>NC_143063.1:49302480-49613312 GCF_052426305.1 Pelodiscus sinensis
GGTTAGGGCGGGGGGGCTGATTGCACTGGGTTAGAGCGGGGGGGTTGGGTTAGGGCGGGGGGGCTGAGTGCACTGGGTTAGAGCGGGGGGGTTGGGTTAGGGTGGGGGGGCTGATTGCACTGGGTTAGAGCGGGGGGGGGGTTGGGTTAGGGCGGGGGGCTGAGTGCACTGGGTTAGAGCGGGGGGGTTGGGTTAGGGCGGGGGGGCTGATTGCACTGGGTTAGAGCGGGGGGGTTGGGTTAGGGCGGGGGGCTGAGTGCACTGGGTTAGAGCGGGGGGGTTGGGTTAGAGCGGGGGGGTTGGGTTAGAGCGGGGGGGTTGGGTTAGGGCGGGGGGGCTGATTGCACTGGGTTAGAGCGGGGGGGTTGGGTTAGGGCGGGGGGGCTGAGTGCACTGGGTTAGAGCGGGGGGTTGGGTTAGGGTGGGGGGGCTGAGTGCACTGGGTTAGAGCGGGGGGGTTGGGTTAGGGCGGGGGGCTGAGTGCACTGGGTTAGAGCGGGGGGGTTGGGTTAGAGCGGGGGGGTTGGGTTTGAGGGCGGGAGGGGGGGAGGGCTGAGCGGGGGGTGCACTGGGTTAGAGCGGGGGGGGGGGGGGTTGGGTTAGAGCGGGGGGGTTGGTTTAGGGCGGGAGGGCTGAGTGCACTGGGTTAGAGGGGGGGGGGTTGGGTTAGAGCGGGGGGGTGGGGGGGCTGGTTGGGGGGTTAGGGCGGGGGGGCTGAGTGCACTGGGTTAGGGCGGGGGGGTTGGGTTAGGGCGGGGGGCTGAGTGCATTGGGTTAGGGCGGTCGGGTTGGGTTAGGGCGGGGGGGCTGAGTGCACTGGGTTAGGGCGGGGGGGTTGGGCTAGGGCGGGGGGCTGAGTACATTGGGTTAGGGTGGGGGGGTTGGGTTAGGGCGGTGGAGCTGCTGCCTTTGCCTAACCTGGCTGCCTCCCTCCAGCCCTAGTAGCCTCTGGCCTTGCTTCAGGCCTGCAGCCCGGGAGCTCGCTTGGCCAGAGCAGCCCCAGCCCCATCTGCCTTCCCCAGCCCTGCTCTGCCTCCAGGAAGCCGCCTGCTTCCCTGGCAGCCAGGTCCCTGCTGCTCTCTCCAGGGCAGTAAGCAATTCCCTCCCTCCATCCTGGAGTCCCTCTTTATACAGCCCCCAGCTGGGCCCTAAGGAGCAGACCTGCCCCGGCTGGGGCTTCACTCTCAGCCCTCACCCAGGGCTGGGGGTTTTGCCCTTAAAGGGCCAGTGCAGGGCAAACGCCCTGTCACGGGGGGGCTTCAGCAATCATGCCCTGGCTAGCTCGTGCCGCAATCAAGACACCCCTGCTCAAAGGAACCAGTCCTGGAGCTGCCCGCCGGCCCGCGGTGCAGCCCAACTAACGGCAGCGAGGGGCAGAGACGGATACCCGGCAGCCACCCCCTGCCCGTGTCTCCCAGCTGCTCAGCTCTGCCCCCAGGCTTGCTGAGGCCTGTGGGGGGAATGCTCGGACCTAGCCAATTCACTCCCCTCGGGCTGCGGCACCCTGGGACCCCGCTGTGTGGGAGAGAACCGGGCCTGGCCTGACCCCCAGTTCAAGGGATCCACTTGAGGGAGGGGCCTGGCACCAAAATCCCACTGGAGCACAGCAGGCTGCAGGACCCCTCTACGGGGCGCTGGCTCCGGTTCGGTCCCAGGGCAGGCGGCACACGGATGGGCTCTGGGACCTGTCTCCCCTAGGGGGCACCAGCCCCCATCTAACCCCATGTGGGCAGTATGCTCAGCCCTGACAGGTGTCTGTCAACCCTGCTCTTCAATATCTCCAGACACAGAGATTCTACAACCCCCCTCGGCAATTTAGTCCAGTGTTTAACCACCCTGTTAGGAAGTTTTTCCTAATGTCCAACCTAACCCTCCCGTGCTGCAGTTTAAGCCCATTGCTGCTTGTCCTGTCCTCAGAGGCCAAGAAGAACCATCTTTCTCCCTCCTCCTTGTAATGCCCTTCTAGGTACTCGAAGGCTGCTTCGTGGCCCCTCTCAGCCTTCTCTTTTGCAAACTAAACAAGCCCAATTCCTTCAGCCTTGCCTCAAAGCTCATGTTCCCTAGAACTTTCAGCATTTGTGTTGCTCTCTGGACTTTCTCCAGTTTACATCTGTCCTGACACGTGGCGCCCAGATCTGGACACGATACTCCAGCTGGGGCCTCATGTGGATGATTCATTCCCTGCCTAGGAGACATGACACTGGGCGGATTAATTTCCAATCCTCCTGTTGATTCTCCTCCTTTGCCCCCCTGGCCTAGCAGTTCTGACAGGGGCTCTGCAGGAAGGCAGCCCGCACTGCCCCCTGCCCGAAACCCCTTGTGCAGGTGTTAAACAGCTGTCCAGCTCCACCCCAGAGGTGGCTGCATTTCAGCATTCCTGAAGCAACACAGCACCGGCAATGGGCAGAGGAATGGCTCCCGGGCATGGCTTGCTCATGACTGCTTCAGTCCCATTGGATGGGCCTTTGTCCCTTTCCTTCCCCTCCCCTGCTTTGCAGTGGGGCTGTAGACTCTGGGGGAGAGGGGTGGAGGCAGGCAGGGTGTCTCCCTGCAGGAGATGTAGACACGTCTCTGTATTAGTCATGCTCTCATTGAAGTTTTTAGCTTTGTAGTGAGACCTTTTACATGGAGACTTTGTATTACGTCTAGAATAGACCCTAAAACAAGCGAGGCAGAAACTGTCCCCGTGGGGTGAATGAGGTGGGGATGGATAAGGCGGAAGGTGACACCTCTGGGCAGTTGCAAGGGTTGGAGAGGGGAGGGGAGCCAGATCCAAGATCAATGAGCCCTGGGAAGTGGGCCCATTGAAAGGAGACCGGACCTGTGGATGCCTTGGGGGTCAGCAGCAAGGGGCGGCTTTGGGAAGCCCCCTCTTTGGAGGTGAACGTGGCAGCATTGAGACACGCCCCAGAAGCAGGCGCCACAGACACTTAGTGCAGAGTCATGGGACGGCTCTCACAGATCTTGCACGTGCATGAGATGATAGATCTGCAGGAGGGGGGAGCAGTGGTTAGCGAGGGAGGCGGGGGGGGAGTTTCCCCCGAGCGCCATGCTAGGGAGGCTCCAATGTAGTCCCCCTCTGCTCCCCCTGTCATCCCTCAGCTCGCCTGCTCCTCCCCTCTCCGCCCCCAGCCCGACCCAGACAGGTTAGTGCATGAGGGGCCCGGCCCCAAACTGGAGGGGGCAGGGAAAGACGTGGTTCAAGTTCCCCCCTCCCCCCAGGGTTGGGCTCAGCTGGGCGCCAGGTTTGGGGCCCCACCCCCCCGGGGGGGAGCAAATGTGTCCTTTCCCCCAGGCATGATGCTTCTGGTGCCCCCCGTGGCCTTTGGCACGTCTCTGCGGCGGCCCACAGAGGCGGGGCCCCAATCCTGGCACATGGCTGAGCCCGACCCTGGGGGGAGGGGGGGACTTGAACCACGTCTTCCCCCCCCCCCAGTTTGGGGCCAGGCCCCACATGCACGCCACAGAGCCCGGAGCCACGTCGAGGCCAGAGGCCAGCCTGACCGGCGGTGTGCAGCCTGGCGCACCCCCCGCCTTGGTCTTTGCCGGGCCTCTTGGGCTAAGGAGTCCCTGGACGGCCCCTCGCCGCGGAGGCCGCCTGGCTGGTGTGCTAGGGGGATTCTGGCTTCAACGGCCAGACGCCGCGGGCTGGGCTCCTCGGGGGATGGAGACTGCGCTGCCAGAGTGAATCAGCCTCAGCCAAGCCACCAGAAATTCCTGCCCCGCCTCTGCTCAGAGAGCCTAGGGAAAGTGGGGGGCGAGGAGCAGCAGCAGGAGCAGGGCAGGGCTCCCAGTGAAGGGGAGGGAGCTATGGCTGGGGACTGGAGCCTCCTCTGAAATTGGCCAGACAGTTTCTACTAAGGGGGGGGGGGGGCAGTTCCAGGCACCCGCCAGCTGGGAGCTGAGCCAGGGGTAGCTCAGCGGGGAAGAGGCCCAAAGGGGAGCTGGCGCCGGCCCTGGGCACTCAGCAGCCTCGCACAAAAGTGAGGGGAAAAAAAACGGGCAAAAACCAACCCGACCCCTCACTGCCGTGGCCCCTGACTGGGGAGACAGACCCCCCCACATACCAGAGCCTGGGGGGGCAGGAGGTTGGGTGTGCTCCAGCCCTGAAGAGGGGTGTCGGGGGCGGGGCTGGAGCACCTGCATGAGCTCCCCAATGCTGAGGGTGCAGTGGCTGCAGGAGGGCCAGGCAGCTCCAGGTGCTGGGCCCGGGATCGTGGCTGGCCCCAGCAGGCTCCAGGTGCTGGGCCCCAGCAGGCTCCAGGTGCTCTGCTGAGCAGATCTGGAGGAGCTGGGCTGTGAAGGCGGCTGGGCCCCTCGGGCTGGGCTGGGAACGGCTAATGGCCCTGTGCAGAGATCACAGGGGGCCATAAGCAAGCGTAGGTGGGCATGCGTGCGTGTGGACAGATGGTGGTGGACGTGGGCGGGTGGGAGCAAGCATGGGCCATCACTGACAAGTGTGGGCAGGTGTAGACAGACGTGGGCAGGCGGCGTAGGGAAGCATGGGCAGGCGTGGGTGAGCGTGGATGGAGGTGGACAGTCATAAGCAGGCGTGGGTGGGTGTGGGCAGGCATGAGTGGGTGTGGGTGAGTGCAGACAAGCGTGGTGGGGTGTAGACAGATGTGGGCAGGCGTGGGCGGGCTTGGGTAGGCGTGGGTGGGTGCAGACAAGCGAGGGCAGGCGTAGGCAAGCATGGGCAGGTGTGGATGGGCGTGGATGGATGTGGACAGTCGTGGGCAGACATGGGTGGGTGTGGACGAGTGCAGACAAGCGTGGAGGGGTGTAGACAGATGGGTGGGCGTGGATAGATGTGGACAGTCGTGGGCAGGCGTGGGTGGGTGTGGACGAGTGCAGACAAGAGTGGAGGGGTGTAGACAGATGGGTGGGCGTGGATAGATGTGGACAGACGTGGGCAGGCGTGGGTGGGTATGGGCGAGTGCAGACAAGCGTGGAGGGGTGTAGACAGATGGGTGGGCGTGGATAGATGTGGACAGGCGTGGGCAGGCGTGGGTGGGTGTGGGCGAGTGCAGAGAAGCGTGGAGGGGTGTAGCCAGATGGGTGGGTGTGGATAGATGTGGACAGTCGTGGGCAGGCGTGGGTGGGTGTGGGCAGGCGTGGGCAGGAGTGGAGAAGCATAGGCGGGCGTGGATGGATGTGGACATTTGTGGGCAGGCCTGGGTGGGAGTGGACTGGCACAGACAAACATGGGCGGGCGTGGGTGGATGTGGACAGTCATGGGCAGGCCTGGGTGGGTCTGGGCAGGCGCGGGCGGGTGGGATAAACGTGTGCCCAGCCCTGTCCCAGCGGGGCCATGAGCCTCCTTTGAACTGGTACCCTGGCTCCATGCCGTACCCGGCGGTACCTGCCCCCACAATCACGGGGCTCAGCCCAGCCCTGGTACCTGTCCCACACACCAGCCGTGTCACCGGTTGGGTACGGCCACCCACCAGCCTTGCCCAGTGCCAGTCCATGCCCAGGCTTATCCCAGACCCGCCGCCCCTGCCCCCAGGGGCCAGGCAGGGCCGGCTCCCCCAGGTGTGCGTGGGGACGGGGCGCAGGTGCAGGCACTCGGCCCCTCACTTTCATCCCCTTCTTTCCCAGACACAATGACCTGCCCTGGCAGCTGCTGAAGAAGTTTAACAACAGACTCAGCGCGGCGCCGGCGAACCTCACCCTGCTGAACGACACCCACACCAACATCCCCAAGCTGCGGCGAGGGCACGTGGGGGGGCAGGTAGGCTGCAGAGCAACCCCGCTCTTAGCCAGGCACCGGCACACACCCAAGCAGGCCCGTCGCCGCCCACGCCCGCCTGCCTCGCCCCGGCTCCCGCGGCGGGAGACCTCCCTGGAAAGCCCCCGTGGCATGGGACCGGCTGTTGCTGGCAGCCGAGCAGCCGTGGGAGATTTCCTGGGGCTGGGGAAACCAGCCTCGGTCACCCACCTGCCGCCTGCATGCCCCCAGCATGGCCCCTCTCGCTCGCGCTGCACGGGGGCTGCGCCATGCCAGGGCTCCCTGGCCGGGCGGGTGCGCTGGCTCTTTGCAAAGGCTCCCTCGCCAGCGGGCTGGAGAGGCTCCCGAGGTACAACCTGCGGCTGAGGCTGAGGCTCTGTGACCGTCAGCGGCCGCCTGACTCTGGGGGTGCCCCCCGGGCGAGGATCCTGCCAGGCAGGTGGCCGGCTGCTTGTGCGTGCCGCCTGCCCCCCGGAGCTGAGCGAGTGGGCCCAGGGGACGGATGCAAGCACCGGGGTGGGGGCAGGGGCAATGAAGGAGGCAAAGCGGCTCCCATGGCTCTGCCCCGCAGGGGGAGCCAGGCTCCTTAACTCCCCCCTGGTGTCCCCGCTCAGTTCTGGGCGGCCTACGTGCCCTGCGACACCCAGAACAAAGACGCCGTGAAGCGAACGCTGGAGCAGATCGACGTCATTCACCGCATGTGCGACAAGTACCCAGAGGCCTTCGTGTGCGTCACCAGCAGCGCAGGTGAGTGACGGAGCCGGCCCGCAGCAAGGACAGCCGAGGCCGTGGCCCAGCCCAGAACCAGGTGGCCGATGGAGACCGGCCTGCCCAGCAGCCGCTGCCCATCTGCACCCAGTGCCCTGCCCGGGCAGGCTCCTTGCCAGCCCCTGGTGTGGAGAGGCTGTTTCCTGGCTGCCCGGAAGGGGCGATTCCCTGCCTCGGGGGGTGTCTCTCTGCAGACGCGGCTGCCCCACAAAGCCACTGAGGTTTCCAGTGGGCAGCCCGGCCTGTCACGAGTCAGCCGCTCCGGGGTCTCCGACAAGGGGAGCCTGGCCTGTCACGAGCCAGCCGCTCCGGGGTCTCCGACAAGGGGAGCCGGGCCTGTCACGAGCCAGCCGCTCCGGGGTCTCCGACAAGGGGAGCCCGGCCTGTCACGAGCCAGCCGCTCCGGGGTCTCCGACAAGGGGAGCCGGGCCTGTCACGAGCCAGCCGCTCCGGGGTCTCCGACAAGGGGAGCCGGGCCTGTCACGAGCCAGACACTCCGGGGTCTCCGACAAGGGCAGCCTGGCCTGTCACGAGCCAGCCGCTCCGGGGTCTCCGACAAGGGCAGCCGGGCCTGTCACGAGCCAGCCGCTCCGGGGTCTCCGACAAGGGCAGCCCGGCCTGTCACGAGCCAGCCGCTCCGGGGTCTCCGACAAGGGCAGCCGGGCCTGTCACGAGCCAGCCGCTCCGGGATCTCCGACAAGGGGAGCCGGGCCTGTCACGAGCCAGCCGCTCCGGGGTCTCCGACAAGGGGAGCCGGGCCTGTCACGAGCCAGCCGCTCCGGGGTCTCCGACAAGGGCAGCCCGGCCTGTCACGAGCCAGCCGCTCCGGGGTCTCCGACAAGGGGAGCCGGGCCTGTCACGAGCCAGCCGCTCCGGGGTCTCCGACAAGGGGAGCCGGGCCTGTCACGAGCCAGCCGCTCCGGGGTCTCCGACAAGGGGAGCCGGGCCTGTCACGAGCCAGCCGCTCCGGGGTCTCCGACAAGGGCAGCCGGGCCTGTCACGAGCCAGCCGCTCCGGGGTCTCCGACAAGGGCAGCCCGGCCTGTCACGAGCCAGCCACTCCGGGGTCTCCGACAAGGGGAGCCGGGCCTGTCACGAGCCAGCCGCTCCGGGGTCTCCGACAAGGGCAGCCGGGCCTGTCACGAGCCAGCCGCTCCGGGGTCTCCGACAAGGGCAGCCCGGCCTGTCACGAGCCAGCCGCTCCGGGGTCTCCGACAAGGGCAGCCCGGCCTCTTACGAGCCAGCCGCTCCGGGGTCTCCGACAAGGGCAGCCCGGCCTGTCACGAGCCAGCCGCTCCGGGGTCTCCGACAAGGGCAGCCCGGCCTGTCACGAGCCAGCCGCTCCGGGATCTCCGACAAGGGCAGCCCAGCCTGCGGGGCAGAAGGGGAGCTCAGCAAGCCCTGGGTAGCCCCTCGGTTGCCTAGCTGGCCCGGCTTGCCAAGGCTGCCCCGGCCCCTGGCTCACGGCGGCTCTTGCAGGCATAGAAGACGCCTTCCGAGCAAAGAAGGTGGCCAGCTTGATTGGTGTGGAAGGGGGACACTCCATCGACAGCAGCCTGGGGGCCCTGCGGATGTTCTACCGCCTGGGGGTGCGCTACATGACCCTCACCCACAGCTGCAACACCCCCTGGTAAGGCCCGGGGCCAGCGCGCAGGGCAGCTCGCGGTGCCCCATGCGGCAGGCTGCCCGGGGCAGCAGAACGGGGCCTGGAACAGCATCCCGGGACCCAGGCGCTGCCCAGGAGAGCGAGTGCCAACGCCCCCCCCTGCACCAGTGCTGGGCCTCTGGCCTGACGGGCGTGCTCTGTTCCAGGGTGGACAACTGGCTGGTGGACACGGACCAGGAGCAGCCCGTCCACAACGGCCTGTCGGACTTCGGGAAGGTGAGTGGGAACAGCTGGGCGCTCTGCAGCTGGAGGCCCAGGTGGACCCACGTCAGGCTTCGGGAGCAGCTCTGGCCTGGCTAATCCCCGGCCCCCTTCCCAAGCCAGCAGCAGCCTGGCAGGGTCAAACTCCTGACCCTGCTTCACCCTTCTGAGCCCCTGGATGCCTGGTTCCCCCTTCGCACCCCCGCCCCACGGATCCTGGTGAACCAACGCTCGGCGCCAGCCCCTGGCAGACAAACCCAGCTGCTGGGCCACCGTGCTCGCTGCTGGCACCAGGGGTGGGGTTCAGAGCCTGTGGGCTGACTGCCCCGATACCCGGAGCCCTGGGGTCTGCACCAGCTCACACCTCACTCGCACCGGGGGGGGGCGAGGTCCCACGCGGGCAGTGGGGCGGGTCTAAGTGGGCTGACGGGCCCAGGAGAACATACCTGTCAGACTGGCCAGGGCCGGGGGGCAGCCTGTGCTCAGCACCTGTCACTAACCCACCCGCAGCGCGTGGTCCGAGAAATGAACCGCTTGGGCATGCTGGTCGACCTGGCCCACGTGTCCGTGCAGACGATGGAGGACGCACTGGAGGTCTCCAAAGCTCCCGTTATATTCAGCCACTCGTCAGCCTATGAGCTCTGCAGAAGCAGGCGCAACGTGCCCGACAACATCCTCCGCAGGGTGGTAAGAGAGCCCAACACACCGAGCGCTTCCTCCGCCACAAGAGACCAGGGCAGAGACCAGCCCGTGGGCGGCGGCAGCTCCTGTAGAGACAGGCGCTGGGGGAACCAGCCCCAGCCAGCGGCCCTCGCACGCCAGTGGGGGTCAGGAAGGAAATAGTCCCAGGGCACGAGCAAGCGGCTCCTCCTGAGCTGAGGAGGGCCTGGCACCCCTGCTGCAGGGCAGCACCTGGGCCTCTCAGCTGCCTGTCTCCACTTACCCCAAGAGCCCCATCCGGAGATCCATCTCTCAGGTTTGATTTAGTGGGTCTAGCAAGGACCTGCTAAATCAATTGCGGACAGTGCCTGTCCACCCCGGTACTCCGCGAGGAGGAAGGGGGAGTTTCTCCCATCAACCCCCCGCAGTGGGGACACCACAAAATTCGACCTGTTGCCTTGCTATGCTGTTCTCACAGCTGGAGCTGCGTATCCTGGGGCAGCCTTTCCCCGGAGTGCAGACCTGGCCTGAGTCTCACCATCAAACAACAACACTTCAGTCGTTTACCCCCTAACAGCCAGTTTGCCGCAGCCAGTGCGGTGCGAGTGTAACCAACACACAGCGAGCGAGAGTCACTGTCCCATGCCACGAGAGACGAACCAGTGAGCTCCACAGCCTCAGCTGAGGGCCAGCTGGCTTTCTCGCTGGAGAGGCTCCTACACTGAGTTCCAAGGTCCAAATCCGCCCAGTGGGGCCCGGGGCGTTGTGTTCACACAAGCAGCCTCCCCGCGCGCCAGCCCTTAGTGAGTGGGTGGGGCTGGCAGCTGTGGCACTAAAAGCCACGGAGCCGAGAGGGAACCCAGGTGCGTCTCTGCCCCCAGAACCAGACGGGCGGCCTGGTGATGGTGAACTTCTACAACCTGTACGTGTCCTGCAAGAAGGAGGCTGCCAACCTGTCCCAGGTCGCAGGTGAGCTGGTGCCAGCCCCGAGGGACGCAGGGGCCCTGCCCACAGCCTTGCTCACTCACCTCTGGCACCTTCCCCCCCCAGATCACCTGGATCACATCAAGAAGGTGGCCGGCGCCGCGGCCGTGGGCTTTGGCGGGGACTACGATGGCGTGACCACGTAAGCAAGGGCACAGGGTGTGGGCGAGAGGCGCATGCTCCAGCTCCCAAGGGTGCCCGCTTTGCCTCTGCCAGCCGGGGGGCCCAGGAGATGGGAGGGGCAGAACTCTGGGGAGAGTCACACGCCGGGGACTAGCCAGCCAGGGTCTCTAGGGGTGCACGCTCCTGTGGGCCGAGCTCGCGGTACCTGGCTGCCCGCCTGAGCAGACTCCCTGACTGGTCCTGGACAACCCCCATTTCTCCCTCCTGAATACCAAAGTCTCATTTTCCTCCCCCCGGGAAGGGCTCTGTGTGGCCTCCATTCCTCCCTCCCCTGCACCAGGCTCCCCCCTTCTCCCTCCATGCCAGCTGCTCTGTGCGCCCCCAGTTTTGGCTCCCCCGATACATTTCCTGCAGGCAGTACACCAGGCAGGCTGGGTGCCAGGGTCGCTCTCCTGGTGGGAGGCGCAGAGCTGAGCTGGGAGAACTCACGGGGGGGGGGGGGATGCTGCAGCACTGGCAGGACCTTCCTGTGCCCCCCATTTCCCCTTCTGGCTTCCCCCAGACTCCCCAGGGCTCCGCCCACGGCTGCCCAGGCCAGGCCCTGAAATGCTGGAAGCGACCAGCTGAGGCAGCCTGGCTGGCGAGCTCCCTGCTGCCACGGAGCCTGGAGTGCTCGGTGGCCCCGGTCCCCCGGGGAGTCCCCTGGCCCGGGTGACGCCGGGGAACCTCACAGCCAGGCCGTCAGCTCTGCTCTGGCGCCGGCAGGGTTCCCCAGGGGCTGGAGGACGTTTCCAAATACCCAGACCTAGTGGCCGAGCTACTGCGGAGGAAGTGGACGGAAGCCGAAGTGAAAGACGCCCTGGCTGGAAACCTGCTGAGAGTCTTCAGGAAGGTGGAGGAGGTGAGTGCGAAGAGACAGAGTCTGCACAGAGCGCTGGCTCCTGCCTGTCCCCACCCCCGTCCCGTAGCTCCGTGTCCCCACCACGTGGCGCAGACCGGCCCTGGCCAATGGCTCCGGGTCCCCGCTCCACAGCACAAACCGGCCCTGGCTCACAGCGCCGTGTCCCCGCACGGCTCCAGATCCCTGCATGGCTCCGGGTCCCCACTCCGCAGTACAGACTGGCCCTGGCCCACAGCTCTGTGTCCCCACTCCACAGCACAGACCGGCCCTGGCCCACGGCTCCGTGTCCCCGCTCCACAGCACATACCGGCCCTGGCCCACGGCTCCGTGTCCCCGCTCCACAGCACATACCGGCCCTGGCCCACGGCTCCGTGTCCCCGCTCCACAGCACAGACCGGTCCTGGCCCACGGCTCCGTGTCCCCGCTCCACAGCACAGACCGGTCCTGGCCCACGGCTCCGTGTCCCCGCTCCACAGCACAGACCGGCCCTGGCCCACGGCTCCGGGTCCCTGCTCTGCAGCACAGACCAGCCCTGGCCCACGGCTCCCTGTCCCCGCTCCGCAGCACAAACCGGCCCTGGCTCACCACGCCGTGTCCCCGCACGGCTCCAGATCCCCGCATGGCTCCGGGTCCCCACTCTGCAGTACAGACTGGCCCTGGCCCACAGCTCTGTATCCCTGCTCCGCATCACAGACCAGCCCTGGCCCACGGCGCCGTGTCCCCGCTCTGCGAGAGGCTGACTCTTTCCTTTCCCCGGTAGATCAGGGACAGCCTGTCCCGGGAGGCACCGGACGATGAGCCGATCGCGTACGAGGCACTGGGAGGACAGTGCAGAACCAGCTACGGGTACCCTGCCCGCGCCAGCGCCAGCCTCCCCAGCAGGCTGCCAGCCGCTCTCCTGGGCCCGCTCCTTTACTCCCTCCTACCATAGAGCCCCCGCTTGCCCAGACCCCCCCCCCACCTCTGAGCCTGCCAGCTGGGATGGTGCAGCCCAACTCCCCTCGCCCTGGGGCGGTCCCTGCACGGAGGGGGCCCATGGGGGAGCTGCAGCTGTGTAGGACAGGCCTGGCAAGCCCTGGCGGGACGCTGCTCCTCGGTTACTTGGCCACCCAGACAAGACCCCTGGCTCTGCCAGCAGGCAGCCTGCCCCCCCGGGGGGGGCTTTACAGCTGAGCTAACATGACCCACCCCTGACCCGCCCCCCCCACTGACACCGGGCTGGCCCCTGCAATCCAGCTGCCTGGGAATTAAAGCGAAGTCTCCCACTGCCGGTCTGGTCTATGCACAGGGCCAGCCACAGCTCCGCTCCGGCTCTGCCAGGCCACTCCCAGCCTCCCACCGGGCTGAAGGCAGGAGCAGGGCACTGGGGAGACTTAAGCAGGTCCTTGCTGAGCCGAAGCCCCTGCCCCAGAGCAGACCCCGTCCAGGCAGGGCTGCAGCTGCGGAGCGAGGCTGGGGCGGGAGGGGAGCAGCTGGCCGGGTGCCCACGCCGGGGCCAGATGCGCGTGCGGAGCAGCGTGGATGGGTGGCAGCCTCACACGGTGGAGGCTCGGTGCAGCCGTTAATCACGAGCTAATTAGCCGGCCAATCAATCAGCCCCTTAGCAATTTCCTCTAACATTTCCAGAACAGCCTGTCTTGGCAGCGGGGGCGGCAGCAGGCACCTGGCAGGCAAACCGGCTTCCTGTTGCATTTGCAAGTTGGCTGCAGTACAGAGCCCCCGCCTGGCAGCAAAACTGAGCGACAGAGTGAGCTCGGGCCCCCGGCTTTCCTCCCCAGGCCTCCTGGCTGGGCCCCTGCCCTCCGGAGAGGCAGGCATGGGCGGCCTCTACCCCGGCTGCAGCACTCAGGCCTGCGGGGCTCCGGCCAGCTGAGGCGGGAGGGGCCTTTCCCCCTGTACGTATCCTGCAGCTGCTGACAGGGGACCTCCCCCCTCACTCAGGCCGGTGTGGGCCTAGAGAGTCAGGCTCAGAGTTCACCCCGGAATCCATCCCGGTGCCTTCACCAAGTGCCCGGGCCGTGGGGCCAGGCCACAGGGAGAAGCTACCCCACAGGCGCGTTATTGCCCTGGCGCAAGTGCTGGCGAGGGAGCCACAGTGCCAGGGCCGGGGTCTGGAGCCCTCCAGTATCTGCCCGGCAGGGCAAAGGGATGGCGAAGGTTACCCAGTAAGCGCCTGCCTCAGCAGAAGGCTCGCTCAGCAAGCGGTTAAGCGGAGGGGCAGCCCGGGGGGATGCTGGGCCACGTACTCGGACGCCTGGGGCGCTGACCCTCTGTGCCTGCAGCAGACGTGGCAGCACCGGCCCTGCGGCCGTGGGAGACTCGGTCCCTGCCCAGGCCCACACCAGCCCTCACCCGGGTCTGCAGCCTACAGCGTCCTCGGCGTCGCGAAGCCCCTTCGGAAGGGCTGGGAAGCGGCGCTGGGCCCCGGTCGGTGCCGAGGAGAATGGGACCGAGACCTGGCCCACGGGCAGAGCCGCTAACCAGCTGGGCAGGGCCGGCAGCGCCCGCTCTTGGCCACAGGCAGGCAGTTACTCGGGAGAAGGGACCGTTTCCACCGCAGCAAACAGCCTCCCTAGAACCGGGTAGAGCCCGGGCCCGCCAGAGCCCTGCGGGAAGCTTCCTACGCCAGCCCGCGGGTGGCAGGGCAGGACAGAGGCCACCGGGGGTGCACCAGCCCTGGGACCCGCCCGTATTTTAATTGCCAGATGAGGTGCCCCCGGCACGGCTCCCCGGCCGTCACCCCGCAGGCCCCAGCCGCTTGCGCTGGAGGGGGCTGAGCGGGGCAGCGAGCTGAGAAACGGCCCTCGGGGCTCCACCGCCTGCACTTTGAGGCAACAGGCTCTCTGGGGCACTTGAGAGGAAGCGGGGAAGCATCCGCAGCAGCCAGCAGGGGAGAGGCTGCAGAATCCCAGTGTTAGCCGAGGGCTCCCCTGTGTGGCGCAGCCGGTAACAGCACCCGCCACGCAGGCCGCCAGGAGCCGGGCAAGGCAGAGGGGGGCCTGCCCCGGCCCGGCCGTCTGCTCGAGGACAGGGGCTGCCTGGACCCCTTGCCGGGTCAACAGGCCTCCCTCCAGGGCCCGGCTCTTCCTTGCAGCTCGTTTGCCAGAGCCGGCCGGAGCCCGTTGCTCAGGCCAAGCCAGCGCCGAGGGGCTGGGGGAAGGCCCAGCAAGCGCCATGTCGCAGCAGGAGCAGCCTGCCCCGAGCCCCCGGGGACAGGAGGCATCCCCTCCCCCTCCCAGGCTGCTGCCCCCACAGCCCCGCGCAGGCCTGGGCAGACGCGGGCGCGCGGCGAAGGCAGACAGGCCTGCAGACGCAGTCATAGGGACAGTCCTTTATTTAAAACGGCCGAGGGGATTAAGAGAGTCCCTTGGCAACCCAGCACAGGAAAGCAGCCTCGGCCACACACACACACACACAGCACCGCAGGAAAAGAAAAGGCTCATTTACAGAAGGCAGGATCCCACCCCCAGGCAAGGCCAGGCCGGCCCCTTCCCAGAGCCCTAGGAGCAGGCAGGGTTGGCGGTTTCCACAGGCCGATTGCTCTCTCTGCCACCTTCCAAGCCCCCAGCTGGGTGGACGCAGGATGCTCACAGCGGCCCTGGCTGGGCTCCCGTGGTTTAGCCCGTGGGTCTGACCGAGGCACCTGCTCACGAGCAAGTCAGGGACTCCGCCAGGGTTAGAAGCAAAGCCCCCGGCCTCGTTGGCAGCCCCAGGAAAGGAGCCCTGCATCGCCCCAGCACTGGGGCAGGGGGCACAGCAGGCCTCACCCAGCCCAGCTGCTCGGGAATCGCAAAGGGAGGTGAACATGCATCGTCCAAGGCCACAAGGTGCAGAGACCAGAGACGCAAAACAGTCTCCACATGCGGGTGCTGCAGAACCCAGCCGGCCGGCACCCAGCGCAGCAGGATGGGTTCAAACGCCCCGAACGGGAGGCGGGCTCGGTTCCCTTTCCCTCCAGCAGCGAGCGGGAGATGTGCAGCGTATGCCCCCCAGCTCGCCGTGCAGGGCTGAGGGAAGGGGGGGTGCATGCACGTGTGTGCACACGGGGACGGGGGGGCCCTTCCTTCGCAGCCTGGCTCCCAGACCTGCAGCATGGACCGGGGTAAAGGAAGTGAAGAGCCCACCCTCCTCAGTGGGGCTGGGGCTCCGTGTCAGCATCAGCCCCGAGGGCAGGGGGGACCCCAGAGGTAAAGGCATCAGAGGTATGCAGGAGGGAGGTGCCACAGCTGCAGGATGGCGCCGGCACCCCCACAGGTCACGGAGGGCCTGGACACGTGTCTGCCGTGGCCCCCCTACGTCACTGCGGGGAGACGGGCCAGTCCCCGCGGGCAGGGCTGCGGGTGGGAGCAGTGCGGGAGGCTTGGCCCTGTGAGGCACACAGGAAACTCTCCTCGGGGCCAGGTCTGGGCTCACAGCAGGGGGTGGAGGCAAACTTGTCAAAGGTCACTTAACGGTGAGAAAATCCAGGGCGGGCAGCGGGAGAAGCAGCACGAGGGCTGAGAGTTGGCCAAGCAAGACCCCGGGATCCCCATCGTCTCTACCCTGCGCTGCCGACGCCCAGGTGCCCACAGGGCAGGCTCCCTTCCCCCATGGGAAGGGGGCTTGGCTGGAAACGGGGGGCTACGACAGCCAGCGCCCAGGATGGGGGGAGCCAGATGCAGGCCACGTTTGCTAGATACAGCCCCCCGGAGCGCGTCCGGCACCAGCCCCTTCGGCACGTGCATCCCCCTTCGGCAAGATCGCCGCGTAGTGTCAGACTCCAGCAGCCGGGGCGCAGAGGGGCAGCCACGCTGCTTTCTAGAGAAGAGCCCCAAGCGCCTGCCACCAACACCAGCCCCAGAGCCCGGAGCAGTCACACGCACTCGCAAACCCCCCTCCGACATCTGCCGCCGTCGACCGGGACCAGAGTCCAGCCCGGAGCAGCGGGCGGCTGGTCCTGGCTTTGCTAGCCGGCCAGAGCAGGGAGGCAATGGGAGGGTGGGGAGGGGTCTCTCCCATCGCCCCCCGCAGTGCACGATGAGGAGGGGCCAGCAATCCGTGAGAGCAGTGGGAAGGTTTAATTCCGCAAGGCAGCC
Organism: Pelodiscus sinensis; assembly: GCF_052426305.1. Taxonomy (NCBI): domain Eukaryota; kingdom Metazoa; phylum Chordata; order Testudines; family Trionychidae; genus Pelodiscus; species Pelodiscus sinensis. The sequence continues at coordinate 49,318,589 of NC_143063.1, forward strand.
AGTCTGCAAGAAACAGCACAAGAGAGTCAAAGGGAGCAGGACATACTGGGCCCTGCTTCCAAGTGAACCCAGAGAGCGCGGGGCAGCGCCCTAGAGCCGGTGCCAGGCAGGGCCCCGCCCGGGGAAGGGGATTGGACTTGGGGAGGCGGCAGTTTGAGGGGCCAGACGCCCCTGGAGTGGGGGTAACCATTTGCAGGCGAGGGAGAAGCACCTTCCCGCCCAGCCCGGCCCAGCCCACGCGTTCCCTGCCGGAGCAGCCCCCAGGATGAGACCCGGCTGCCGATTCAGTCCAGGAAAAGCCCGGGGCTTAGCACACGTGCCCCGACTCCCTGCAGCGTGTGGGTGGCCCAATGCCAACACGGAGCTCAGGCGCGCTGCAAGCGGGGGGCTCCTCCAGCCGCCTGGGGGGCCCTGGCAGAAGCAGATGGGCGGGAATAGGGCTCAGAGTGCAGGGGCGTTTAAGGCCAGGCTGGACGCTCCGTTGGCCCTCTCAGAGCCTGTGCGCCAGCCCGGCCCGGGGGAGAAAGAATGGGCTTCCCCACACCCGGCCCAGGGGCCAGCCCCTGCCGCCTCGTGCCTGTGCAGCGCAATGATTGACCGTCCTCGCTCAGCAAGAGGCGCCTCCCAGCCGCACGCCCGGGCCAGGCACGCCAAGGACGCCCCCGCTCACACCGGAGCCAGCGCTCTGCGCGTCTGACAGCCCCGAGGAGGCACTGCAGAAAGGCTGGCAGCTGCGCACCCACATCTGGGAAAGGGGACGCTGCACAGCCAGGATCTGCAGGGCTCAGGCCAGGGAGGGGCCCCTCGGTGGCTGCTGGCAGAGCTGGGCACACACCAGTGCTCCGCCAGCCGGCCCCCAGCCCTACGGCGAATAGAATCAGGAGGCCCCACGCTGGGGTGGCGCATGTGGCTGCCTGGGGACGCGAGAGCCCCCGGGTTGCTCCAACAGCTGGCTCCACTCCCCCCCGCAATCCCTCCCCCCGAGCCGTGAGTGATGCCTGGGGCAGGCTGGGGACAGGATCACACCAAGCGGCGCGGGGGAGGACAAGGGGAAGAGAAAGAACCTTTGGGACAGCTGGTCTGCCGGGGTGCGCGCAGAGCTCTCCCCCACTGCCGACGCCCCCTCGGGGAGCTGGTTGAGCTGGTCCATGATCTCCAAGCCATTCTCCTCCGCAATCTGCACAATGAGGCTGTCCACCTGCTCCTGCGGCGTGGTCAGGGTGGTGGCAGAACTCATGGAGTCTTCCATCACCTGCCGTGAGCAGAGCCGGGACGTGAACCAGAGCCTGTGCAGCCCGGGACAGACCTTGAGCCTGGCCTGCTGCTCCCTTCCCCAGGGTCCCGGGCAGCTAGGCCCCAGGACAGGAGGGCAGGTCCAGAGCCAGAGAGACCCGGAGGCCCCTAGATAGCCCAGCACCTGGCAGCACACAGCTGTAGAAGTGCCACGGACCCACCTGTCCACGACAGGCCCTGCCCTGCCTCAGGCTGCCAGGGAAGCCTTTGGATAGCAGAGATCTGCTCATAAAAGCCCCTGTCCAAGTGTCTAGGCCGTCAGGAGAGCTCCCTTCTTGTGGCCAGACACTGCCCAGCCTGGGCCAAGGCGATGTCGGCTCTCCCCAGCGACCATGGTGGCCTGGCCTGGGGGTGTGCACTCAGGGGCTCTGAGTTTACATCCCGGCTCTGACAAACTCCCCATATGACCTGGGGCAAGTCACCGAGTTCCTTGCCTGGGCCGTTACTCCTGGGGGTTCTGCCCCACTGCGTGCACGCAGAATTCATGCGCCCTGCAGATTTTTCTCTGCAGAAAACAGACGTTCAGAGAGGCACTGCAGTTACCCCTTACACCCATCGGGGCTGCTGTGGCAACAGACAAGGGGGCAGCCGGCTTCCCTCACAGTTCCCTGCCCACGAGGCGGCACAGGATACGGGGGCAGGGGAGGGTACGGACAGCGTGGGACGCACAGGTGTGACGCAGTGGGGGGGCTGTCTGCTCTGTGACCCGGGGTCCCCCTGCGCTGGGCTGTGCGATTCCCACTGACTCACACGCATGTGGATTGGCCCAGACACCTAGTCCCAGCCTGGGCCGATAACAAGGCTCTTCCCAGGGGAGAGACAAAGGGAGGGAGGTGGAGACGCCACCTGGCTGGGGGCAGGGCTGGGAGCTGGGCAGTCTTGTCGGGAAAAACATGGCGAGAAGAGACTAAGCTGAGTACTGGAGGTTGGGGGGGCGGTGGACCCATATCCAAGGGGCGTGAGGCTGCCTGGCCCTGACTCCTGTAACCACATCCCATCTGTGCTGTGATGCATCCTGGAGAAGCAAAAACCCCTCTGGCTACGTCTAGACCGGCATGATTTTGCGCAAATGCTTTTAACGGAAACGTTTTTCCGTTAAAAGCATTTGCGCAAAAGAGCATCTAGATGAGCAAAAGCATCCGTGCCAATCTAGACGCAACTTTGCGCAAGAAAGCCCCAGTCGCCATTTTCGCCATCGGGGCTTTTTTGCGCAAAACAGTTTTTCCCTGTCTACACTGGCCCTCTTGCGCAAAAACATTTACGCAAGAGGGCTTATCCCTGAGCGGGAGCAGCACAGTATTTGCGCAAGAACACTGACAATCTTACATGAGATCATCAGTGCTCTTGCGCAAATTCAAGCAGCCTGTGTAGACAGCTGGCAAGTTTTTGCACAAAATCTTGCCAGTCTAGACGCACCCTCTCTGTTCGACTGGCCGGCGGAGTCTCATCTTGCTGCTACAGGGCTGCAGGATCGGGGAGGGGGGGTGGGTCCCCAACACACTGTCACAGCAGGGCTGCTGGGGGGGAGGGGTCACTAGTTCAGAAGTGCTTGTGGGGTGACAGCATTGAGCCAGGGGCTGACCGGAGTGGGGGTGCAGGGCACATGGGGATGGGGCAGATGTGCCGCTCTGAACCCAAGAGAGCCCCGATCTTCCTTGATGTGCCGCTGGAGACCAGGGCTCTGGAAACAACCGAGCCATTAATCCAAAGGCCGCATGTGGGAGCCCTGGAAGGGGCCCGGCGGTGGGAGGCTTGGTTCTGAGCCCACGAAGGGGTGGGCAACACCATTCCCTCTCCTCCCCCTCCACATGCCAACGAGTCCAATTCCTCCCAGCTCCTGGCAGCCGACCCGCAGGCTGGAGCGTGCTCGGCGCTTACCGAAGTGTGAACATCCAAGTTCTGCACCTGCTGCTCAAATTTATCCATCACCGCCGAGACCTTCTGCAGGTCCATGGAGCTCAGAGCTTTGTCCAGGGCCTTGGTCACCTGGGCCATATTTTTAGTCACCTGCACCAGGAGGTTGGAAAAAACAAAGTCAACCCAAATGCCCCAGCTCAGAGGGGGAGCCAAGCCCAGCCAAGAGAAACTCGGTGCTACTGGCATTTCCACACCGGCACCTCTGACAGGCCCGCCCTGAATAGCAGGAGTCTCGGCTCAGGTGGGTCGCGTACAACTGAATGCACAAGTACTGAAAATGCACGAGCAAGTGATCCACTAGCCTTCTACGGGTACTGTGCACGTGGGAACTGCAGCTGATGTGTCTCACTCACACACACCCCAGTTTCGTGTGCAGCCCTGAAAATCTGTCCTTCCACAGTACAGAGGCACTTACAGGAGAAGAGTAATGCTGCCCAGGAGCGACCCCATGCAAGGGCTTCTTGCATTAACACGCCCTCCCTCCACCCAACGCCCTGTGCTGACGCCTCCCTCCACACGTGCGCACTAACACCGTGAAGACGGGCGCAACGTGCTTCCGGGGCTGCTCCTGCTGCATGTCCTCTCTAGGCGGGGCCACACAGCCCCAGGTCACGTGGCTCACGGGGAAGGCAGATTTCAGACAGAATCCGAAGGGCTGATCAGCAGCCTCAGCTCTAGCAAATTCACAAGGCCACTAGCTTGTTCAGTGCCTTGCAGGCGAGAACTCCAGCTCCCAATCCCTGACACAGGCATGGGGCTGAGTCCAGGCACACCCCTTCCACGTCTGCAGACTCGGGCGCGCGTATGGATGAAGCCACAAAAGCAGCTCGTGCGAGTCTCGTTTCTGGTCCCCAAGTGACATGTCCTGGCCACTCCCAAGGCAATCCCCACAGACTGGCACCGCTGCCCCTGAGGCAGCCTCTGCCAACGCCTGGCCTAGCCCCAGGGCCGGGCCATATCCCAGCCTGGGGGTGGCGGGGTCACAGCGCCTGCGACCCATGTTGCAAGAGAGAGGAAAGTTGGCAGGGTGGGCAGGGACGGGCCGACAACCTGTACAAGGCAGGAAACAGCTCCTGCCCCTCCAGGGGTACACCCGAGGCAGGGCCCTTACCCCTTTCATGGTCACTGCTGTCTGGACCTTGGAGGCCACGGCATCCACGCGGGAAGCCATCCGAAGCCAGTTTAGCCCCTCATTCTTCTTCCGGATGGCGTTCTCGGCGTAGACGCGAGCACATTCTACGTTCTTCTGCTGAAGGGCCTGTGGCGCAGGAATAGGGAAGCCATTAGCGAGAGGAAGCCCTTTGGTTTCCTGTGTCAGCCGCAAACAGCCCCCCGCGGCCGCCTGGGCTCTTCACACGGGCGTGTGCGGGGATGGGGATTAGCAGAGCCGGCGGCAGGAAAACGCCCTAATGGTGTGAGGCTGCTAGATTTGGGAGTTTCCAGCAACCCCCCGCTGGCTGGCGTCTGGCAGCAGCTAGCAAGGGGAGGGCAGGTTTGCCGGCTGTGGACAGGGCGGCCAGCACTGCGACACGCCTGCCCTGGCTGCGGTCCTGCAAGCCGGCCTGTGCGCCAGACAGGAGTAGGGCTGCAGCCCACACGCTGAGGCTTGCGGAGAGGAGTGGGGGCATTAGGGCCCCACAGAGCTGCAGAGGGCTGCTCCCTGTGCTCTGCGGGGGCTGGGGCTCAGCACATCCCAGTGTTTCCGTGCCAGCGTGCAGCCCCCCGGCAGGACATGGGCCAGAGAGAGCAGGAAGAAGCACTGCGCTGGCCCTCCCTGCTCCTGCCCGGCCCAGGCAGGTTTGAAGACACATCCCAGCTCTTCCTGCCCAGGCTGCAGCCCCACACGCCAGCCTGCAGCTGTTGTTAACAGGCGCCACCCCATCGCCCGTCTCCAAAGCCCCCTCGCATTCCAGCCAGCGGCCAGGGACTGGTCCCAGCCAGGCGCTGTCGTTAACCAGAAGCTGTTAACGCCCAGGGTGCTATTAACGGCCCAGGCACAAGCTGCATGGCGCGCCGGCGGGCAAGACACCGAGCCCAGGGGATGCTACTTTCCCCTCCGCCAGGGAGGCCCACCAAGCCCAGAGCTCAGCCCCACCTTCTTGACTTTGGCTTGCTCAGTCTTCGAGTCCTTCTCGGCCTTCTTGGCGAGCTTCTCCAGCTGCTTTGCCGTGAACTAGGAGAGAGGGAGACAAGGGTGCTCGGCCGCACACGGGGCAAACGCAACCACGACTGGCAGCTCCCACAACTCTCGCCAAACCCAGAGGCTGGCCTAGGGAGCGCGCGAACCGGGCCCGCCATGCCCACTGGCGCAGTCCTTTACGCGAGCCGAGAGGCAGCGAGACGGGGGCCAGAGTGACGGGCATGCCTGCATACAGCGGAGGCAGCAAGAGCAAAGGGGCGCAGGGAGCAGGTGGGAGGGTACGGAAGGCAGCCTGTCTCCTTGGCCAGCCACGCAGCATGGCCTGGGCTAGGCTTTAGCCTTGTCCGCTCTCCGGCTGCCAAATCGCAGAGGAGGCCCTTGCGATTTCAGCCTCTGGCTTAAGAGGCAGGGACCATGGGGCTCTCTGGGAGGTGTCTGGAACAGGCTCCTTAGCTTAGCAAAGACTCACCGCACAAGGCCTGTCAGAGGGACCGGCTGGCGCTGGAGGGGATGGGGAGGAGTCTCCCTTGGAGACAGGCATGACAGATCTGGGCTTGGCTTTATGCTGCTGGTAGCTGTGGCCCCAGAACAGGTGACAAACGCTCTCTAGAGAACACGGCTCCCCCTCCTGCTGTTGTTTTACGCAGATTTTCAGAAAGGCAAAGCTCCGGGATCTGTTTCCCTCTGGGAACGGAGGCAGCTTTTGGTGTCATGTGTTCCGCCTCTCTCTGATGGAGAATGTGATCTAAAGGCTCCGGCTCCCTTGACTCCAATTACCAAGCCAAGGGCCCGTCCGGCCTAACGCACCCAACCGACTTGCTGCTCGCACCTGAGGCCGCCCTGAGCTGCACAGCCACCTCCTGACACCTTTACACCAGCGAGTGCAGGGCAGTCAGCATTCTCGATGACGTTTGCAGGGTCTGAGTCACGGCTTCACCAGGGACCTTGCGACTGCTCCCTCCACCGGGATACAAGACACAAGCTCCTGCTCTTTCACCGCCCCACCTTAAATATCGGGCTCTTTATGTAGCTGCTCACCTAAGCCAGCCCCTGGGTACAGAAAGCCCAGGTGGCCCCCTGACGCTGGAAGACTATCAGTGAAAACACACATTCGATGGCACTGTACAGCCACCCTGCTGGAGGGATAGCACTGGAAGGCAGAGAAAGCCTCAGGAAGATGGAACAATATTGCTTTATAGGCGATGAAGTTAAAGGAAGGTTATGGGAGAGGTTTTCCATCGCACTGAACTCGCCATCAAATGGGTTAGAGAAGGTGGGAGCAGAACGCATTTAAGAAGCCAAATTTAAGACCATGGGACAAACCCGGAGTAGCTGCCTCTTAAAGATGATCAACGCTAGCCTAGCCCAGTACCGGGTCTGACAGTCCGGCCTCTAAGCAGCCTGTTCCAGGAAGCCAGCTGGGTTTTGTACGGACCTCCCAGCCATACCACAAGTCACCACGGGAGGGAGTTGGATCAACAGCTCAGCTGGGCTTGTGGACTTTCAATGGAGCAAAGCCACACAGGGCAGCCAGTGCTAGGAGGTGTAGAATAATGAATCCCCACACGGGGCAGGAAGGGAAATCCTGTAATGGCCACACTCACCTTCAGCTGGAAGAGTGTATCTGAAACGAAAAAGGAGGTGACTCACATCGCAGGTTTTAGAGTCGCTGTCAGTCAATATGAAAGGTCACACCCTCTTTCATAGAATCACAGCACACTAGCACTGGCAGGGACCTCGAGAGGTCATCGAGTCCAGTCCCCTGCCCTCACGGCAGGACCAAGCACTGTCTAGACCATCCCTGTCTGTCTCACCTGCTCTTAAATATCTCCAGAGATGGAGATTCCACAACCCCCTTAGGCAACTTATTCCTGGGCTTACCCACCATGACGGATAGGAAGCTGTTCCTAATGTCCAACCTAAACCTCCCTTGCTGCAATTTAAGCCCATTGCTTCTTGTCCTGTCCTCAGAGGCCAAGCCGAACAGTTTTTCTCCCTTATCCTTGTGACATTTGAAAATTGCTATAATGTCCCCCCTCAATCTTCTCTTTTCTAAACTAAACAAACCCAGTTCTTCCAGCCTTCCCTCATAGCTCATGTTCTCCAGACCTTTCATCATTTTTGTTGCTCTTCTCTGGACCTTCTTCAATTTCTCTACATCCTTCCTGAAATGTGGTACCCAGAATGGGACACAATACTCCAACTACAGCCTAATCAGCACAGAGTAGAGAAGAAGAATGACTTCTCTTGTCTTGCTTGCCACACTCCTGTTCATGCATCCCAGAATCAGGTTTGCTTTTTCTGCAACAGAGTCACACTGTTGACTCATATTTAGCTTGTGGTCCACTATGACCCCTAGATCCCTTTCTGCAGTTCTCCTTCCTAGACAGTCGCTTCCCATTCTGTGTGTGTGAAACTGATTGTTCCTTCCTAAGTGAAGCACTTTGCATTTGTCCTTATTCAACTTCATCCTATTTACCTCAGACCATTAATCTAGTTTGTCCAGATCATTTTGAATTATGACCCTATCCTTCAAAGCACTTGCAACTCCTCCCAGCTGGGTATCATCTGCAAACTTAATATGTGTACTTTTTATGCCAATATCTAACTCATTGATGAAGATATTGAACAGAACTGGTCCCAAAAAAGACCTTTGCGCAACCCCACTTGTTATGCCCTTCCAGCATGATTCTGAACTATTAATAACCGGTTTCCAAGAATGGTTATCCAGCCAGTTATGCACCCACCTTACAGAAGCCCCATCTAGATTGTATTTCCCTAGTTTATCGATAAGAAGGCCATGCGAGACCATTTCAAATGCCTCACTAAAGTCTAGGTATACCATGTCCACTGCTTCTCCCTTATCCACAAGATTTGTTTTCCTATCAAAGAAAGCTATCAATTGGTTTGATGTGATTTGTTCTTTACAAATCCATGTTGGCTGTTACCTATCACCTTATTATCTTCCAGATGAATTCCTTAACTACATGCTCCATTATCTTCCCTGACACAGAAGTTAAACTGACTGGTCTGTAAAAGCGGCGAGGAGTCCTGTGGCACCTTATAGACTAACTGAAGTGTTGGAGCATAAGCTTTCGTGGGCAAAGACCCGTTTCGTCAGATGCATGTCACGTGACCGTCACTTATTTGCACCGTGGTGTCCAGGAAATGGACCTTCCATGTAGACTTGGTCCATGCTGAGGTTGATGGTGGGGTGGAAGCTGTTGAAATTCTTCCAGAGTCTCCTTCCTATGGGTCCAGATGATGAAGATGTCATCGATGTAGCGTAGGTAGAGAAGGGGCGTCAGTGGACGAGAGTTGAGGAAGTGTTGTTCCAGCTCAGCCATAAAAATGTTGGTGTATTGTGGGGGCCATGCGGGTGCCCATAGCAGTGCCACTGTGGGATGTTAGCGTAGAGAGCCTCTACGTCCATGGTGGCTAGGATGGTGTTTTCTGGAAGATCACCAATGCATTGTAGTTTTCTCAGGAAATCAGTAGTGTCACAGAGGTAACTGGGAGTGCTGGTGGCGTAGGGTCTGAGTAGAGAGTCCACATATCCAGACAGTCCTTCAGTGAGAGTGCCAATGCCCGAGATGATGGGGTGTCCGGGATTTCCAGGTTTGTGGATCTTGGGTAATAGAAGAACAACCCTGGTCGGGGCTCTAAGGGTGTGTCGATTTGTTCCTGTGCTTGTGCAGGGAGTGTCCTGAGCAGATGGTGCAGTTTCTTAGTGTATTCCTTAGTGGGATCTGAGAAAAGAGGCCTGTAGAATTTGGTATTGGAGAGTTGTCTGGTAGCCTCCTTTAGGTAGCCAGGTCTGTTCATGATGACAACAGCACCTCCTTCGTCAGCCTCTTTGATTATAATGTCAGAGTTGTTCCGGAGGCTGTGGATGGCATTGTGTTCTGCACAACTGAGGTTACAAGGCAAGCGATGCTGTTTTTCCACAATTTCTGCCTGTGCAAGTCGGTGGAAGCATTCTATGTAGAGGTCCAGACTGTCATTTCGACCTTCAGGAGGAGTCCATGTGGAGTTCTTCTTCTTGTGCTGTTGGTGGGAAGGTATCTGTGTGTCAGTGCACTGTTCAGTGTTGTGTTGGAAGTATTCCTTGAGACGGAGACGGCAAAAGTAGGCTTCCAGATCACCGCAGAACTGTATCATGTTAGTGGGGGTGGCGGGGCAAAAAGAGAGTCCCTGAGATAGAACAGACTATTCTGCCGGGCTGAGTGTGTAGTTGGAGTTAAAAACCTCTTGGGATGGAGATTCCACCACTCATTCCAGTGCTTCCTCACCCTCCTAGTGTAATAGTTTTTCCTAATATCCAACCTGGACCTCCCCCACTGTAACTTGAGACCATTGCGCCTTGTTCTGCCATCTGCCACCACTGAGAACAGCCTCTTTCCATCCTGTTTGGAACCTCCCTTCAAGAAGTTGAAGTGTGCTAGCAAATCTATACCCCTATGACTTAAATTGCCTCAGGAGGTTGTGGAGTTTCCATCATTGGAGATATTTAAGAGAAGGCTGGATAGACATCGATCAGGGATGATCTGTTGCTTAGCCCTGTTGTGAGGGCAGAGGACTAGACTTGATGACCTCTCGAGATCCGTTCCAGTTCTAGTGTTCTATGATTCACTCTTGTGGCAAGTACCACAGCATAGGATAGTGACTTCACTATTCAGTTCTCTCTCAAATCAACACACATCATGTGTGGGCCTTAGAGCGAATAGTAACTTCATTCCAACTTGTAGCTAACAAGTGACTCATCAGAAGGCAGCTTTTGTTGAAGTAGCTGTCACTTGTTTTCTCTCAGATTACCATTACACAGTGACCATTGACCCATAGCCTGGCACACCCAGAAGAGGCGTGGAAATCACTGGGCCAGTTTCACACACGAGGAAATGGATCAGTTCAGGAGCTTGGCTCAATTGTAAATGCATTTTAGCTCTCTCAAACGCCTGGACCAATTTCAATGAATTGGAAAGGCCAGGGACAAACAAGCTGCCCTTGAGGTTTCTCTCTCCCTGACCAACATCGCATGGGCTCGCAGGCTGCACTGACCAGCCCCAGCTTTAGCCAGTGCCACACACGTGACAGGATCTCCACAATCCTCCGCAGAGCAGAGCCTCTGCAGGCAACTCCCAGATTTCCCCACTACCACAGGGCCAAGCCCCACTCTGGGGTGGCAGGAATTCCCCCTCCCATGTCATATCGCACTAAGACATTTCCCTCCCCCCCCAACCCCACACCTGCCCTCCCCCCCAGGCCCCTGACCTGTCCCACAGGGCACAGCCCTGGCCCTGCCCCACTCCCTCGCCCTGCCCGCCCCTTCCTTACCCTCCCCCCAGCCCCCGGGCACAGCCCCCCCCCCCGACCTCCCAGCCCCCGGGCACAGCCCCCCCCTCCCCGACCTCCCAGCCCCCAGGCACAGCCCCCCCCTCTGACCTCCTAGCCCCCGGGCACAGCCCCCCCCTCTGACCTCCTAGCCCCCGGGCACAGCCCCCCCCTCCCCGACCTCCCAGCCCCCGGGCACAGCCCCCCCCTCTGACCTCCCAGCCCCCGGGCACAGCCCCCCCCTCTGACCTCCTAGCCCCCGGGCACAGCCCCCCCCCCTGACCCCCCAGGCCCCGGGCACAGCCCCCCCGACCCGGGGTCTCTCTCTTACCGTCCATCCTGGACACAACCTCTGCACCGACCACTTCCGGGTTCTCCCGATACTTCCGGATTGTTGCGTCACGCTCCGGGGGGGCTCTCGCGAGGCTTCCCCTCCCTTCGGCGCGTGCGTGGAGGGAGGCAGGCGCTCCGCCGCGAGCCCGGGGCTGGGGAGCCGCGTGGCCAGAGCGCGGCAGGGGGGCGGGGCAGCTGCGCACGTGCCGCGTGGCTCCGCCGCCAGTGCCTCTGGGCGCCCGGCTGCGGGGACCTCCCTGCTCCGGCAGCTGGGACCTTCCGGACCAGGGAGTTTGCCGGACCCGGGGAGGGGGGTCAGCCTCCCCGCTGGGCTCCTCCCGGCCACGGGGCTCTGCTGTCCCCACCAGCCCTGGGCTCAGCTGCTGCTAGCCCCTTGGCCAGCTCCACGGCCTGGCGGAGAGGCGGGGGCTCCAGCGAGTGTTGCAGAGGTGCCAGGGCTGACGCGGGGACCGACAGCTTTTCAGAGCAGCGACTCGGCTTTGCCGCTTCGTTCTCGTCCGCGCCTGGAGTGGGGCGGGATTGCTGTGTCCCGGCTTCCAGCACTCACATCGCTGGCAACTCTGCATTCCATTGCTCGGCCGCTGGAGGAAAAGGCAGGGAAAACAGCCTCAAGTAATCGGAGTTCACGGTCCCCACCCCGGAACCTCCAAACCTCCGGCTTGTCCCTTGGAAGTTCTTTAAACATTGACAGCGAAGCACCATATCCACGAGTCTCCAAGCTTTGCTTCCTTGCAGCAGGTGGTGGTGGATCAAAGACACCCGATCCCTGTTCCGCCCTTTGAAATGAAATGAATATAAGTATGTGACGGTCCAAATAATCTCCTGTCTGATCCTCCCTGTTGAAGCAAAAACACGCTCCTCTCTGTTTAGGCGGCTAACAACTGATTTGCTTTATGGATTAGTAAAGCAAAGTGAGCCAAACGTGGTCCCAGCAAAGTCGGGCCCAGTAAAGCTGCTAATACAATTAATCCTAGTATCTTTATACCCTTAGCCAAACAGTTTGACGTCAGGGCATCCAATTACAGAAATCCTCAATTAAATTTGGAAAAACAAAGCCTTATCAACAAGATGGTGGACAGGTACGAGGAAGTACATCGCCTGTTCCAACCAGCCCAATTAACACATACCAATAGCCCATTCTGTAGGCCTCTTCTCACGGGGTGACAAAGTTTACTTTGGTTTACGTGCTTGAGAGAAAAGCTGAAATGGTTTCTGATATACAAGATGGCTTCTAGCTAAACATAAAATAGCTAGAAGAACATTCCAAAACTCCAAGGCTGGCTCTCTACTTCCGGGTGGGTAGGAGGCAGCTTAGTCTGGGGTAAGGAGAGCCCAAAATGTGTTTCATGCTCTTATGTCACAGTGCTAAGACCTCTTGGTGGCTGCGTCAGTTGACTGTGCCTGGGATGATGATGCTTATTGATGAGTCACAAAAGGACCTTGGAGGTTCAAGCAAGAAAGCTGCAGAGCCCATCACATGGGAACCAGGACTGGGGGGGCTCCATCTATGGGGCAAATCCAGAGCAGAGATGACGTGAGAGGTAAAGCGTTCTCCTTCCCCAGTGTGGTCTCTGTGCTAACAAAGAGGCTCCCCCGAGTAAAGAGTACTTAGATCCATGCCAATGCAACAAAGGGGTTATGCAGTGATATTCGTGGGTAAAGCAGCAGAGAATAGGAGTCAGGACTCCCAATTCAGTTCCCACTTCTGTGAAGGAATGTGGTCAGCTGGAGAGAGAAAGTGATTCCAGCTCTGTTACTGATTGGCTGTGTGAACTTGGGCAAAGTCACATGACTTGTGTGTCTCAGGTTCCGCACAGAGGGGCTGCGATTACTTAGGGAAAAGGCTGGAAAAGTGCGTGGAGACTCCAGTGAAAGTCACGATAGAAGCAAATGTTCCCCACACAAAATTTTCTATCACTCACTTCACTCTAGGGGCACCCTCCTTCACCTTTCCGTGGGCTCAGGCGTAACCTCTGGGTTTCCAGGATCTTTTACAAGTGAAAAAGCCTCATACAATAATACTTTACTTAACCTCAATTAACAGTCACCAAAAAGAGAGTGCGCTTTCTAAGTATACAGTACTGACCACTCCCAGTAAGACAGATTAACTTGATGGCTGGTCATAATCAGTCCATCTGGGGAACTGGGGCTGGGTTCTGGCAGCTCTGACCTTGGAGATGTGTCCTGGAGTTGGATCTTCCCTAAAGAACTTCCTTTTGGACCCTAATTTATAGAGAGAAACTTGAGTCCTGCTTAGCTACCTTAACTAATAATTTTACTACCATTTTACTTACCAGTGCTGAGCATTTTGCAATGTAATTTTTAGGGCTGTCAATGTGTCTGCATTAATGCCTGAGATTAACGCAGGGCAGGATTAACGCATTAAAAAAATTAACGCATTAATCGCAGGCGTTAATGCTGCGCTGCCCCTTTGAAGTGCGGCTCTGGCGCGTCAAAGGGCAGCACTGCATGGAGCCTGGGGTCAGATGGGGACTCCAGCTGATCCCAGGCTCCCAGTGTGCTGCCTCTTTGAAGCACCGGAGTGGTAGCGCAACACGGTGCTGCCCCTTGGAAACGCCAGGGTGGCCTTTCCAAGGGGCAGCGCTGCACGGAGCCCCCAGCCAGCCTCGCTGCCTCCAACGACCCCCCAACTCCCCCTTTACTCGTGGAGCAGTGAAGGTGGGGGGGTCACACAAATTCATTTAGAATTTTAGAGGGTTGCGATATTACAAAGTTTGAGAACCCCTGACTTAAAGCAAGGTCAGGGTTTGGTTGTGCCAGGACAATGGGAAGTGCCTGAAATGTGGTTGTTTCTCATAAAATGGAAAGGGAGGGTTCTACTGTATAACGACCACATGAGGGCAGCAGGGGATATGGAATAGAAAGCAGGGACAGTTATACTGTATGGCTACGGCTGCACTGGCATGATTTTCCGAAAATGTTTTTAACGGAAAAGTTTTCTGTTAAAAGCATTTGCGGAAAAGAGCGTCTAGATTGGCAGGACGCTTTTCCGCAAAAGCACTTTTTGCGGAAAAGCGTCCGTGGCCAATCTAGATGCGCTTTTCCGCAAAAAAGCCCCGATCGCCATTTTCGCCATTGGAGCTTTTTTGCGGAAAAGAAATCTCTGCTGTCTACACTGGCCCTTTTGCGCAAAAGTCTTTGGGAAAAAGACTGTTGCCCGAACGGGAGCAGCAAAGTATTTCCGCAAAAAGCACTGATTTCTTACAGTAGGAAGTCAGTGCTCTTGCGGAAATTCAAGCGGCCAGTGTAGACAGCTGGCAAGTTTTTCCGCAAAAGCAGTACACCCAGTCCAGGGTTCTGTAAAGTGTCAGTCAATTGCAGCAAGTCTTCAGCCACTGGGCCTGGGTCTCAACCCAGTCTGAAGTTCAGCTCACACTAAGCACTGTCCAGGGTGCTGCTGTCCTCACAGTCAGGCCCTAGACCTGACTGGGTCAAGTTCCAGCAAGGAACTACCAGGCCCCAGCCCAGCAGCCTCTTTTATATCAGCCGGCTGGGCCCTGATTGGCTGCAGCAGAAGAAGCCACTCTAGCCTTCTTGGAGGACCTATTTTCTGGTTTTTTCCTTGGAGCAGGGTGCAGTAAGGCCTCCAGTCTCCAGCAGGGGGCATCAGGCCTAGTTCACCCTCATCACAGAGTTTTATCAAATAAAGTTTTATCTGTAGTGCAGTGAGAATTTGCAAAACAGACACAAAACTACAGAAGTATAGCACGTGATTACAGACAAATTGCTGCCTTTCTCATTTTTACCATATAATTATCAAATAAATCAGTTACAATATAAATAGTGTACTCACATTTCTGTGTATGGTCTAAATATATATTTTAGAGCAGGGCTACTCAACACATGGGCCGCATGCGGCCCGTGGCCCATTTGTTTGCAGCCCGCAGTGCGATTTGGGTTTATGCAGGGCTCAACACATGGCCCGTGGGATCCTTTGACGGACCGGGCCGGGTCTGGGCACAACTGAGGGCATCCGCTTAGGGTGAATTGCTCAAACTTGGGGCTCTCTCTAGCCCCCAGACTGGAGACCTTCCCAAATAGGCCACAAACCAGTCGTACCGAGCGCTTCAGCTGCCAATGTGGCCAGCCAGAAGCCTCACGAGCAAAACCCCTCAGACACGCCAGCTCTCCCTGTGACACAATCAGCCCCAGGCCTGCACACAGGTGAGGGGTTATAGAACCCGATCTCACCTACCCGAACGGGTTCTTCCGGTCCCAAGAAACCAGCCACAGTTCCCAGGTCAATTTACACTCTGGATCTTACCCACAAGATCACGCTGGGCCAGTCCTTTAGAATCTGAAATCTAAAGGTTTATTACTAAAAGGAAGAAAAGCGTGAGAGTGAGGTTGTTAAGGAGAATACGTTACATGCATCGAATCACCCGGTTCCCGATGCAGGTTCTTAGCAGAGATGTTATAAACTGCTGGCTTAAAAGACTCTGGTGCACATCCTATGTCAGGATGGGTCCACAGTTCTTTCCAGCTCATGGTTCCCTGCAAGGCTGCATCTGGGATCAGGAGCTAAACTGAAGACCAGATGGAGGGTGCCACATGGCATTTTATATCCTTCCTGGTATCTTCTTGGCCAGAGAAGGTCACATTGTCCAACAACCAATCCATGCTGGTTTGCAGGTATCAGTCACGTTCCTGAGGAGTGTATTGGCACCTAGAAATTCGTTGTCTTCTTGCTAATTAGCATAGCCGTTGGCTAGCATTCCTTGCCCCTTGCTCAGCCACTGACAGAAAATTTTCCAGCATCCACACAGAGTCCATGTTTATAACTCCACATACAGATATTATACAATTACATGAATAGCATAGACAGAATCAGTAGAACAGAGACTTTCATGTGACCCCTCACATGGCCCCCTTTGTATACACTTTGGGGAAAATACCCCCCCCCCCCATGGGTGCAGTAGTGATCTGGCATCTCCCCTTAAAATCCAGTAATGTGACAGCCTCCCCAGGAACACGCTTCACAATGGCGAGGCGTCTCCCAGGTGTGGTGAGCACTGAAAGACCCAAGCAGGTGGGCTGGTTGGAACAGACTGTTACAGGGTGTCGGCATTTCTAGCCCCCAGGGAGGTGGTGCCGGAAGTCTCGGAGCATTGTGGGAAGTGCTTTGTATTCATGCCCGGTCAGTGTGAAAGAAGCTATTTGCATATATATTTGCATGTACATGCAACCACTCTTAAGTTGCGTCCCTCCACATGTGCTGTGAGTATCATTGGTCCCCGGGGCTTCCAAAGTTGAGAAGCCCTGTTTTAGAGTGTCTTCTGTGTGTCTGTCTGTAAGTCTGTCTGTTCAAGCACCCCTCCTAAACAGTAAGAACTAGAAAACAGCAAATGGTCTGGTAGCACTTTAAAGACTAACACAACAAGTCGATGGAATCACGAGCTTTTGTGGGCACAGCCCACTTCTTCAGATGACCGGAGTTTGAAGAAGCGGGCTGTGCTCACGAAGGCTCATGATCTCATCGACATGTTTTGTTAGTCTTTAAAGTGCTACCAATTTGTTGTTTGTTAGGTTTAAGGTGTACAGACTAACTCGGCTACCCCCTGACGTAAGAACTAGGGCCACCGCTTTTGGCATGCATCTTCCTCGTCTCCTAACTCAGAGCCAGGACAGGGTTTGGTTGTGCCAGGACAGTTGGAAGCGCCGAGAAAAGGACTGTTTTCCATAACGTGCAAAGGGAGGGACGGCTGGTCCAAGAGACGTAATATCAGAGTAGTCACTGGGAGCAGTGAGCGGGCAAGGGAGAGCTATCCTGCAGAGTGTGCATTGAGGACAGCTGCACCACCAGGGCTGGGGCTCCGCCATCTTGCCTGCCAGCACTCTGAGAAAGTAGCCCCCTTGCCCCAGACCCTACCCCGCTCCTGGCCAGGGGGCAAGGGGCAGAGAACAGGCCCCTAATGGGCTGGCAAGGGAAAGACTAGTTCCCTGGCAGACTGGGGAGGTCTGGGAGGGGAGAGAACACACCCTGGGCAAAGGGGATCCCCTGTCCTGAGCCCCTCCTCACCCTCCCATCCCCCACTCTCACACCCCACCGCCACCCCAGCTCCCCACTCCCCATCCCCAAGGCCCTGCCCCGAAGGACCCAGGCAGTACTGGGTAAGTCTGCTAGTAGTACGCAGAGCAGTATAAACAAGTCTTGTGCCCTACAGTGCAAAAGGAGGGCGGCGCCCTGTACGCCATCCCTCTCTGCTACCACCAATAGTGTCATTTTCTGCAGAGAATGGTTTAACCCTTTCTGGCTATAGAAGGCCTTTAAGAACTGCGTGAATTTCAGTCCCAACTTGGGCTGCCTCTCAGAGTGAGGGAGTGGCCAGTGTCCTTTGCTAATCGGTGTTATATCCCCCTTAATTGCGGTAAGCACTGATTGCTCGTGAGGGCTAGACATTGACACGGATTTTGATTTTTTTTTTAAGGATTTGCTTTGAAAACAACTCCTATAAAGAATCACGCTGGCAGCCCAGGGACAAGAGATAATAGACGTGGGGCGCCGGCTGTGATGGAGTGGAATTGCTAAATACTCTAAAAACACTGCGGTGCCATAGCTGTACGACTCTTTATGTAACCTGGTCAGGAGGGTAAAATTACTGCCTGACTATGGTTGGTTATTAGAATTTCCCATATTACTCCTCATCTAACACCAGGGCTACGTCTACACTGGTATGATTTTCCGGAAATGCTTTTAACGGAAAAGTTTTCCATTAAAAGTATTTTCGGAAAAGAGAGTCTAGATTGGCAGGACGCTTTTCCGCAAAAGCACTTTTTGTGGAAAAGCGTCCGTGCCAATCTAGATGCACTTTTGCACAAAAGAAGCCCTGATGGCCATTTTCGCGATCGGGGCTTTTTTGCGGAAAACAAATCTGAGCTGTCTACACTGGCCCTTTTGCACAAAAGTTTTGCGCAAAAGGGACTTTTGCCCGAACGGGAGCAGCATAGTATTTCTGCAAAAAGCACTGATTTCTTACAGTAGGAAGTCAGTGCTTTTGTGGAAATTCAAGCGACCAGTCTAGACAGCTGGCAAGTATTTCCAGAAAAGCGGCTGATTTTCCGGAAAAACTGGCCAGTCTAGACACAGCCCAGAGGAATAGCAAACAGGAAAGCTGTTAATGTTAAGGATCCTGTCTTCAAGGAAGATGGCCAGCTTGTTTCACCAGGATGGGAACTTGGAGGTCAAAAGATCACTAAAGAGTTAAAAAGGGTTTCTCAGAGGGAGAAGGGGAGTCACTTCTCAAAGCTATCTAGGGAGACAGGCTGAAAGAGAGAAACCTTGTGGGAGAAACCTTCTGGGACCAGTAAACCCTAGAGTAAAGCTAGACACCATTCCCTAGCTCCAATCCCTTCCCAAAAGCGATATGCAATGAGGAGAGCAAGTACTTTCTTCCTGGGCTGAAAGGGCTGCAAGTTTCCCAAGAATAGATGAGACATCTCCAGGAATTCCTGTAGGACTCTGTTCCCTCTAAGCCAGTGGTTCTTAACCTTACAGCAGCCTGCACCCCGTTGGTTCTCAAAATATGTTCTCACACCCCTTATTAAACATCGTTGAAGTAGGTCAGTTCTTTAAACCTAAGCTATATCATCAAACTCTGGCATCTCTCGCGCCCCCAGAAAAGGCATCTCACACTCCCAGGGGGTGCGTGCACCCCAGATTAAGAACCACTGCTCTAAGCGCTCAGGCAGTCAAGTCATGAGTGACCTTATCAGTAAGACACTCAAATCACTAACCGCTGCACTGTAATCAACCATGTATAAAGCCAAGTGGGAGCAAGCTGCGGCAAAGGATTGCTAACAGCCTGTGTCCCAGCCCTAACCAGCTGACAAGAGTAATCAAACTTTGTCTTTTCTTTGTGTCCCAAATTCTTGCAGCTGATGTGCACCATAGCAGATCTGGTAACCAGAAAAGGGAGACCACACAGCCAAATTCCCAGGAGCAGTCTCAGAAACAGCACAGTTCTCCATGGGACCATGCCAGCCATGACCAAGCCTCTGGTTCTAAATTAGCCAAGAGACAGCAGCAAAATCAGACGCCAGCTGGCAGTTCTTATGGACAAGGTAGGGGACAAACAGCGAGGTGTTCAACCACAAAACCAAACCGACCTCAGTAGAGCCCTGCCAAGGATGTGCTTGGCTGGTTAATGACCCATGGAGGATCCATCAGTTTTCAACGCAGTCATTTTTTAGGCATAATCTACTCGCCAGCGCTGTTCCCTTATAATGTGTGGTTTGTAATGGTCCGGAAGGGGTCACAAATGACGTGAGGTGGGTCCAGACCTCAGATATTCACATGCTGTCACCTTGGAAGTTAGCTGGATAAAAACGGTCTCAGGCCTGTTAAATCCCTCCGAAGACACCCTGAATAGGAAAATGAATGCGAGGCATCCAGGAAGCCTGGGGAACCCGGGGACTTTAGACACCAAGCAGGAGGAGGCAATGGTACCATTCAAGGTGGTTCAGTGGTTAATGGAACCACGTCTTCCTCTTTTCCCCAAAACTGCCTCATTCCGGAGCATGCCCTTTCCCAGTCAAAGGCTTCGTCACCCTGGCTTTTCATCCACCTCTTTGTGGGCTACTGGCCATTTCTCAGTATTGTTTCCAGAGTTGTTGACTCAAGTCCCACGGCTTGAACTCGAGTCTGACGTAAGTCGCCTCGGTGACTCGACTTGAGACTCGACTCGGGGTCATTGTTTGTGACTTGAGACTCGACCTGAGACTTGCTAATTGTGTTAAATCGACTTGGTGAAAAAATTGTCCGACAATGCCGATATCGATGGCTTGTACAAAAGCGACTTGACATTTTTTAAATTGAGACTTGAGACTCAACTAGAAAGTGACTTTAGGGATTCGAGACTCGACTTGAGACTTGAACTGTAGTGACTTGAGACTTACCTTAGACTTGACAATGATGACTTGAAGACAACACTGATTGTTTCCTTGGGCTTCCCAATCTTTGCCCTCCCCCAGAACAGTGTGTGTCTTGGCTGTAGCTAGTTTCTTACTTGCTATCACAAATGTAGCTTGTTGGAAAGTTCAACGGATGGAGGACTATGACGGCGAGTCAGGGTTCCTCCAAATCCTGTAGCAGCAAGAACAGACTCCACCAGACGTGGAATAGAAGCACATTGGGGCATATTATTTGGACTAAAAATGGTCTGACAGTTCTAAAAATATAATGGTAAATGGGGAATCATCATGGAATGGTTGAGTTCTTAGTGAGGTCTCACAGGGATCAGTTTTTGGTCCTATAACCTTTTTATCAATGACCTGGAAAAAAACATAAAATTATCACTGATCAAGACTGAGGGAAATGGTCAATGAAAACCAGAGGACAGGTCACGGATACAGCATCATCTAGATGGCTTAGAAAGCTGGGTGCAAGCAAATGTGTTTTGGCACAGACCAGCAAAAGTGCATACATCTAGGCTACGTCTACACTGGCATGATTTTCCGGAAATGCTTTTAACAGAAAAGTTTTCTGTTAAAAGCATTTTTGGAAAAAGCGCGTCTAGATTGGCAGGACGCTTTTCCGCAAAAGCACTTTTTGTGGAAAAGCATCCGTGCCAATCTAGACGCAGTTTTCCGCAAAAAAGCCCCAATCGTCATTTTCGCGATCAGGGCTTTTTTGCAGAAAACAGTACTGTGCTGTTTACACTGGCCCTCTTGCGCAAATGATTTGGACAAGAGGGCTTTTGCCCGAACGGGAGCAGCACAGTATTTCTGCAAGAACACTGATGATCTTACATGAGATTGTCAGTGTTCTTGCGGAAATTCAAGCGGCCAGTGTAGATAGCTGGCAAGTTTTTCTGCAAAATCAGATGATTTTGCAGGAAAACTTGCCAGTCTAGACACAGCCTTAGGGTCACAGATTATAGGCCATGCTTACTGAATGGGGATTCTACCCTGGAAAGCAGCGACTCTGAAAAAGACATGGCGGGTGCGGTCAGGCAGGTAATCACCTGAACACGCTCTCCAGTGAGGCGCTGTGGCCAAAAGGGCTAATCAACCCTTGGACGTATAAATGGAGGAATGTTAAGTAGGAGGAAGGAGGGGATATTGCCTTTGGTACTGGTACGACCACTGCTGGAATCCTGGGTCTGGTCCTGGGATCCACCATTGAAGAAGGGAGTTGGTAAATTGGAGAAGGTTCATAGATGAGTCACAGGAATGAATAGAGGCAGGGGTGGGGAACATAAGGCCCGGGGGCCAGAGATAGCCCCCAAGACTTAGGGCTCCCCCGTACTGGGCAGCCCGTGCAGGTGCTCCAGCCCCACTGCTGCCCTCCTACGGGACTGGAGCACACAAAATCTACTAGCCTGGGCCCCAGTAGGCTCTGGTGTACACAGGGAGTGTGAGGAGGGTCTTTCTCCTTCTCCATCGGGGGTGCCCCTCCCCCCCGACTGAGTTTTGTGTGGGTCAGCAGCCCCCAACCCAAGAAAGGTTCCCCAGCCCTGATTAAAGGCTTGGAAACCTGTCCCAGCATGAAAGACCCAAGGAGTTCTTTCTATTCAGATTAACAAAGAGAAGCTTCATGGGGGGGAATTGATCCCAGTTGAGAAGTACTTACATGGGAAACAACAATTTGGCAACAGCAGGTTCTTCAGTCTATCAGACAAGGCTCTAACACTCCAGTGACTGGGAACGAGGTGCACACTGCTAACAGGGAGGGGAATTAATCGCTCAGGCAACGTCCGGGTGGTAGGGGAAGGGGCTGCTATTTCCACAGCTCTGTGCCTGTCTGCCTCATCTCCCTAGCGCTGGTATATCCCAAGTTTGCATGCGATGAGGAGAGCAAGCGTTTTTCTCCCGCAGGGTCAAGGCTTCCGTGTTCCCCACAAAGAAAAGAGGCGCAAGAGAGATCAGACACGTCCAGCAATTCATGTTGGATCCCGTTCTGTCAAGCTGATCAAACAGAGATGAACCTTATAAACAGTAAAACCGAGAAGTCCTGTGGCACCTGCGGCTATGTCTACACAGCAGCATTATTTCGGAATAACCGGTGTTATTCTGAAATAACAAAGAGTGTGTCCACTCAGCAAGCCGTTATTTCAAAATAAGGTCGAGCTGGAGGACTTCTTACTCCGACTCCTGTAACCCCCCTTTCACGAGGAGTAAGGGAAGTCGAAGGAAGTGTTCTTCCTTCAATTTCCTGCTGTGTAGACAGTGCCAAAAGCCAAATTAAGCTATTTCGATGTAAGCTACACCATTGATCATAGAATCATAGAATCATAGGACTGGAAGGGACCTCGAGAGGTCATCGAGTCCAGCCCCCCGCCCTCAAGGCAGGACCAAGCTCCGTCTACACCATCCCTGACAGATGTCTATCTAACCTGTTCTTAAATATCTCCAGAGAGGGAGATTCCACCACCTCCCTTGGCAATTTATTCCAATATTTGACCACCCTGACAGTTAGAAATTTTTTCCTAGTGTCCAATCTAAACCTCCCCTGCTGCACTTTAAGCCCATTACTCCTTGTCCTGTCCTCAGAAACCAAGAGGAACAAATTTTCTCCTTCCTCCTTGTGACACCCTTTTAGATATTTGAAAACCGCTATCATGTCCCCCCTTAATCTTTTTTCCAAACTCAAGTGGTAGCTCAAGTTGCGTAGCTTAATTCGACTTTTGCCTTGCTGTATTGATGTGCCCTTAGAGAGTAACAAATATATATATATATAGGATCATGGGGTTTCATGGGCAAAACCCACCTTTTCTCATCTGAGAAGTGGGGTGTGCACCCAAGAGCTCCTGAGGATATATATTTGTTAGTCTCTAAGGTGCCACAGGACTACTTGTTTTTAAACTTGCAGACTAACACGTGTACCCCTGCAGACCTTATACATAGTAAGCATTCTCAGATCACCAGTAGCTGCAGTTTAAAAGCTCATGAATAAAAAGAAGTGGGAGCAGACTGTGGCTAAGAGGGACTGGCACCCTGCGCCACAGCACGAAAGAGCTGAAGAGTCTACTCTTTCCTTTGTGTCCCCAATTCTTCTTGCAGCCGAAGTCCAGCAGAACATAGCTGGGAACAAGCACAGGGAGTCCAAGCAGCCAAATAACCAGGAGCAGTCTGAGAAAGAACACAGCAAATTTCCAAAAGCCTCTGTTTCTAAACCCACAAAGGCGGCGCGGAAAAGTCAGGCATCTCCTGCCAGTGCTTATGGAGAAGGTAGGGGACTAACAGCAGGGCGTTCAAACTGTTGAACAAAACTGACCTTAGTGAAGTCACCCCACGCCTGTGCTTGGCTCATGGACGCTCCCTCCCTGGACGATGACAGTTTTAAACCAGGTCAAGTTTTTTTTAGGCCTAAGTTACTCAGCAGTGATGTTCCCTTTTAATATGTGGGGGTATGTCTACACTAGCCCCCTAGTTCGAACTAGGGTGGTTAATATAGTCATTCGAAGTTGCAAATGAAGCCCGGGATTTAAACATCCCGGGCTTCATTTGCATTTTGCCGGGCACCGCCATTTTTAAAGCCCCAGTAGTTCGGACTTTGTGCCCGCGGCTACACCCGGCACGGAGTAGGTAGTTCGGATTAGGCTCCTAATCCGAACTACCGGTACACCTTGTTCCATGAGGTGTAACGGTAGTTCAAATTAGAAAGCCTAATTCAAACTACCTACTCCGTGCCGCGTGTAGCCACGGGCACGGTGTCCGCACTAACGGGGATTTAAAAATGGCGGCGCCCGGCAAAATGCAAATGAAGCCCAGGATATTTAAATCCCGGGCTTCATTTGCAACTTCGAATGACTATATTAACCACCCTAGTTCGAACTAGAGTGGTAGTGTAGACATACCCTGGTTTAATAGGCCACAAATAGTGTGAAATGGGTTCAGATCCCAGATAACACGCTGTCCCCATTGTACATTTCCTGGGTAGAACAGGTCTCTAACTCCACTCAGAAGACACACAGAGTAGGAAGATGAACACTGGGCAGTCAAGAGCTCTGGGGGAAGCTACTGACTTGTGCAGACACCACACAGCTGGAAGTGATGGTAGCCTCCGATATTGCTCAGTGGTTAATTCTATCCCAGGGGTCACCAACCAGTCGATTGGGATCTACCGGTAGATCTGGGAGCCTCTGACAGGTGATCCCGACTGGTTTGGCTGGGAGGCTGTCAAGTGTCTGCATGTCACCTGCTCCTCCCTTCCTGCCCTGCTGCTCCAGCCCAAAACCTCAAAGCTGCACCCTGGGAGCCTCCTGCTTGTTGTACTGGGTGGGGGATTCAGAGGCAGGGGGGCACTGATGTCACTCTGTCCTCCTCCCCGTACCCTGTCTTCACAGAGTGGAGGGCGGGGCCTTGTCAGAGGGGTGGAGCAAGGCCTCAGAGAAGGGGCAGGGCATCTGGGTTTGAGGTAGATCCTGGACTGACAAATTCAAAAGTGATCTTGTGCTTAAAAGGTTGGAGACCCCTGGTCTACCCTGACCCCATCCCCTACCCAGGTGTGTTCATTCAAGAGGGCGACCTTTCCAGGCAAAGGCTTAGTGACCTGGCTTTTTATCCAGGTTTGCCATCTCTTCCTTGGCCTTTCCAGTCTGACCTCTCCCCAGAACACCTTGTTTGGGCTGCAGCTGATTTCCATTTGCTATTGAAAGTGGGGCTTGTGGGAAAGCTCAGAGAAGGGAGGGAGAGCAGCCACGGGCTACTCGGACTGGCCTTTGTGGCCACTGGGAGTAAAAGCCTTAGGAGCAACACTGCACCGATCTAAGCCAGTCTCCGGGGATTTCCTTTCATCCCTAGACTCACTGCAACTCTCCTCCCCACAGAATGTACATAAGAACATAAGAACGGCCGTACTGGGTCAGACCAAAGGTCCATCTAGCCCAGTATCCGGTCTGCCAACAGTGGCCAGCACCAGGTGCCCCGGAGAGGATGGACCGAAGACAATGATCAAGCGATTTGTCTCCTGCCATCCTTCTCCAGCCTCTGACAAACAGAGGCCAAGGACACCATTTTATCCCCTGGCTAATAGCCTTTTATGGACCTAACCTCCAGGAAATTATCTAGCTTCTCTTTAAACTCTGTTATAGTCCTAGCCTTCACAGCCTCCTCTGGCAAGGAGTTCCACAGGTTGACTACACGCTGTGTGAAGAAGAACTTTCGCTTATTAGTTTTAAACCTGCTACCCATTAATTTCATTTGGCCATCGCATGCACTGGGTAGTACGAGTCATGGAAGTGCATGCTTTGCAGCACCTTGCTCTCCCCAGCCGATGCCGCTAGTTTCTGGTCTTCTCTAAATATGCAGATACTGGATCAGTGGCTACAGCACAAGAACGCTGAACCCTCACGCTCCGCTAGAGCTCCCTGCACTTTGCAAGGGAGGGTTACACATGGGGACGCTCAGACACAGTGAAGAGCAGAGACTTGCCGACAGTGATCATCGGGTCAATGGCAAAACTAGGCTTGGAACCCAATGATCTCCTAGTCCACTACCACCATGGACTACCCAGCAGAACCCATCCTTTCTAGATTCAAATCCTGCACTGAGTAGCAAGAAAACCTGTACAGTGAGTCCTCTTTAAAGGGCCATGCAGTTTGTACAGGTGATTTGTGCTCATCAGACACCCCTCCTATCCAATTGCTGTCCTATGATCCTTATCTGCTTCTTTTAACTAGCCAGTCTTTAGGTGCTTATAGGTTACCAGTCCTACCTACTTGTTTTTCCCTTTGATATTTTCATACCCTCTGTTCCTTGTTTCCTGCCCTGCCTCCTTTTTTTCCCTTCCCCACTCTCTCCTATTTGTTTTGGCTCTGTACATCCTAAACTCAAAACTCCAGTCATCTGAAAAAGCGGGCTGTGCCCACGAAAGCTCATAATACCGTCTACATCAGAATGTCTTCAACTTTTTAAGACCGAGGAACACCAAACATTTTTTAAAAATGAGGAACACCAAGGACTTTTGGTTGAGAAAAAACCAAAGTGTTGGGGGAAAGTTATTGAGAAAAAAGGTTGCCGGCCCCTTTAAGGGCAGCCATTTTGAACTCTGTTCTCCGCGGCACACCTCCGACTGCCTTGCAGCACGCCAGTGTGCACGGAACACAGTGTAAGAAACACTGATCGACGTGTTTCGTTAGTCTATACAGTGCTACCAGGCCATTTGTTGTTTTTTACGTTTATCCTGTTACAGACTAACTCGGCTGCCCCCTGCAGCTTCCAGACACCCAGATTAGTCATGGGTGCCACAAGTCAGATTTGTAATGCTTGGGGGGGGGGGTGGAGGGGTCCCAAGGTTAGAACGGCACCTGGGCTCACTTTGCCTGTGTGGCGTAGTGGGGGGGCTGTCTGCTCTGTGTCCCCCTGCCTTGTGATGGGAGATTCTCACTGAGTCACCCAGGCTATGTCTACACTGGCATGAATTTCCGGAACTGCTTAAAACGGAATAGTATTCCGTTTTAAGTTTTTCTGGAAAAGGAGCGTCTACATTGGCAGGCTGCTTTTCCGGAAAAGCCCTTTTCTGGAAAAGCGTCTGTGGCCAATGTAGACGCGCTTTTCCGGAAAAGAGCCCCGAGCATCATTTTCGCGATCAGGGCTTTTTTCCAGAAAAGACTACTGGGCTGTCTACACTGGCCCTTTTCCGGAACAGTGTTCCAGAATAAGGACTTATGCCCAAGCGGGAGCAGCGTAGCTTTTCCGGAATAGTGGCTGATTTTGTACAGTAGAGCGTTGTTGCTTTTCCGGAAATTCAAGGGCCAGTGTAGACACCTCGCAGCTTATTCTGGAAAAGTGGCTGATTTTCCGGAATAAGTGGCCCAGTGTAGACACAGCCCCAATGTGTATTAACCCAGACATCTCGGCTCAGCCTCCCAGGGAGAGACAAAGGGAGGAAGGTGGATACCAGCACCTGGCTGGGGGGCAGGGCCTGGGAGGGAGGCAGTTGCTGGCTGGGAAGCATGGAGAGAAGAGGCTAAGCTGGGGCCTAGGGGCGATGGACCCCTAACCCTAGGGTCTGAGGCATCCTGGCCCCTGTAGCCACATCACGTCTGTGCTGGGCTGTATCCTGAAGGAACAATAAACCCCTCTCTATTCTACGACCGGCGGAGTCTGTTCTTGCTGCTACGGGGCTGCAGGATCTGGGGGAACCCCGACTCGCCGTCACAGCCGGACTCTAAAGACATAGCACTTTCACAAGCACAACATTTGTAACTCCCCTGCACCACCACCTTTGGAAGTGTTTCCTGTACCTGCCTATCTCTGTGATCTCCCCTCACTAGTACAAGGTTTTCTGAGCTCCTGGCTCCATAAAACCCCCAGGAGAAGATATGCTACCCCCAGACCCTCTATGCCTTTTGTCTATATTGGATGACAAGATGCTGAGGCCGGGGCGTGTGTCTGGATGAATAGTTTGCCTGATTGCTAACCATGCCCCTATAAAGTACCATCACGTCTCCTCAAAGGGGGCATATGGGTTTATACGCGGAGGTAAATATGCTGTGTGCAGGAGAAAATGCAGTCCCTTATGCAAAGCTTGGTTTTCTCTTTGTCTCTTACCTGTAGAGACACTGGATAAACTGAAGATGAAAAGGGTAATCCCCAAAATCATTGTCACCGGGCCCTTGGATGAGGAGATACTGAGTGCTTCCGAGAATGCTTTGCCGGAGTCCAAGCCCATCAAGGATATAGCTGACAGCAGGTCAAACGTGCACACAAAACCCAGCACCGGGGAGGCTCACCAAGTGAAGAAAGAAACAGCGTGAGCTCTGGAGAGCAGCTAATGCTCACTGTGACAACTCAGAGACACCAGGATGTGATGAATGCCACCAAGTAGGGGCTGTGAAACAACTCGGGCCCCCACAATTATTAAACAGGAATCCAGCACAACAACTTCTCCCATGGTCTCACTTTCCTCAGCTCCATAGGATAGCTGGAGGAGGAGGAGAGAAAATAGTGACATTTAAAGGTGACCTGAAAAGCTTGCTTCAAAATAAATATCTGTAGTAAATGGCGTAAACTTGCAAGTCAATAACAGACTACATGTCTGGGCAGACACGATAGATCATCCCCATGCACCCTTCACCCCAAATGATTCCACAGCGTCTGCATGCAGCACCCTGGAAATGCAGCCAACTTTGAAGTGGACAGCAGCAGCCAACTGCAGAGGCTGAGGGAGAGGGGTTTGGGGATAGACACCAAGGCAAATCCCTATCTTTATGGGAAGTCATTCACGTGGTTTTCAATGTCTCCCCAGAGTAGGGGAACCTTGTGTTTGAGAGTCCAGCGCGCCGCAACCTACATACCAGACCTCAGAAGTGCTGAGTTAATCCCGCCACTGGGGTTTGCACCTGGTCATTTCAGACCCTATGGTTATATGACAAACACACAATCAGAAAATCATTTCCTCCTTCATTTAGATCCCAAGATCCAAGCTTAGGGTTCTAAGCTACTCCAGCAGCATCTTAAGCATCTAAATCGAAAATACTCCCAGCCCTTTGGATATTGGTGATACTAGCAGCTGTAGCCAAGGAAACCCAGAAGAACCGTAAGCTCAGGTTTTGGCAGGCTAAAAGGCCTTTCAGTTCACCTTTTAATATAAAAGCCATAGTCTGTTCATCTGGCACCAGCACCACTAAGAATAAGATTTTTATGAGAATCCTCAATTATAAAATATTTGTGTTAAAAAAAAATACAGGTGAAGTGTGTGTTTTTAGGCACATACCTAAATCCCCTGTGATGGATCAAATTTACGTTTAAGCAAGTATTTGCCAAGAAGTGCTGCTTGGGACTGAAAGTTGATTTTTCCAACACATATGGTTTTATAAACGCTCCCCCCCCCCCATCAACATACCCCCATGTTCAGAATTTTCCGCATCTCTGGTGGTCACAAAAATCTATTTGCTCACTTGTTTCAACGGGATGATAATGACAAAAATGAAGGACATTTTACTTGCCTGTTTATAACATTATAAATAATTTGCCTCCCCTTGAGTAAAATCTTGCCAGGCTATCCTATTGAGTTTTTAACAATGTATTAACTGGACTGCTGGGGAGCACAGCCAGACATCTAATAATGAGTGCACTTTGCACTACTAGAGCACCTTCCATTCGAGGATATCAATGTGCTTTACAAATACAAATTCGAACACATTCTTGGAAGGTCCGTTGGTATCATTATCCCCATTTTACAGCTAAGGAAACTGAGGCAGGTTACTCAGGAATTCCACAACAGCCAGGTGTGACCAAGGGTGCCTGGGGAGGGATGTTAGGGTGTAAACAACAGACTGTTTAACCGAGAAGCGACTGCTTTATTGGCTAATGGTGTCAGTTACACTCAGCCTCCTACGGAGACAACTTCCCTGTGTCTGGGCAGTGAAGCCTTGGAGCTGGGTGGGCAAGAGCTGGTAGTTCCACTCCCAGGAGGCTTCGCTGTGGGCTTTATACTGCAGAGCCCACAGTGCATGTAACTGCTGAGATTTTCAGCGGTTACATGGTTACCTTCTTGCACCATTTTTAACATCCCGAGCCTGGGATAGCCCTCACTGGAAAAGCCAAGCTCAGGGCAGGCTGCAAAAGCAGAGCAGATACTCTCGACAATGGTGTGTCCCACTGAAGTTAGAGTCCCCAAATAGTCACACATTCTGCTTCTGATCTCCCACACTGATGATCAAGAAGCCAAAAAGAAAATCGTGCAGGCCCCAATATAGCACTCCAGTTCTTTGGCTCCAGTACTATAAGAAGTTATTTTGAAACTCAGCTCACACGTGCAAAATGTTCTTCTGACTCCAAAGGGCCAGCCATGTTACTCGATCAGTATAGGTTTGGATCTTACCCAAAATATCATGCTGCTGGCCAGTTCGTTAGTATCTAAAACTACAAGTTTATAATAATAAAAAACAAACACACACACAAACAAGAAAAAGATATGAAATGGTAAAGCAGCCAGAGCACATCTACACAGCAGGGCTAAAGCCGAAATAAGCTGTGCAACTTGAGCAACGCCAATTGTGTAGCTTAAGTCAAAATAAGATCAATCTGATTAGCTTCTATGATGAGGTAACTGGCTCGGTGGACATTGGAAAGTCAGTGGATGTGATATTGTGACGGCGCGTTGGGGGTTCCCCGTCCCCTGCACCCCGAAATGGCACAAACAGACTGCACCAGCCGGTGGAAAAGAGGAAGTTTATTGCCTCTCCAGGATACAGCACAGCACAGATGTAGTCTGGCCACAGAGCTGGGCTAGGATGCCTCAGGCCCCCTTGAGATGGGGGAGACTGGGCCCCTAAACTCCAGCCCCTTCTCCTAGGCTCTCCTCCATGCTCTCCCACAGTAACTAACTAAATTCCCTTGCAGCCCTGCCCCCCCAGCCAGGGCCGCATTCACCTTCCTTTGTTCCTCTCCATGGGGGGTGTCTGGCCACTGGTTCAACCAGTTTGGCCTTACCTCTGCCTAGCGAGGTTTTCCCTGCTGGGTCTTGCTCCAGACAGCAGGGGTCACCACAGCCCAGCAAGTACCCCCACTACATCACAGTTCTCCCCCCTCCGAGAGCGAACTGAGCAGGGTCACTCCGTTCGTGACCTAGGGAAGTTCGGGTCCTCTGCGTGGGAACCCGCCCCGGGGACATGGGTGCTCCCCTTGACTCAGGCCGGTCGTGGCAAGGCCCCACATGAGCTGGCTTCCCTCTGTCCACTCGCCGCCCCGCTCCAGGGCGACTGGCACAGGCCTGTCCTCGGGGGTCACACCCACCCTTCCGCTGGCCTTGATCTCTGGCCAGGGTCTCTCGGGCCGGGGCCATGAGCCCAGTGAGCCTTCTCTGGACAACCAGGGCGGCTTCCACCCCCGAAGCTCCATCCAGGGAGGTCTTCCCCTCCCATAACTCTCTCAGCAAGCCCAGAGGGTCTATCTGGGGTAGAGCCCCCCAAGCCGCTTTCCTCCTGTCTTGGGCCTTCCTGCCCCTCTGGCAGGAGTCACAGGACCGGCAGTACCGCTGCACGGCTGTAAAGATTCCCGGCCAATAGAAGTGCTGGAGCAGCTTCAGCCGGGTGCTCCGGATCCCCCGGTGGCCCCCAACGGGGACATCGTGGGCCAAATACAGCAGCTTGAGGCGATACTTTCGGGGGACGACCAGCTGCCGCTGGACCCCCCATGCCCTCGCCTTCCTGGGGGGGAGCCACTCACGGAACAGGAGCCCACGCTCCCGCCGGAATCTCTCCTGGCCACCTCTCCCCCGGGGCCGAGCTGCACGGAGGCCAGCCTGGTCCCTCAGCCTCTGCAAGGAGGGGTCTGCCTGCACCTCAGCCTGGAATTCAGCTGCTGAGGCAGGGATCGGGACCTGTCCCCCACCTCTGCCTAGGTCCGGAGTCCCAGCCTGGCTGGACCCCGTGTCCACTGGGATGGGACCCTGAGGATGCTGCCAGGAGTCCTTCCCTGGACCCACGTTGTCAGCCCCCCACTGGCTCTGGCTCCGGGTAGTGACTAGAGCCCGCTGGGATTCATGGGGCCACTCCTCTAGGTCATTCCCCATCAGCACCTCGGTGGACAAGTGCGGGTGCACCCCCACTTCCTTGAGGCCCTCCTTGGCCCCCCATTTCAGATGCACCCTGGCTACAGGCACCTTAAACGGGGACCCGTCTATGCCCTTCAGGGTCAGCTGCGCGTGAGGTAGTATCCGCTCCGGGGCCACTATGTCGGATCGGGCCAGAGTCACCTCCGCCCCCGTGTCCCAGAAGCCCGTCACCTTCCTACCATCCACCTCCAGGGGTATGAGGCACTCGCTCCGCAGGGGCCGTCCTGCCCCCACCCGGTACACGGAGAAATCCGCCTCCTGAGAATCAGACCTCCCAGGGGAGGTGCACTGAGCATCCTTCCCCTCTCTCTGAGCTGAGGTTTGCCTGCCAGCCCCTGCCTCTGGGGCAGCCTGCCCTTCCTCCCGCCCCAGCCAGTTAACCCTGGAAAGTCCCCGGTCCTGGGACCTGGTGCACTGAGCCCTCTTGTGGCCTTTTTGCCCACAGCGATGGCAAGTTAGGCTTTGGGCTGTCTCTGTCCAGGCCCTGGCTGGTTCTCTGGGGTGCAGACGACCTGTTCCTTGGTCTCGCCCCGTAGTTGACTCCCTCCGTCGCTCAGCCGAGATCCGGTCTCTGCGCGGTTCCCTCTCTCTCCGGGACTCCCGTTCACACCCGGACCGGCTCTCCGTGAACTCATCTGCCAGTCTCCCGGCCTCCTGGGGGTTCTCTGGTCTCCGGTCCTTGAGCCACAGCCTCAGTTTGGGTGGGCACGCTTCATAGAACTGCTCCATCATGACCAGCTTGAGCAGCTCCTCTGCGGTCTGGGCTCCGACTCCAGACACCCACTTGCGGCAGTATTGCGCCAGGCGGGAGGCCAGGTCCACATAGGTCTCCCGTGGCCCTTTCTGTACCCCCCGGAACTTCTTCCTGTACATCTCGGGGGTCAGCCCGAACTTGTGCAGCAGGGCCTCCTTGACTCGGTTGTAATCCCCTGGCTGTAGGTCCTCCAGCTGACTGAGCACTCCGGCCGCCTCCTGGTTCAGTGCGGGGATGAGCTCCTGCAGCCAGTCAGCTGGGGGGACCCGTTGCAGTCCACAGGCCCTCTCAAAGGCACTGAGGAACCCGTCTATGTCACCCATGTCCTTCAGTTGGGCCACCACGAGCCTCTCCAAGCGTCTGGCAGTCCTGGGACCCTGGGGCCCATCCGCACTTGGCGCAGCCGGTGCCCCGCCGGTTCTCCGCTCTGCCATGGCCAGCTCATGCTGTCGCTGCCTCTCTTGATCTTGGCGCTCCTTCTCTCGATCTTGGCGCTCCCTCTCTCGGTCCTGGCGGTCCTTCTCTCGGTCCTCTACTTCCAATTCCCTGATCCGCAGCTGGATCTCCAGCCGCCGCAGCTCCGCGGGGCTGGCCCCTGCCCTAGATGGGCTACGGCTTGCAGGCCTCCCGGGAGACGCTGTCTCATCTCTCTGGTGGGTTCCAGCGCTCCTCCCCCTCTCTGAGCCTGACACACTCTCAGGGGGGGTCTGGCTGCTTCCCCTGGGGACAAGATCCTGGCCCTGTGGCTGGTCATTCTCTTCCAGCTGGGTAATCAGCTGGGCCTTGGTTGCTTTCCGCACAGGCAAGCCCCTCTCTCTGCACAGCCCCACCAGCTCTGCCTTCAAGAGTCGGGCGTAGGCCATCTGCCCGCTGGTCCCCTTGGTGCAGACTCACCAGTCTAGTGCTGCAGCGCCCCACGATTCCCAGGAACCGCTTCGCTCTGTCTCCAGCACGCCTGACTCCAGGGCTCTTGCTTCTACTGCGCCTTGTCGCTTGCCGCTGGGAGCTTCATCCACGGGGTGCAGTGCATCCCACTTCTGACACCAGTGTGACGGCGCGTTGGGGGTTCCCCGTCCCCTGCACCCTGAAATGGCACAAACAGACTGCACCAGCCGGTGGAAAAGAGGAAGTTTATTGCCTCTCCAGGATACAGCACAGCACAGATGTAGTCTGGCCACAGAGCTGGGCTAGGATGCCTCAGGCCCCCTTGAGATGGGGGAGACTGGGCCCCTAAACTCCAGCCCCTTCTCCTAGGCTCTCCTCCATGCTCTCCCACAGTAACTAACTAAATTCCCTTGCAGCCCTGCCCCCCCAGTCAGGGCAGCATCCACCTTCCTTTGTTCCTCTCCATGGGGGGTGTCTGGCCACTGGTTCAACCAGTTTGGCCTTACCTCTGCCTAGCGAGGTTTTCCCTGCTGGGTCTTGCTCCAGACAGCAGGGGTCACCACAGCCCAGCAAGTACCCCCACTACGTCACAGATATACCTTGACTTTAGCAAGGCTTTTGATACGGTCTCCCACAATATTCTTGCCAGCAAGTTAAGGGAATGTGGACTGGATAAATGGACGGTAAGATGGATAGAAAGATGGCTAGACGGCCGGGCCCAGCAGGTAGTGATCAACGGCTCGATGTCAGGATGGCGGTCGGTTTCTAGCGGAGTGCCCTAAGGATCGGTTCTAGGACCGGTTTTGTTTAATATCTTTATGAATGACCTGGATGAGGGGATGGATTGCACCCGCAGCAAGTTTGCAGATGACACTAAGCTAGGGGGAGAGGTAGATACGCTGGAGGGCAGAGATAGGGACCAGAGTGACTTAGACAAATTGGAGGATTGGGCCACAAGAAATCTGATGAGGTTCAACAAGGACAAGTGTAGAGTCCTGCACTTGGGACGGAAGAATCCCAAGCATAGTTACAAGCTGGGTACCAACCAGGTAAGTAGTAGTTCTGCAGAAAAGGACCTGGGGGTTACAGTGGATGAGAAGCTGGATATGAGTCAACAGTGTGCCCTTGTAGCCAAGAAGGCTAATGGCATATTAGGTTGCATTAAGAGGAGCATTGCCAGCAGATCCAGAGATGTCATTATTCCCCTTTATTCGGCTCTGGTGAGGCCACTTCTGGAGTATTGTGTCCAGTTCTGGGCCCCCCCACTAAAAAAAGGATGTGGACACATTGGAGAGGGTCCAGCGGAGGACAACCAAAATGATTAGGGGGCTGGAGCATATGACTTATGAGGAGAGGCTGAGGGAGTTGGGTCTGTTTAGTCTGCAGAAGCGAAGAGTGAGGGGGGATTTGACAGCAGCCTTCAACTTCCTGAAGGGAGGTTCCAAAGAGGATGGAGAGAGGCTGTTCTTGGTAGTGACAGATGGCAGAACAAGGAGCAATGGTCTCAAGTTATGGTGGGAGAGGTCCAGGTTGGATATTAGGAAAAACTATTTCACTAGGAGGGTAGTGAAGCACTGGAATGGGTTACCTAGGGAAGTAGTGGAGTCTCCATCCCTAGAGGTGTTTAAGTCCCGGCTTGACAAAGCCCTGGCCGGGTTGATTTAGATGGGATTGGTCCTGCCTAGAGCAGGGGGCTGGACTTGATGACCTTCTGATGTCTCTTCCAGTTCTATGATTCTATGATAAGGAGATGGTTTGAGAACATGATCTTGGTAACTAATTGACCATTCATTATCAGTGGGAAATAGGTCAATGGAGGGATGATAAGAGTTACTATAGAGAACTTTCTGGGTGTCTGGCTGGTGAGTCTTGCCCCCATGCTCAGGGTTTAGCTGATCGCCATATTTGGGGTTGGGAAGGAATTTTCCTCCAGGGTAGATTGGCAGAGACCCTGGAGGTTTTTCGCCTCTCTCTGTAGCATGGGGCACAGATCACAGCTGGAGGATTCTCTGCATCTTGGGGCCTTCAAAGTATTTGAAGGCTTCAATATCTGAGACATAGGTGAGAGGATTATTCTAAGAGGGGTGGGTGAGATTCTGTGGCCTGCACTGTGCAGGGGGTCAGACTAGATGATCATAATAGTTCCTTCTGACCTTAAAAGTCTATGAAACTATGAAAATAGCTTATTTTGGCTTTTGGCACAATCTGCACAGTAGGAAGTCCAAGGAAGAGCACTCTTCCTCAGCTTCCCTTACTCCTCGTAAAGTGAGAGTTACAGAAGTCGGAGTACAAAGTCCTCCAGCTCGACATTATTTTGAAATAACTGCTTGTAGTGTAGACCTGGGCTATGTTATTTCAGAATAACAGTAATTCCAACACAACACTGCTGTGTAGACGTACTCTCACATACATACAAAGCCTTTAAAGTCCATCTATCAGGTTCCTAACAGTGCTAGTGAGTTTGCTGGCTTGAAAGACTCTCTGGAACACAGCCATAGCTTGGATGGGCCATTCAGTCCTTTGTTCAGAGCTTCAGATCGTAGCAAAGTTCCTCCAGAGGAAAGACGGCAGCTGCATCTTCTCCTTGTTGTCTTTTATGTTCCTTTTGCCTTGTCGTGTCCTCTTCTTTAGTCTCAAACACAAGCTGCCCAGCACATGGCAGGGACGCAGCGATGAAGGTAAGGGGGTGCTCTCTGGTGCACAGTTCCAGCAAGAACTGGCTGAGCAGTGGCAAAAGCCAGCAGGGAGCTTATGGCGGTGTACGCACATGCAGTTACAGGTGTGAGACTATTCTGCAGTGAGGATGCCGCCTGCTCGGCCGCAGGGTCATCAGCCAGCTCTATAGTGTGTAAATATCCCCTTGTCTATGGGTAACACAGAGTCTGTAAGCAGTCCTGGTTGCAGGGCAGTCTTGCCCAATGGCCAGAGGCAGCAAATAGCCCTTATCTAAGGGCAGCACAGAGGGCCCGTT
Source organism: Pelodiscus sinensis (assembly GCF_052426305.1). Classification (NCBI taxonomy): domain Eukaryota; kingdom Metazoa; phylum Chordata; order Testudines; family Trionychidae; genus Pelodiscus; species Pelodiscus sinensis. Next base: position 49,354,758 of record NC_143063.1, read on the forward strand.
AATAGCCCTGTTCACAGGGCAGTACGGCCAACTGGCCAGAGTCTGTAAGCAGCCCTCGTCTCAGGGCAGTGAGGTGTAATAGCCAGGGTCAATAGGATTGGGGACTAGCACCCCAGCAGCGGAACCTGGGCTCACCCTGCTCCACTGGGTCCCAACCTCTGAGCAGCAGATCCGTCTACCACTCTCTCGGCAGGGAATCCAGCCAAAATACACCAAGACTATGTCTACACCCACAGCTTCTTGCGTGAGTAATATGCAAAGAGGCTAAGTGTGGAATATCGCCGAGCCTCATTTGCATACCTTATGAGCCACCATTTTTTTAGAAGAGGCTCTTGCGCAAGAAGGAGTGTCTACACTGCCCCTTCTTGCGTAAGAAAAACCCTCTTGCGCAATGCCGTTGTTCCTGAAAAGTAATAGGTGTAACGGCATTGCGCAAGAGGGTTTTCTTGCGCAAGAAGGGGCAGTGTAGACGCTCCTTCTTGCGCAAGAGCCTCTTCTGAAAAAATGGTGGCTCATTAGGTAAGCAAATGAGCAGGGCTCACCAAACTGCGGTGAGCCCCGCTCGCCAGCTGCGCTGGCCGGTGATCTGCACATGTGCAGATCGCCAAAACCCGGCTCTTCGGCCACGGGCGAGTAGATTGTGTACTTTGTCGAGCCCTGCAAATGAGGCTCGGTAATATTCCATGCTTAGCCTCATTTGCATATTACTCTCACAAGAAGCTGCGAGTGTAGACATAGCCCCAGTGTACCTGGGCAAGAGAGGCTGATCCTGCACCCTCCCTGGGTCACTTCCTACAGGTGCTGCTGGCACATCATCCCACATAGTGGATGGGTCTCTTGATTCCCCGCTGGCAGCAGTTTCTCCCTGGGGCTCTGCTGGGGCCCTGTAGCGACAGTCTCCTAGGACTCCGGTTCCCACTGCCTGGGTTGTTGGCTGTTGCAGCTCAGCATCACTGGAAGGAGATACTTCCCCATTCACTGGCCAGCCCAGACTGAGCTGCTCTCTTTTATGCTGCTGCAGCACATGGAACATGCCCAGCGTGGTTGAAGGGGCGGGACTTCCTCCACCCACCGGCTGTGTCTAGACTGGCAAGTTTTACTGCAAAAGCAAATGCTTTTGCGGAAAAACTTGCCAGCTGTCTACACTGGCTGCTTGAATTTCCGCAAGAACACTGACGATCTCACGTAAGAAATCAGTGCTTCTTGCAGAAATACTATGCTGCTCCTGTTTGGGCAAAAGTGCTTTTGCACAAAAAGGCCAGTGTAGACAGCTCAGATTTGTTTTGCTCAAAAGCATCCGTGCCAATCTAGACGCTCTTTTCCGCAAATGCTTTTAATGGAAAAGCTTTTCCGTTAAAAGCATTTGCGGAAAATCATGCCAGTCTAGACGTAGCCACCGGGTTTTTACCCCTCCTGCTCTAGAGTGGGGTACGCACACCCCGTCACAGAGCTTTGTAAAGAGCTGGCAGGGACCTGGGTTGTGACAGGGCGGTATCCGTAGGAAATGTCTGTTACTTTCACCTCTGCCTGGAAGCCTTCTCTTCACAGGCATGCCCCTGCACGCCGTGCTGAGTCATAAGAACGCCGACCACACGTCCCGATTTCAAATATTCTCTCCCCTTGTCCCCTTAAACCAATGAAATGTCCCAGAAATTCCAATATTTCAGCAAATATTCCGGGGGGGGGGGGGAGAAAGCCCCAAGGGTCCCCACCGAAACCAGCCTGTGGGGAAGAAGCGCAGCGTGGGAGACAACTGCCCCTCCCTCAGCTGGGGAAGGGCAGCGCAGGGACGTGCTTCCTGGGGGCTTTCCCTGCTGCTCCAGGGCCAACAGGAGCAGCACGAGGCCATGCTTGGGGTTCGGTGTTGTGAGCCACGCAAAAGCTCGTGCCCCCCCTTTCCCTCCTGCCCAGACCCTACAGCTCCACCCCAGTCGCTCCCCGCCCTGCGCAGACCCCGCACCCCCATCCCCCCCCGCCCCGTCCGGACCCCGCACCTCCACCCCCCGCCCCGCCCGGACCCCGCACCCCCATCCCCCCCCGCCCCGTCCGGACCCCGCACCCCCATCCTCCCCCGCCCCGCCCGGACCCCGCACCCCCATCCTCCCCCGCCCCGCCCGGACCCCTCCCCGCCCCGCTCCCGCACCTCCATCCCCCCCGCCCCGCCCGGACCCCGCACCCCCATCCCCCCCCGCCCCGTCCGGACCCCGCACCTCCACCCCCCCGCCCCGACCCCGCACCCCCATCCCCCCCCGCCCCGTCCGGACCCCGCACCTCCACCCCCCCGCCCCGCCCGGACCCCGCACCCCCATCCCCCCCGCCCCCCGACCCCGCACCCCCATCCCCCCCCGCCCCGCTCCCCGCACCCCCATCCCCCCCCGCCCCGCCCGGACCCCGCACCCCCATCCTCCCCCGCCCCGCCCGGACCCCTCCCCGCCCCGCTCCCGCACCTCCATCCCCCCCCGCCCCGCCCGGACCCCGCACCCCCATCCCCCCCCGCCCCGCCCGGACCCCGCACCCCCATCCCCCCCCGCCCCGTCCGGACCCCGCACCCCCATCCCCCCCCGCCCCGCCCCCCCGGACCCCTCCCCGCCCCGCTCCCGCACCTCCATCACCCCCCGCCCCGCCCGGACCCCGCACCCCCATCCTCCCCCGCCCCGCCCGGACCCCTCCCCGCCCCGCTCCCGCACCTCCATCACCCCCCGCCCCGCCCGGACTCCGCACCCCATCCCTCCCGCCCCGCCCCCGCCCCTCCCCGCCCGGACCCCTCCCCTCCCCGCCCCCGCACCTCCACCCCCCCCGCCCGGACCCCTCCCCGACCTGCCCCCGCACCTCCATTCCCCCCCCCCCGCCCCGCCCCCCGCTGTCCATGCTCGTGCCGGTGTCACTCTCCCGCAGGAGGAGCGGTCGCGGGGGGCGGGGTCCGCGCGGGGCGGGGAGGGGCTCGGCCGGGAGGAGGCGGGGCGGGGTCACGGGGGGTGTCCGGGCCTGGGTGAGCTCTGCAGGCCCCACGTGCCCCAGCAGCCTTGCCTAGCAACCGTCGCTAGGGACTCTGAGGGGAGGGCGGGCCAAGCCACGCCCTGCGCCGGCGCGGCCGAGGGGCAGCGGGTGCGCATGCGCAGTGGCCGAGCGCGAGGCTCCGCCCTCCCCTTCCCCGTGTCATGGCGGAGGCCGCTGGTCCCGAGCCGGAGCCCGAGGTGCTGCGGCTCAAGCGCCTCCGCGGGGGGGGCTTCTTCCCGGTGCCCCGCGAGGACAGGGTGAGCCCCGCCCCCTCGCGCGCGGGAAAGGGCTGAGGCAGGCCTGGGGGCCGCGGGAGGGGGCAGGAGTGGGGGGAGGGGTTTGGGGGGAGGGGCAGAATGAAGGGGGGGGGGTGCTCCCAGGTGGGGTCCCGAGAGCCTCGCCATGGGAAAGCCCAGGCCAGGCCCTGGGAGCAGGGACACGCAGAAGTGCCCCCCCCCCACACACATCTGGATGCACTTTGCATCTGCAGCCCCTGGGTGTGGGGTGACCCGCACGGGGACAGGTGCAGACCTACAGGCAGAAGTCTGCTCATGGATTCAGTTCCCGTGGCACGCGCAGGGGTGGAAACGCTGCACAGGAATGAGGGAGGGGTGTGCTTGCAGACCCACTTGAGAACAGCTGGCCAGATGCTGGGCACAGCCCAGGGGTAGCCGGTGAGTGGCAGATTGCGTTCACGTTTCACAAAGCAAATCAGTGGTGCTGTTCCAGTGTCCGAACAGGTGGACTACATCTATATTGGCAAGATTTTGCACAAATACTCTTTAACGCAAGGCTGCGTCTACACCGGCATGATTTTGCGCAAATACTTTTAACAAAACGTTTTTCCGTTAAAAGTATTTGTGCAAGAGAGCGTCTATACTGGCAGGTGCCTTTGTGCAAAAGATTTGCTTTTGCGCAAAAGCATCCGTGCCAGTGTAGACGCTGTCTTGCACAAGAAAGCTCCAATGGCCATTTTAGCCATCGGGCTTTCTTGTGCAAGAAATTGATGTTACCTGTCTACACTGGCCTCTTGCGCAAGAGAACTTATCCCTGAGCGGGCGCATCAGAGTATTTGTGCAAGAAGCACTGATTTCATACAGTAGAACGTCACTGTTCTTGTGCAAATACTCGCGGCCAGTATAGACAGGCAGCAAGGTTTTGTGCAAAAGCAGGCACTTTTGTGCAAAATCTTGCCAATGTATCCATAGCCTAATGGTCCTGTGAGTGTTACACTAATTCTGTGCTTGTAGCATGATGCCCTGGGCCTTTCTAAAGCTTTTACATTTGCCACTAAAATGCTGTCCCATAGCTGTGCTAGCCTATAGTGCTTAGACTATGCTCATCGTCGCTCTAGGAGCTGAGCACCTTCCAGCAGTGTCTCTATCATGTGGCTGTTCCAAGCTGTGCGCCAGTCTAGCAGCAGTGACTTAGTCCAGCTTCTGGGGAGTGCCAGATAAAACTAACTTCACAATGAAAACCATAAGCCTTAATCACTGAATGCTGCCCCCAGGCTGCTCTGGAGAGGAGGCCCAGAAGGGCTGTGATGCAGAGGTGGCTGGTCTGACATGATGGCTCTCTGCTTTCAGCTGGGAAGGTGCCGGAGCGTGAAGGAGTTTGAGAAGCTGAATCGAATTGGAGAAGGGACCTATGGCATCGTGTGTAAGTGCTGCAGGCTTCAGTAGCAGGAGCCAGTTTGCTTCCAGCAGAGTGTGTGTGAGAGAGAGGGGGGTGCTGACAGCAACATCTCATGGCCCAGTGTCTCATGACTGGAAAATACTCAGTGGCACAGGTGGAAGGGCAGCTACACCCGTTTTTCAGGATCTTGTCTGTTTCGCACTGATGAAGACATCAGTTGGGGGGAGGATTCACCATAAGCCCCCACAGTGTTGAGGTGATGGTCAATAGAGATGTTAAAATGTGTGTGTTCAGGTAACGTGTAACCACTGAATTTTTCATGCAAGGGTGGAGGGCAGGCAGCTCCCCCTGAACACTGACTCCCACGGAGCTGCCTGTCTCCCCGCCCCCTAGGCTGTTGCCTCTGATGGGCTCCCCATGAGCACCAGCTCCTACCTGTCTCCTTCCCCCGCTCCCCTGTGCTGCTGCCTCTGATACAGAGGCAGCAGCATGCAGGGAGCCCTGCATGTAACTGTGAAGATTAACCAACGAGCCCAGGCTCATCGGTTAACTGTCTACACCTGTATGCTGTCGCATCCCTAACTGACACTGGTCACCAAGTGAACCATTGACTATGGTGGGTCAGGCATTGCCTTTGCTGTGAGGCAGAGTTTGGTGTTTCCTGACCATATGGTGTGTGTTACGGTTTCAGACCGTGCTCGAGATACCCAGACGGATGAGATTGTGGCACTAAAGAAGGTGCGGATGGACAAGGAGAAAGATGGTAAGAGGAGAGGAGCAGGGAAGTTGCTCTTCCTAGCAAGCTCTGTGCTAAAGCTGGGATTTTAGAGGTGGGAGGGCTCTCTTAAAGCCCTTCTTCAGAAATGTGGTTTGCACAGCACAGCCATATCAGGGCCTCAGATCAGGGGATTCAAGGGGGAGTTCTAATGTGGGACTCATGCCATTCTCTGCAGGAATCCCCATCAGCAGCCTGCGGGAAATCACCCTGCTTCTGAAGCTACGGCACCCCAATATCGTGGAGTTGAAGGAGGTTGTTGTGGGAAACCATCTGGAGAGGTGACAGTCCCATAGTACTTGGCTCTGCACCTGCCCTCCCTTACAGAGGAGGTGATATGTCCTCTCTTCCCTACCCCATTCATGCCATGTGGCACAGTACTCTCCCTGCCCTTGGCAGGAATGGTAGTTGGGTGACCGGTGGGGTGGTCAGCACAGTGGAACTGCAGCGAGGCGACTGACCGTGGTGTGTGTCTCCTGCAGTATTTTCCTGGTGATGGGTTACTGTGAGCAGGATCTCGCCAGCCTTCTCGAGAACATGCAGACGCCCTTTTCTGAGGCGCAGGTAAAAGTCCTTGTGCCGGTGCATTACCACTCCCCGCAGCAAGAGAGTGCTGTGGCTCTAACCAATGCAAGCAGCCTACCACCGAGGATCCAGATTCCAGTGTGTCTCCAATTGTTGTTGCAGCATTGTCTCATAGGTGTTGGCCCAGGGCATGGCGGCCGTTTGCGTCGGTAGCGTCCAGTGCTTGGGGGAGTTGGTGGTGGCTGCTGGGAGACAGCGCCAGTCTGTAAATTGGCTGTCAGTCATCAGGTCACGGGACTTGAGTTAATCATAACTTGGCGGCCTCTGTTTCCTGCCTTGCATTGGCTAGAACAGTGGTCACCAACCAGTCGATCGGGATCGACTGGTAGATCTTGGAGCCGCTGGCAGGGGATCCTGACTGGTTTGGCCAAGAGGCTGCCAAGTGCTGGCACTTCGACTGCCCTTCCTCACACTGCTGTGCATCTCCTGCCCTTTGCCTTGGATCTGCCCCTTCCCTTGAGGAGCCTCCTGCTTTCTGTGCAGGGTAGGGAAGGGACAGGAGGATGCTGATGTCAGGGTGCCCCCTCCCACTCTGTATCCTTTCTCCGCGGAGCAGAGAGGGGGCACAACAGGACTTGGGATGGAGAAAATTTGCTGGTTGCTTTTGAGAGTGGTACAGGGCCAGGGCAGGGGTGAGCCTGCCTGAGCCCCACTGCACCACCACCCCAGGAGCAGAGATAGGCAGGACCCTGCTGGAGCCCCCAGCGTGAACTCTTACCCCAGTCATTAACCCCCTCCTGCACTCCAAGCCCCGAGCACCCCTGCATCCAAACACTGTCCCAGAGCCTGCACCTAGAACCCCCCCTACATCCCAACTGCTTGCCCCAAGAGCAGCTCAGAGCCCCTCTTGCACTCCAGATCCCTTAATCCAAGACCAGAGCCTGCACCCCAACCCTCTGCCCTAGCCTGATGAAAGTGAGGGAGGATGGGCAAGAGAGGGAGGGTGGAGTGAGCAGGGGTGGGGCTTCGGAGAAGGGACAAGGGTATTTATATTGAAGTAGATCTTGGATTGCACTTAAATTCAAAAAGTGATCTCGTGCTTAAAAAGGTTGGAGACCACTGGGCTAGAATAATCACTCCCCCCCGGCTCTCAGTGATATGGGGCATTGCCTGTTGCCTGCGTTAAACCCTGTGAGCATCACTGCAGATAGACCACCCCTTTGCTACAATGCTTTGGGCCATGAGCTCCAGACTAGGGTGCATAGCTTTGCCATGGCCTTGAGCTTCTGCACAAAATGAACCAGGACATAAGCTATCAGCAACTGCTAGTCACATTGCTTAATGCCCGACTGGAAGGCACTAAGATACCAGGGGGATGTGGGCAGGTATCTGTGCAGATACAGGTGAAGTGGTAATGGGATGCTGTCTTGCTAACCGTGTCTCCCTACGTTCACAGGTGAAGTGTATCATCTTACAGGTACTCAAGGGCCTTCAGTATCTTCATGAGAACTTCATCATCCATAGGTAAGGGCAGAGCGAAAGGCCCTGTGGGTAAAGAGATTGTATGGGGAGGAGGGTCCACTGGGTAACAGACTAGACATTGGGAGCTAGTTGTGCCACTTGGGCTGTTAGCTTGGTATGCTCACCACCATAGCACCTCCTGCCGGCAGTCCTGGGAATTAGCTGGTTTGGCTCGCTGGACGCCTCCCTCTAGCAGGCTGGTGTCTCCCCGGGTTTCTCTTTGACCATGGTGTTCTCTTCAGGATGCTGCCCTCCAGCAATGCCTATGCTAGTGTCTGAGCCCCCCCTTCTGGGGGTGGGTGTTTATCCTCCTTTCCCCAGGGCACCCTGTTCTCCTCCAAGGGAACACCCAGTTCCCCTGGACCGACCCACCTTGCCTCAGTGACCCACTGCCAGTCTCCATCTAGCCCCCGCCTCAGGGGCAAATTGCAGTCTGTCATGGCCACTCATCACTGGCCAAGGGGTGTGGACCCGCTGCCCCTGCCTACCATGGCTGCCCTTTGCCGCCCCAGTAGCTTCAGGCCTGTAGCCTGGGAACTTGCTTGGCCAGAGCCTCCCCAGCCCTGCCTGCCTGCCTGCCTGCCTGCCTTCCTTCCTTCCTTCCCCAGCACTGCTCTACCTCCAGGAAACCACCCGCTTCCCTGGAAGTCAGGGCCCTACTGCTCTATCCAGAGCAGCAAGTTCTCTCTTCCCCCACCTCCAGGAGTCCCTCTTTACATAACCCCCAGCTGGGCTCTCGTTAGCAGAACTGCCTCAGCTGGGGCTTGGCTTGCAGCCCTCACTCAGGGCTGGTGTTTTGCCCTTAAAAGGCCAGTGCAGGGCAAATGCCCTGTCACACTTGGCTCTCAGTGGGGCAGAGGGAGACCCTCTTGACCGGCACGGAATGGCCTAACACAACATCAGTAACTGGCTTCTTTCTGATGCAGGGATCTAAAAGTGTCTAACCTGCTCATGACCGACAAAGGCTGCGTGAAGATAGGTGAGCGTCCCTCATGACTGCTTGTCCCCTTTGCTAACACAGCTCCACAGTAGGGATGTAAAATCCCATTGAATTGGTTAACTGGTTCAACATGACGTGTAACTGGTTTACTTATTAAAGGGGTGGGTGGGCAGGGGGCCGCTCCAGCCCAGCTGGTTAACTGGAACCGGTAAGAATCACCCGTTAACCATTCACATCCCTACTCCACAGATGCTCTGGCTCTCTCCTCACTTTGTAATGCAGAGGCATGGGCAGTAGCTGGCCTGCTTTTTGACCTTGAATCTTCTCTTTTGCAGCGGATTTTGGGCTAGCTCGGGCTCATGGGGTACCACTAAAACCAATGACGCCTAAAGTCGTCACCCTCTGGTGAGTAGGCTGTGCCTAGTCCTGGGTGAGTCACCCTACTGTGAACCCTGTGGGTGAGACCTACAGTCAGTCTAGGTGACCAAGACACCCAGACTGGGAAGCATCTGGGACATGTTTTGGGAGCCCCACCAATTTGTAATTCCTGCAAGGCTTCCTCTCCTGGGGGCTCTGGTCCCTGACCTCTTCACATCAACCGTGAGTTCAGCGCCTTCCATCACACCGCAATCCTCAGGCTGTCGCTTCTTCCTAAACTCTGGCCCTAGGACGCCACACGCCCCTCCCAGTGCTATTGGGGCATATGGGCCTGTCCCCCATTCAGAGCTGTCTGAGAAACCATCCAGGCAGCAGTGCTGAGAAGGGGGGGGGGTGAACACCCTGAGATAAACTGAACAGATCAAGCTTTGTAAGCCCCTCATTGCAAGGCATTTTCTCCAGTCCTCAAGTTTTTTGTGACTTCTGCACTCTCCAGTGTTTCAGCATCCTGTGAAAAAGTGACCTGGGTGCAAAAGGCTGGTCTTGGTCTCACTAATACTGCACAGAGGCAAGATTAGCTTCCCTTTCGCTTCTCCCTATGTGTACCCCCGAGGCTCACATTAGCACTTTTTGCTATAGCGTCACACGGCGGGTTCATGCTCAGTTGCTTGAGGCTAGTGTGAATCAGGTGCCTGTAACCTGCTCCCTTCGTATCGCACGGCCCGCGTGCAGAAGCAGACTTCTGGCTCTGACCTGTCCCTCTTGTGCTGGTGCATGTCCCCAGCTGTGGTACCTCGCTGTCCCGGCGTTGGGCCTGGCTTTGCCTGAAAGCAGCGTGGTCCCTCTCTGAGTAGCTTCTGTCCTTTGCTTATGTCGTGCAGGTACCGAGCCCCGGAGCTGCTGCTGGGAACGACAACCCAGACCACGGGCATAGATATGTGGTAAGGGGATCTCATATTGGAGAGGAACGCTCTTGCCGGGAATGTGCAGCACTTGCTGGGGGACGGCCATGGGACTGACGGGGGTCAGGGCGAGAGCTCAGGACTTCCGGAAGCACTGTGCACATCGGCATCACTGTCTCCCGCGGAGTCCGGGCCAAGGTGCGCCCACAGCAACAGAAGGGTCTGCTGCTGGGGGCAAAGGAGGAGTCTGATGCGGGGGATTTGTCTGCCTGCTTCCTACTAACCCAGGAGGCCTGTTCTTTCCCCAGGGCAGTGGGATGTATCCTCGCGGAATTGCTGGCCCACAAGCCATTACTCCCAGGCAGCTCGGAGATCCAGCAGATCGACCTGATAGTGCAGCTGCTAGGGACGCCCAATGAAAACATCTGGCCGGTAAGTGCTCGCTCTGCATGCCCTGCCCTGCCTCGCCTTTCCCTGACCCTGACCTGCGCTTCCCTCTCCCCTCAGGGCTTTTCCAAGCTGCCCCTGGTGAGCCAGTACACCCTGCGGAAACAGCCGTACAATAACCTCAAGCACAAGTTTCCGTGGCTGTCGGAGGCTGGGCTGCGCCTGCTCAACTTCCTCTTCATGTACGACCCCAAGAAGAGGTAAAGAGCCACCTGCAGCCCAGCACGGGCCATGGCGCGATGGGCCTGGGCTCTGCAGTGTGTGGGGTGGGTGCGGCTCCTGCCAGGGCAGGCTGCAATGTGTGGAGAGCTGTCAGCTTCCAGGAAGCCCCAGCTGAGGGCTCATTTACGTTTGTAGCCAGCTGCTTCCCGAGGCTTGAGCAGATCAAGGCAAAGCGCAAGGCCAGCTGTGCGAGAGAGGGCAGGGTGCCAGTTCCTGTTTCATTGCTGTGGGACAGGGTAGCACGGGTCAGATGCCTTGGGGCAGGCAGGGCCTCGGGGATTATGCTGAAAGAGCCCAGCATGGGAGATACTGCGCTTTGGCCAGGAAAGCAGCAGGCCGGCAGGGCACAGCGTGATGGGAAGGTCGCACTCAGGGGTTTCCTGAGGGGGTGTTTGTGGGAGATGATGGACTTTTCCTATCCCCTGTGTTGCCTCCCCAGGGCGACGGCAGGAGACTGCCTGGAGAGCTCCTACTTCAAAGAAAAGCCCTTGCGTAAGTGATTCCCTGTGCGGCTCAGAGTCAGCCGCTCCTGAGAGTGAGCCGGCGCTCCTGAGACTCAGTCCCTCTCCCCTTCTCTCCAGCCTGTGAGCCGGAGCTCATGCCCACCTTCCCCCACCATCGCAACAAGAGAGCTGCTCCCGGCGGCGCGGAGAGCCAGGCCAAGCGCAGCAAGCCCTGAGGCGGCACATCCCGCCGGGTAAGAACCATTGCCGGGCCCTGGCGACGGACCAGCAGGGACCCCGTCACCCGACGGGCCGCTAAGCGTCTCGAGCCAGGGGCTCAGGAGAGTGAAGGGCACAAGCCCCATCCCAGCTCTGCCAGTGCCGCTGCCGCGGCCCTGTGCATGCTCCTCACCCGCAACACTACCCCCTCCTGGGCTGTGATTGTCACAGCTGGCAGGGGGTTGTCATGGGGACAAGACTAGAGGCCAAAGCATAAGGGACTGCCCTGCTTCTCTGTCTAGCCCAGGAGTCTCAGGTTTGCTTGCAACAGACTGGAGCCAGTTTTCCCAGATACATGCCAGGAGAGAGGCCAGGCTCCCCAGCCACGGCTCTACTCTCACCCTGGAAGGCTTCTGCTCCCCGAGCCGCCACGCCAGTCCCAGGAGCTGATCCCTGAGAAGTGTCGTTTTTCCTGTTTGAGCTCATGCCCAAAGCCCCCTGAAAGCCTTTCTCCTGCCCACTGCCCTGGATCCAGCCTCCGTCTCTGTTCTTCTCTTGAAGGCTTCAAAGCTGCGGGAACATCCAAAGCGGAGGATGGGAAGGTGCTGGGAGCGGATGGAGGATTTGTAAGCAGCTGCTGCGGGACCCCAAGCGGACACACCACAAGCTTCTCTTGCCCTGTCGGTATTCTCAGGCTGGGAGGTCCAGCGCTGCCTCGGAGAAGGAGGTGGTTCCCCGAACTCCCATTCAAATGCAGCTGCTGGAGATGTGCTCTAGGGACAGGCTGGTCTATCTTCTTTGTACCAGGGCAGAGGCCGTATTAATCCTGCACCCTCCTCCACCCACGGACGGTCACATCCTTCATAGCGGCTGGCTTATCACCAGGCCCGGGAGCTGGATCCTGCTTGCAGGCAGAAGCCCCAAGGAAAGGGCAGCATCTGAACACATTCCTAGGGCAGCGAGAGACAAGGAGGGCCAGCCAACCACAGATGGCTGCTGGGTTGTTACAAGCTGGAACAGGGCTGGGCAAATCAGGCCTGGGGGCTGGATCCAGCCTGCCAAGCATTTCTCTCTGGCCCGCCCAGCTGAGTAGTAGAGCATGCATGCTTACAGCTGGCAGCCTGCGTCCAGCTGTTCTCCCCCCCCTCCCCACCTTGCTCTGTCCCTCAGCCGAGCTGCTCCCAGGATTCTCCTGCAATTTCAGGGAGCGCTGAAGTCAGGGTGTCCCCCAGCCTGCCATCTCTGCAGAGCAAGGGGGGCCACAGTAGAGCTGCTCTGGGCTGACGCATGGATGGTAAGTGACTCGGGAGGTTTCCCTTTGAGACAGCCCGTGACTTCTCTCGGAATCGTACCCAGCAGCAGCCAGTGCACACACGCTGTCACACTCACGCTTCGTCTCTCTCTACCCCCAGCGACCACGTGCCACAATCCCCCCTCCCTCACGATAATTGTCCCACCTGAGCTGGATGCTGCACGTTGGGCATTGCCCCGCTCCCCGCGCACACTGGCCCTTGGTTCTTTGTTCCTTGTGGTTATTCAATAAAAGGGGTTTAGTGTCTCCTGGCCAGCTGGCTTGTTAATCCCAGGCGGGACTGGCTGCTCTTCATGTAGCGTTGCTCAGCCAGAGCGGGCCCCTTGGGTGGAGGGGGAGAGCAGAGTCCTGGAAGCACAGTCCGGCAGCCTGAGATCTCCCCCCACTGAGCAGCTGGAGCCTCAGGGATAGGCAGCCCCCGCTGCAGGTGAGGGGCAGGACTTCCTGCGCTCCCTTGGCCAGTGCACTCTAGCACTATCACTGCCTCCTGCACTGCCACCTGCCTTAATTCCACCCCTGCAGGGGCCTGAGTGCGCCCGGCTAGGCTTGTGGTCCTGTGACTGCGCCCACCACAGACGACACAGCTTCCCCCTACCGCGCATCTCCTGGAGCACCTCAACGAGAGTGCCACCCCACTAAGGGCATGACAGCCTGAAGCAAGAGCCACCGCTAATGGGCAGGTGGAACCAGCAGGCAGGGGCTGAGCTAACGCTGCTGCGCCTGGCTCCCCCCCCTCTCCTGAAGCCAGAATACTGGGCTAGCAAGCAACACTTTATTAGGTAAGAGTGGAGGTGCCAGACACAGCTGGTTGGTGTGAGTAGAGCAGACATGGGGTGAGGGGCCAGTGGGAGCAGAGGTGGGAAGGGGGCCTTACCCAGCCGAAAGGGCGGGGTGCCATGCCCCTGTGCACTTCCCTTCCCCGGGAAGATACAGAACCCATCACCATTGGATATGGCCTGGAGCAGGTGTTCAGTTCCTGGCTGCTGGGACTGATCCCAGCCAGCTTACCCTGGAACTGGGGACATCCCCTCCCTGAGCATGAGCCAGCAGGCAGCTCCCTTTGTGGCATTCCTGGGTCCAACAGGCAGCCTTGGGGTTTCCAGGGGAGGGAGGGATTGGCTGTCCTTTCCGGGAGCTCTGCTCAACCCCTGCCATGCGAGACAGCCGCTCTGCTCCCACCCAAGCACTCAGCACCTTCCCAGGAAAGGCACAAGCAATGCCCAGGCCGAGGACGGGAGTCCAGAGCTGAGCCGTGGGGCGATGGTAAGTGAATCTGCAGAGCTAGACCCTAAGGCATGGCAGCCCGAGCGTGAAGTGTGACCCTTCCTCCAAGGTCCCAGCAATCCTGGATTCTGGAGAACCCTAAGCACCGCTGCTCGTGAGGCAAGGTCTGGTCCCAGGAGGCGACTGCCGAACAAGAGCAGAGCAGTCACTCCCTGTGCAGCTGAGCCAGGCGGGACGGGAGAGTAAGGGGCAGATGTATGTGCCACTCCTCCTGACCCACGAGCCTGGGGCCAGGGCCCAGCCTGAATCCAGACACTTCTTCCCCTGAGAAGCCTGTGAGCTGAGTTCCCTGCTGTCCTGGCAGAGCAGAGGGAAGCTAGAGCCCTTCCTACGCAGGCAGGACGGACACAGCGGAGGCTGATCCCTGAACTAGCTCACAGGACTTGAGGGGGGATAGTAAGCGACAACGGGGGAGGGTGTGGGGCGAGTCTACAGAGCACTGCTGTAGTGGGTGGGGGCAGGAGGGAGCAGGCCTCTAGGACAGGTCCAGTGGCATCGGACAACTCCCGATGCTACCCCGAGGTAGGATTTGGTTGGCACGTCCCACAGCATTTGCAGGCGCGGGGAAGGCAACCTGTTCTGGAGCTAGGGACGAGCGCCAGAGCCTTTGTTCAGCAGCATGTCCACCTCAGTCCTCTGCAACCACATCCGCTTCTGGGTCTCGCTCTGCAGCTCCTGCATGTGGTGGCTGCCCCGGCAGGCCTGCACGGCCTCGCAGCCCCGGGCGTGGAGCAGATAGCACGTGGCACAGCAGTACGAGGGGAGGGCACCTCGGCTCAGGCACGAATGCAGCTGGTAGCACGGTGGCTCCGGCACTTCCCCACTGCTGCCCTCTAGCCCTGCGGCACCAGGTGGCGGCTCCCAGGGTCTCTCTGCAGTCTCGGACCAGCTGTGGGCCACTCTGCCCGCTGAGGGCACAGCTGTGCCAGCAGAGCAGGGCTGGAGGCAGCTTGCTGCCTGCAGTGGCTCCAGCACCGCACTGTCAAAAGGGCTCGTGCGCCCGGCACGCTCAGGAGAGACCGAGTCACTTCCCCTGCTAAGCTCCTTTCTCCAGGACATGAAAGAGAAAGAGGCAGCCTCTGGGTCGGGCCCGTTTCTATAAGGCTGCTCCCAGCCAGATTCAGTAGCCCCCCACTTGTCCCAGAACCTTCCCTTGTTTCCCCGGAGATCCTCAGGATAACGTCCTCCAACAGGCTTGCTCCACAGAGGGGGGCTTTGTTCCCGGATGGGAGGCCTGGGCTGCTCCCAGGAGGACAAACCCCAATGGGAAGAGTGCAGCCTGGCTTCCATGGGGTCGACCAAATCCTCTGGGTTTTCCAGCTCATCCCTGTAGAGATCAACGCTTTCATCACAGCCCTGGGCCCCAGGGCCCCTGTCTGTCGGCCATCCGGCAACACCCTGCAGCTTCTCCACACAGTCATCCAGGGCCCTGGTGCCCCTCCGCACCTGGAGCAGGTCTTCAGCAGACACTCGGCACGGCCCCAGCTTCCGAAGGATCTCCCCCAGGATCTCGCACTCCACCCTCGCTGCAAAGAAGCCACAAGCAGCTTGGACAAGCTCAGCAGCCGGGGGAGGGCAGGACACCACGAGATGCTGGTCGTCTCGCCGAACGTAGCCCATCCTGCGGAAGCTCCTGGCGATGTCCGTGTCCGCCAGCGCCGCCTGCAGGGAGTGCACGTACACCCCGGAGAACATCTGCAACACAAGCGCGGTGTGATGTGCTGAGCCCGGCGC
This sequence comes from Pelodiscus sinensis, assembly GCF_052426305.1. Classification (NCBI taxonomy): domain Eukaryota; kingdom Metazoa; phylum Chordata; order Testudines; family Trionychidae; genus Pelodiscus; species Pelodiscus sinensis. The sequence goes on from NC_143063.1 coordinate 49,370,092, forward strand.
TGGGCCCCAGCCAGACTCACCAGGTGATCTCAGCTCCCTTGGCTCCGCCACACAGTCGCTGACGCAATGAGTCACCCTGTCAGCAGCACCTAGCCCATGGCTGCCTGAGAGCACCTTGGATTCTCAGCTCCCCACCCCCCAACAGCCCAAACTGTGGTCCCTGCAGCCACCATTAGCCTCCGGGGGGGGGCGGGGGGGGGTGGGTGGGTGGGTGGGTGGGTGGGTGGGTGTGTGTGTGTGTGTGTGTGTGTGTGTGTCACACTCCATGCAGCACTGCCTGCTTGAGAACGCCAGGCAATTCAATTCCCAGGAAGGCAGCAGAGTTAGATTAGGGCAAGTGCAGCCCTGTGGTGCCCTCCCCCCCCCCCCCCGCCCATCTAACCACCCAGGTCTGTGCAGCCCTGAGCCGCAAGCTGATTTCTGTGGCACCCCAAGACTTTGCTAAGATCCGTGGACTGGAAGGCCTGACAACCCTGTGCCGGTGACTCAGCCCAGAGACAAGCGTCTCTGCCCCTACTCGCTTGAAGCCAGACAGACACGGGGAGGGTTTCCAGCAGGGGCGATTGGTGCAGCTGGGGGAAGGCAGGCCCCCACCCCCACTACAGCCCTGCCCCTCTGCTGAGGCCCTGCCCCCTGGGGCTGGGAAGAGGTGGGGCAGAAGAGAAGGAAGGGGCGTGTGTGGGAAGCAGGCACACACCTGTCAGGAGGGGAGGAGGTGGTGCCAGCCTCCCCAGCCAGGAGCACGGCGAGGCTGGGGGCAGCAACACTCCGCCCCCAATAGGCACTCTGGGGGCAGAGCGTGGGCGCGGCCAGGCCCCTCCCCGACCAGTGGCTAGACCAGGCCTCTGCCATTACAGGGAAGCTCTTTAATCAATTCCAGCGTCATCACCAGGGACTGCTCCAAGGGTTCTGTTCCCGGGGGGTTTGCACCCGAGCTGACGTCCTGGGAATGACCCCGGCCTGCTAACCGGTCCCCGTCCGGCACCGCCACTCACCTTGACGGTGCTGAACTCCCTCCGCCAAGGGAAGAGGTGCAGATTGACAGCGGCCAGCTCAAGCACCTCAAAGGCCCGGGCCAGCCCCCGGAGCGCCTGGGGCAGGTCGTCCTGTCCTCGCAGGCTGCTGGCGAGCGTGGCGAAGGCGTCGTTCTGCAGCGCGCGGTGCAGCTCCGGCTCCTCCAGCAGGCGCTGCCGCAGCGACGCCCTCAGGGCCGGGTCAGCGCAGACCCCCGCGCGGCCCCTGCGGAAATCCCCTTCCACACACCTCCTGTACTCCAGCTGCAGCGCGGCGCTGGGGCCCATCCTAGAGCCAGGAGAGCGGCTCAGGGCCCGGGCATGGCAGGGCCCCAGTGCCACCGGAAAGTCCCAAGATGGGCCACCCTGCCCCATTTTAACCACCCCCCGAGAGCCCAGCTCAGCCTGGGGCCACCCTGCCCCACTCTAACCCCCCCCCCAGAGCCCGGCTCAGCCTGGGGCCACCCTGCCCCACTCTAACCCCCCCCCCCCCAGAGCCCGGCTCAGCCTGGGGCCACCCTGCCCCACTCTAACCCCCCCCCCCAGAGCCCGGCTCAGCCTGGGGCCACCCTGCCCCACTCTAACCCCCCCCCCCAGAGCCCGGCTCAGCCTGGGGCCACCCTGCCCCACTCTAACCCCCCCCCCCAGAGCCCGGCTCAGCCTGGGGCCACCCTGCCCCACTCTAACCCCCCCCCCAGAGCCCGGCTCAGCCTGGGGCCACCCTGCCCCACTCTAACCCCCCCCCCAGAGCCCGGCTCAGCCTGGGGCCACCCTGCCCCACACTAACCCCCCCCCCCCCCGGCTCAGCCTGGGGCCACCCTGCCCCACACTAACCCCCCCCCCCCAGAGCCCGGCTCAGCCTGGGGCCACCCTGCCCCACTCTAACCCCCCCCCCAGAGCCCGGCTCAGCCTGGGGCCACCCTGCCCCACTCTAACCCCCCCCCCCAGAGCCCGGCTCAGCCTGGGGCCACCCTGCCCCACTCTAACCCCCCCCCCAGAGCCCGGCTCAGCCTGGGGCCACCCTGCCCCACGCTAACCCCCCCCCCCCAGAGCCCGGCTCCGCCTGGGGCCACCCTAACCCCCCCCGAGCCTCTGCCCCGGGGCTGTCCCGGGGGGGGGGGGAGGCGCGCTCACCTGCCCGCCTGGGCTCCCCCCGCTCCTCCGCCGGGCACCAACTTCCGGTTCCTCTCGCCCCGCCCCTCGGGCCAGGACACGTCACATGTCGAGGGGTGGGGCTGCAAGAAGCCCCGCCCACTGGGCGTTAACCCTGCCCCTGCCGGGCCGGGCGGCGGGGCCTGGCCCGAGACCCGCACAGCGACCCCCCGCATGCCCGTCCCCTGTGCGCCCCCACTTGGCCCCCCCGGGTACCCTCCTGCCCCTCCCACGTGCCCTCCTGGGCCCCCCAGGCAGAGACCCCCATGACCACCCCAGACACCCCCCGCCTCTCCCGGGGAACCCCCACCCGCTCCCCCCATGCCCAGACTCCCCTCCCCCACCCAGAGCCCCCACACTCGGGGCACCCAGAGGCTTCTGCCCCCCATCCCACCCGACCCCTGGGCGGAGCCCCCAGCCCACCCCAGGACACCCCCACTTGGGGAGGGCAGGAAACCACTGGCCCCACTGGTAATGCCCAGCCGGCCAGGGGCTCCCTAGGGCACCCACATCCTGCCTCGCCAGCTGATGCCCCCCCTCGTCCCAGGGGCGGCGGGGCGTCCTACCACCCCACGCCCGCCCTGCAGCGGGGCTGGTGTTTGGTCGCCGGTGGAAGGCGGGAAACGCTCCCAGCACAGGGGAGACGCAAGTGCCTTGCAGCCCCTCCCCGCCCAGCCTTGGCCAGCTGGGGACCCTCAGCCAGCCTGGCACCAGTGGGCCTGCTCCTGGTTCCAGCACCCGGTGCTAGAGCCAGCCCATGGAGCCGAGCACCCGGGCCGGGAGCTGTGCCCACTGGAGAGGGGTTATGGAGGGGGCCAATCTGGCTCCAGGACCCGCAGAGCCGACCTCCAATAGACAGATTCCCTCCCCCCAACACATGGCTTGCTGACCCCATGCCTGGGGGGCAAGGGCTTACACAGTCCCCCTCCCCCTGAGTGCGCTGCAGCAGAGGGGCCCACAAGGGTGCAAAGAGGTGGCAGAGATCCTCGAGGGCCGGAGAGGGCTCTCCCATGGCCGGCGGCAGGCAGAGAGGAGGGGGCTGGAGCCAGAAGAGGAGCCAGGAGGTTGGCTGGGCCGTTTTGAGCTGGGCCCTGGAGCCCAGGCAAGCCCATGGCCACCTATGGGCAGGTGACGGTGCTGCTCTGTGCGTAGGAGGGGGGCAGGCCGTGGGGCAGGCGGGGGACACGTCACAGAGGTGGCGCACAGCCCCACGGCGAGATGAAGGGACTGGGGCGCGGTGGGAAGGCTGAAGCAGGCAGGCTCAGGCTGGGCAGGGGAGGCGATGGAACTGGCTCCGGGCTGCGCCTCGTGCGCAAGACAAGCCCTAACAGTGAGGGAAGCGGAGCCGGCTGTGTCCCACGCAGAGAGGGGCGAGCCAGAGGAGCGCGGAGCTAGGGAGACGGGAGCCACCGTGCGAAGGGAGGAACGGGAGCCCCAGGCAGGTCTGTGGCCCGAGGAGAGCGGAGAACAAAGGAGGCAACAGGGCAGCCTCAGTGTAAAGGAATCACCCCCCCCATTTGCCCCCACCCACTGCCAGGAGGGAGCCGTGGGCGTGCCGGGGAGCATCTGGGAGCAGGCCCGGGCGAGGAGGCGTCAGGCGCACACGAGGAGCGGCTCCCTGGGCACTCCCAGAGGGAGGTGGAGACGGAGGCAGAAGAGGGAGCGGGCAGTGAGGAACAGCCGAGAGCAGGGGGCCCTGGCAATCTGCAGCCGCACACGGCGCTGGCTCCGGGCACCGGGGCGCGGGCGAGGAGCCCCCCGAGGCGGGCAGAGGGAGCGAGGGGCAGGGCCTGGCTAGCCATGGCTCTCGGCAGGGGGTAGGGCCGAGGGAAGGGCTGGCCCGGACCAGGCAGACCGGAGCTGGGGGCGGGGGGGTCCCCCAGCGACCGGCGAGGGAGCCCGTCACTCAGATGCTTATGGCTGCCCAAGGCACTCGGCCTGTGCAGGGTGTTTGTCTCAGGCCACTGAGTTGGAACTAAGGGAGCAGCCCTGAGGCAGGAGGCAAAGGGGGGGGAGGCAGATGCAGGAGGTGGGGCTAAGTGGGCAGTGGGTGTGGCCAGGGGAGTTGGGGGTGGAGCTAGGAATGCACTTCCCTACTTATTTCCCTGCCTGGGACGGGCACAGGCTGGTTGGTGGCTGGCCGTGGCTTGGCTCTGCCATTAGCGCCGGGATGTCTGCCTCGGAGCGAGTCGTGGTGGTGCTCGGAGGGGCTGGCACGGTGGGGTCCGGGATCGTGAGGGCGCTGCTGGAGAGAGGTAGGGGCGCCCGCCCGCAGGGGCGTCGGGCAGCGGTGACACTGGGGACTTAGTTTGCTTTGTTTTCCCACCATGGCGGCATACGGGCTGGCGTGGGCTTCGCCCTGGCTGTGATGCCAGCTCCTTGGCTCTGGGGTCCTTCCAGCGGCTGGAACACCCCTGGGGTGAGCAGAGCCTCACCCTAGACCCCAGCTGCTGACCCATAGCTCCCTCCCACCGAGCCCCAGCCTCTGACAGCTCCTGGAGGGCTGCAGACACTTGGCTCGGGGGCAGGAACAGGCTGCCGAGCTGCCATGTCCTGGCCAGGCAGCGGGGGCTGGGTGGGGAAAGGCCCCCGCCCGGCAGGAGCGAGGGGAAACCTGTGGGGGGTGCCGGCTGCCCCGTTGTGTTGCTCAGCCCAGCCTGTCTCGCCTGCCCCGCCCTAGCGAGCAAAGGGCAGGGGCTGGCCTGGGCACGCACTCCCAGCTCAGAGGGGCGTGTGCCCTGGCAGAGCCGGTGGGGGGTTCTGCCCGCACTGGGTGGCTGCCCTTGGCCCCCCGCCCCCGTGCACTGGTACACGGTGCCGCCTCTGCCTGGCCGAGCCTGTCGCCTGCCCGAGCCAGCTGCCGAGCCGGGAGGCGCCCCTCGTCCGTCTCCTGTGCCGGCGGCGTGTGCCCAGCTCTCGGTGCTGCTACTGGGAAGGACACGTGCCCTGTGAAGCCAGAGCAGGCGGAAACCAGGCCCACTCCCTTCAGACGTACCTGCCTGAACCGCTGCCAGGCCCGCGTCCCCCGCCCCCGGCAGCCTGGCTCCGGGGCCCTTTGCCCCACAGATCTCGGATGCCAGCACCCTCCCGCCAAGGGCTAGTTTCAGGCAGGGAAGGCTCCGTCCAGATCCACGGGTGGGGGGTGGCTGGGGACAGCGCGGGCAGAGCCGTGGCTGTGTCGGCGGGGGGCCCGGACGAGTGGCTCCGGTTCCAGCCCTGGGCTTGCCGGGAGAGCCATGGGGGCGGGGTGGGGGAGCTGGCTCTGGTGTGTGCTCCTGGCAGCGCCATGCCAGCCGGGCACCCCGAAGCCTGCGGCGGGGGTTGGTGGGAGCAGCATGGTGCTGGCACAGCGGGGTGTGCCCGTACCCCCGGCTCTGGGAGATGTGGGGCAGCTCAAGGTCCACGCCAGTGATCTGCCCTGTGGTCTTGGGCCACGAGGCCGGGGAGATGACACAGAGGGGGCGGAGCCAGCGTGCCACGCCGCAGCCCCTCCCTGCTCACCCAGCGATGCTGGGGGGGGCGGCAGAGGCTCTGTCTGGGCTGGCGGGCGAGGGGCCGAGCTTGCGAGCTCCCTTCCAGCCAGCGTCTCCCCGAGCCCCTCTCGCCCCCAGGCTTCCGAGTCGCCGTCGTCTCCCGCGACGGAGCCAGGCTGGAGAAACTGAAAAGCTTCGTGCCCGCGCCGACCCGGGACCGTCTGCACACGCTCCTCGGGGACGTGGGTGAGGCCTGGGCGTCAGGCTGCCCCTCCTGGGAGACCGTATTGCAGGCCTTGCTCCGGCGGGCGGAGAGGCCAGGAGCCCGGCCCGGCGCGGGGCCCCCCTCTCATGTCCAGGAGGGCAGCTGGCGTTCGGTCCCCTCCCCGCTGGGGGAAGGTGGGGGCAGAGCAGCTGGGCTGGAGGCAGAGAGGAGCCTGGCTGCAGGCTGGGGGTGCCAGAGGGTCAGGGGCCAGGTCACCTCGGGCGTGACCCGTGACAAAGGGGCAGCTCCCACCCAGCGACGCAGACCGAGGCGCTGCCGGTCCCGGCCTGCCTTGCCCATGGCTCAAGCCAGCTGGTCCTTGGTAGGAGGAGCCTTTTGGCACAGCCAGCTCCACTAGGGCTGGTATGCCCAGACAAGGGCCAGCTGGCAGCCTGGGCTCCCGGCTCCTGGGCAGACTCGCTCCCCAGCCGGCAGGGCCCATGATCTGGAGGGGGAGATATGCCACCAGCCAGGAGCTGCTGGCACGGAGCCCTCGGGGCTGGGCCCGGCGCCAGGGGCTCGCGCTCACTGCTGAAATCCTCCAGGGTCCGAGGAAGGCGCGGAGGCCGCCAAGGGAGCCCTGCTGAAGAGCGTTGGGAAGGTCACGGACGTGGTGTCGGCTCTGGGCTTCAGCTGGTGGCAGGGAGGCCCCCCCCACACTCAGACGCTGCAGGAGCTGACCCGGGTGGGTGCCGACAGGCGAGGCAGCTGGCTCTGGGGAGGAGGCAGCAGCCAGTCCGCAGGGAGGGCTGGCGGGGACGCGGAGGGGGCTAGGCCAGGCTCTGGTAAAACCGGAGCCGGGTAGCACCACCCTCGCAGGGTGGGGGGTGTGTGCGAGGCGCTGAGCCGCTGCTGGAAGGGCTGTGCAGACAAGACCCGGCCCCGGGGGAGGGAACGGCCCTGAGCCAGGCGCATGCCAGGGCGGGGCGGAGATGAAAGCTGCGGGATTGGAGTGGCCAGGGGAGTTCTGCACGTCCCCAAAGGGCAGCGCCGTCCCAGTGGGCCCAGGGACGCCGGCCTGCAGCCTGCACCGGAGGGATGAGACGGGCAGGGGGAGGCTGCAGGAAGGAAAGGCCTGGACTGACCTACATCCTCCCCTGCCCAGGTGCTGGAAACGCTGCTGCTGAGCACCTTCGCGGCCTGGAAAGCCTTCTTCCCCCTGGTGCGGGAGAACCCCGGCGGCTCTTACACCTTCATCACAGGTGAGGGGAGACGCCGGCCCCTGCATCCGGCCACGCAGAGCCCCGCCCCACCCCGCCCACCGGGCCTGGACAGCTCCTCCTCCCCGGGCTGCCAACGGGCGCTCTGTTTCAGGCGGGGCCGGCGAACGTCTCCTCATGCCGGGCACCGGGTTCCTGACGCTGGGAGCCGCCAGCGTGCTGGCCTTCTGCCGGGTGGTCCGCGAGGAGTACCCCGACGTGCCCTGCAAGCTGAACGAGGTCAGTGCCCCGGCCCGGGGGGGGCACAGAGCCCCTCACATCCTGAACGAAGGCGCCTGGGCCAGAGCCCAGCCAGGCCGGTGTCCCAGGCCGGCCTAGTGCTGCTGAGCTGGGCTACTGGGAGGCTGGTGTCTCCTGTCGCTCGGCAGAGGGCAGCCTGGCCCCTTCCGGTGTCCACCAGCCCCTGCTCAGGGGGTGCTGGCTGCATGGGGCAGGTCTGGGGGGGTGACCCCCCTGAGGGCGGCTGCCCCGTCCGCCTCCCGACCAGCCGGCGGTAACCTCCCCCCTTTCTTCTGCAGCTGAAGATTAACATGGGGGTGGTGGCCCAGGACCCCGGGCGCCCCGGCTACGTGAGTCACCTGGAGGTGGGCACGGCGGTGGCCGCGCTGCTGGAGAAGGGGAGCGTCTCCCACGCGGTGCTGTGCGCCGGCTCGCCAGCCGACCTGCAGGCCCTGGCCCGGGAGGGGACGATCTGAGGCAGCCCTGGTGACGGGCTCTCGAGCAGGGTCCGCCCTTAGCCCCCACCAGCTGGGATGGGTGGGCTCCGCTGGGGCCCCTTTCCCAGCTGGGGACCCACGTCCTGCTCTCTAAGTCCCTCCCTTTCTCTCCCCCCCGCCGGCCTAGGAGGGGAAGGTCCAGGCTAGACTTGGGCACGGGGAGGAACAAGCGGCTGCTGGCCCCTCTCACCCCCAGACTGGCAGAAATGCCAGCCGGGCCTAGGAGCAGGTGGTGCAGGAGGGCAGCTCTGGGGGGAGCCAGCCCCACGCCCCTTCTTAACCCATGGGCCCCAGCAGTCCCCGGCCGCACCCCCATTTCCGCTCCCTCCTCCGCCTGTTCGGAGTGGTCCAGCCGGGCAGGGCCGTCCATCCAGCCTCACCCGCCCTCCCTCCCCGCGGGATTTTATCAGGCCCCTGCCATGTGACTCTCCTCCGGGCGCCAGCCGTGGCCCACGCCCGCAGCCGTGTGCTCCCCCAGCACGGCTCTGGAAATCACCCGCCCGTGGGCCAGGCCCTGCCCGACGCTGCGCACGGAGGCTGCGTCCCGGGGCTTGGCTTTGCATGTTCCAATAAACGGTGTTTGTGCACCTGGCCCCGTGTCGCTGTGCCAGCCGCCCCGCGGCAAAGGGTGTCCCACTGCTCAGGGGACCCGCTCTGCTTCGCTCAGTCCCCTCCTGCCAGCCCGGAGAGGCGGTGAGGGGCCTGGGGCAGGGCCGAGTTGCCAGGGGTTCTGGCTGCCCCCATCTTCCAGCCTGGGCCTGTAGCCCTGCCGGGGCCCCTCGCACCCAAGGCTCAGCCTCTCGGGGAGGCTCCTTAGCCGGGTTGGGCTGGGTGAACAGCTGCTGTGCCAGGTGGGTGGCTACTCCCCCCTCAGGACTGGGTCCCCTCAGCACGAACGGCCAGGCTGGGGCAGACCAGATGTCCCTTCCCACAGAGGGAGCGAACAGGCAGCCCCGCGATCCCTCCCCAGCGTCAGGCCCGGGGCTCCAGCAGGCCGGCCCCCGCCTGTCTCCTCGCAGCACGGCTCCCATTGAGCGCACAGGCCAGGCAGGCCCCCCGCTGCACTGGGGCCTGGGGCAGGATGCAGGGCGGGCCGGGGCCGTGCCGCACGGCTGTGTCTGAGGCAGGCTGGCGTGTCTGCTGGGCCACCGCGCGCCTGCCCCGCTCGGGGCCCTGGCTGGGAGCCACAAGCAGAGTCAACGCCTGCCAGGGTGCGTCAGCGTCAGCTCTGGAGAAGTCTGTCTGCAGCCCGGAGCGCAGCTTGCCCTTCCCACGCCAGGCTAGCTCAGCCCTGCACTGTCGCACACAGCCAGCCCAGCCCCGCATCCTGGCTAACCCAGCCCCACACCGTCATACGTGGCCAGGCCAGGCCAGTCCTGCGCCCCACATCCTGGCTAGCCTCGCCATCTGCAGCCCCAGCCAAGGCTGCGGGGAAGGGAATCACCAACTACTCCCTGCCCCTCACAGATCCCGCCGCTGACACCACAGTGCTCTTGTCAATGTCTAAAGCCCAGCTCTGACACGTACCAAACTATTGGCCTCCACAGCCTGCAGCAGGGAGTTCCAGGGGTCATGGAGAAAATACTTTTTCTCCTGCTCTGCCCACTTGCTTCCCCAAGTGTCGTGAGACACAGCAACTGAGATCCCTCTGGCTGGCTCCTCACCAGACGGACCCCCAAGCCTCTTGGCATCTCTCCCCAACCAGCTCTTCACAGACCAGGTGAAGGGGGCCCCAGAGTAGAAAGCTGCATGATGGCACCGGAGCCTCCTCCATGTTGGTCTCAAACCTCTTCCTAATACCCACCGATGCCAGCCAGCCCAAGGGCTGCTCCTCGCCAGCGGGCACTGGTGACACTTCCCCTCCCCCTGTCCTGCTGCTGCCAGGCAGGGACACTTGTCCCATCCCTCCCCCAGGAATCTCCCCACGGCCAGGCAAGGGGCAGGGACAGAAGGTCCCAGCTGGGAACACTCCCCTTGCCCAACTCTGCCCGCACCTGCAGGCAAGTGATCCCCGCTCTGCCCAGGCCATGCTGCTGTGGGCAGCCCCTTCCGCCCCCCAGGGTGGCACTAGTGGGGCCTGGGTGCCAGCCTGAGTCCCTGCCACCCCTCCTGTGACAGGACCAGCACAGCTTCCGCCAACGCCCCAACGGGGAGCTCACGGGCACCGGCTGCTCCGGGCGCAGCTCCCTCCCATGCCAGACCCAGGCGAGAGGCACCAGCCGGGACACTCAGGAGCAGCCACGTTTATTACGCTACAATCCCTCCGCTGCCAGGAGGCCACGGTCAAGCCAAGCAGGCGGAGAGGAGCGGTGGGCAGCGGGGATGGGCATCCCAGCTCAGCCCCAGGAACATGCTGGGTGGAGGCTCCGGTTGCATTGACAGAGGGCGACGGGCAGCTCCCGCCACCCCCCGCCCACCCACGTGGGGAAGCTGCCAGACGAGCAGAGACCAGCCCAACGGGGCTACTGGATCGCCATGGCGGGGGCAGGGAGCATGGCCCCCACCGGGCACTAGAGAGGGAAACAGCTGGGCCGGCAGCCGTGCCATCCAGCCCGTGGCGTGGGCTCCCAGAGGGAGGGGGATCCAGGTCCCCAGCGGTTCCCGGAGCAAAGCAGACAGGCCCGTTGCAGTAACCGCCTGGCCCACCTGAGCGCTCAGGCGTGACGAGCCCGTAAGCACGAACCTCTCCCAGCCACCGAGAACGGGGTGGGCGGGGAGGTGCGGGGGCGACAGGCTGCACTGGCGGAACCCAGGTCCATCGCTGCAACTCCAGGGCTGTTCCCTGGGGAACCAGACAGCGGGGAACCCCACCGGGCGTGGAGAAACTAGGCCTGGTCTGCAGCCGGCATAACGAGGGGCCGGGCTCACGGCCAGCTGCCCCGTCGGGCGGTGGGGCCTGCACACTGTGCCCCCCAGCTGATCGGCAGAGCCCACAGCTGGGGTGTGTGTCTCCTGGTGGTGCACAGCCGCACACGCCTCAGCGCACATCAGAAAATGTATTCTGCACATGGGCGGAAAAAATTCACAGATGGATGGAAAAGAGTAGAAGGAACATGCCCCTTGGGAGTCCTTAGACTTTTTTTTGGGGGGGGGGGGATTAGCTATTGGAGTCAGCTTCACCATGCTGCCCCCCCATCTCCTGGGACCCCAGGGAGAGAGGCCCTGAGCGGGCCCCGTCAGTACCAGCTGGATCCCACCAACTGGGCCAGGAATTCACCCCCCCCCCCCCCCCCCACTGTGGCCTTGGGTCTCGGCTTGTGGTTTCAGGCGCCCGCGCCGGGTTCACTGTCGGCTCTGCTGGTCTGTCTAGGGATGTCGGCGTTGAACCGGTTCGCCGATTGGCATTAGCGCCTCGGTTAACCTTGCCGGTTCAACTCCCGGCAGCCCACGGGGCGTTTACCAGCATCAGCGGCTGCATGGGCATCGGGCCCACGGTTACGGTGTTTTTAACGGCCCTGACAGCAGACTCCTCCCTGGCCCAGCCAGCCAGTTCTCACCAGCGTCCCCGAGACCGGGGGGGAGCTAAAAACCCTCCAGCCACCAGCTCGGAGAACAGGGAGGTGCTAACACGCAGCCCCTCTGAACCTGATCGTGCCTGCGCTGCTAAAGCTTCCTGTGCCTCGTCTTCGGGCACGTCCCTTTCACACAAGGGCGGGGGGGGGCTTCAGGGGGACTTGCCTCGGGTGGGGGGGAGCAGGCCTTGTTGGACACTGCTTAGTGTTGGCCAGCGACAGGGTCTTGGTAACACCCAGGACTCCGAGTCCAGCTGTTCTATAGAAATACACCCACCTCCCCCCGGGGAATCCCTGCTCTCCCAGCCCATGCCAGGGCACCAGCCGCGCCGCCACCTCCCCCGCCAGAAGGGAGTGGGGGGCGCGAGGGCTTCGCCCCCAGGGGCCACGCCAACCCCCCTCGCGGGAGGGCCAGCCACCCTCGCCAGGCGGCAGTTCAAGTAACTCGGGCAGACCCAGTGGTGGTTCTCCTCCTCCAGGGATTTTGCCCCAGGGTCCGTAGCCTTTGGAGCAGCAGCCAAAACCGGCTCAGTATCGGAGGCAGGGGAAGTCGCTGCTCTGCAGCCCTCCCCTGGTTGGGGGGAGCAGGGCCGCACCCCTGCCCCCCACGCCGCAGACTGATCAGAAGGGACTATCTGTGTATATACACACACACACACACACACACACACACACACACACACACACACACACACACACACACACACACACACACACACACACACACACACACACACACACACACACACACACACACACACACACACACACACACACGGCTTCCGCAGACTGGAACACCCCCCCCACTGCCCCGTCAGCCTCTGGCCCACAGGCAGCCCAGGGGGCACCTCGGGCAGCGGGTGACGAGACACGGGGTATCACAACCGCGTGCTTGCACACCCGTTCTTTCTAGAACAGGCGTTTCGAACGCCCAGCCCAAGCCAAAGCATCAGCACAGGACCAAGCAGCAGCAGCGACGGGGGCTACGCGGGGTCGAATCCCGCCAGCAGCTCATCCCCTCCTCGCTCCACAGTGCTTAGAGCTGGCGCAGAGCACTCCTGGGTCTGCTCCCACCCCATAACATTGCACAGACCACGCCCTGCCCTTCCCAGCAGGCCGGGCGACGGGCTGGGGGCGGGGGGGACGTCTGGTCCCTTCTCTCCAAGCCCGGCGGCCCTGGGCGCCACGGAGTCTCAGGAAGCCACGCGTCCCTTGCATCTCCGCGCTGGCAGGACGGTCTCCCCGCTGCTCCTGCACACGTGGCGGGGCACACGGCCGGACGCCTCTGCCTGGGGATGTTCGGTCGCCGAGGTGCAGGCGGGCGAGGAGACTCTGGCATCCCCCTTGAGGCAAGGCTCCCTCACTGCCCTAGCGCGCCTCCGGGCAAAGACTCCACGTAGGACAGCGCGCTCTGCAGGGAGGTCAGGCAGTAACCCTCCTCGCCGATCAGGTACCTGGCACGGAAACAGGAGATCAGGGCGCCCTCAAAGCCACAGGGAGGGATTTCAAACCACAGTAGCACAACCTGCCTCGGAGAGAGTGCCAGCCCACCCCCCATGTGCTGCAGACACAGGGCTAGCCCTCAGCAGCTCCCCAGCACGCACCGATCGCCTTCCCCCGGCCCATCCCACACCCGGGCAAGGAGGCAGCACAGAACTGAAGCGCCCCTCTCTTTCCCAGACCACTGGCCTCCACGCGCCCTCAGCAGTGAGTGCTCCGGGTTAACAGCCAAGCGGCGGATACATTCCATACTGGCTTCCACGTCGGAAAGAACCCTACCGAAAATTAAATCTGAAACCGACAACCCATGGTGAGGCCGCAGCTCCTTCTGCGTTATAATCATGGACATGAAATGCAATAAGCAGCAGCGTCTGCTGCCAAGTTGTAAAGAAAGCCAGAGCTTCGAACGGGAGAAAGTCCCTGGCTAAGCCCTTAGAACCTGACTTTGGGGTAGGGCCAAATCAGCCTGAGACAGGCGCAGGCGCAGGGAGAATATTCCCTTTGCTGCGGTTCATTCAAAGTTAAGAAACCAGCTTGTTTCCCTCCCCCATTCAGGGAACACACGCTGGACGCGAGAGGATGAGCTCTACTAGCTCTATTGCTCTGGAAGACAGTGACCAGACACCAACCCTGCAGTTCACTAACTACAGACAATGCTGCTATTCCCGTCCCGCCCCCCGCCCGGCCCTACCCCTCGTGGATAAACTCCTCCAGCGCCGCACACTCCGCCGCCAGCTGGGGGAGGTTGCTCTTCAGCACCACGTAGGACAGGATGGGCAGGAGGTCGTCGGCACCACTGCAGGGGACAGAGGTCGGTGTCAATTCTCCCCATACGGCTCCAGACCCAGAGCACCGGCTTGAGCTCGTCACCCCCCCCCTTCCCCTGGGCACCATGCCTCAGTTTCCCTGCCTGGGGAGACTATTTACCTGGATGGTGCCCTTCCTCCCAGAGGTGCTGCAAGACCCGCTGGCTTGCTAAATGCTTTGCGATCCCCATGTGGAAAGGGCTAGGGAAGAACCCCACCTTCCCAACCCCCAGGCTGCCAGCCCAGCCTGGAACCCACACCGGCCAGGGGAGTCCCTGCAGACGTGCACCCCTACCCCCCCCCACCAGGCCAGTGACACACAGGAACGGACGCCACCCTCCTGCTTTCGCACGCCCCTTCCCATTGGCGCAGAAACGTCACCCGGTCAGTGGCAAAGGAGTAAACCTGGCATCTGTCAAGAGGGGACTAGATGAGAGGGGTCATTGCATCCGGCTTGGGGGGGGGGGGCCTGGGACTGTGCCGTGGGGCAGGACCGAGGGGTGCTGGCCAGGGGCCCCCAGGAAGGGCTGCAGGCCAGGAGAGGAGCTGTGGCAGACCCCAGGGTGAGGGAGCAGCGAGCGCCAAGGGCTGCAGTGAGGGTCCGTGCATGGGAAATGAGCCGAGCCGCATCTCCGCGGGCTGTGGCTGGGCCCCGCCGCTCTGCAGGGAGCATTCACCTCTGCTCGAAATGTGCCCCCCCCCCGCCCCCGCGCCACAGCCTGGCTCCCTCCCGCCGCTTTAGTGCCCTCGACAGACCTGCTTCCCACTCGCCCAGAGCTGCAGCTGGAGCAGCCACTGGCACTGGATCCCCCCCCCGCCTCCCCTCCGGCGGGCTGCCTAAGTGCAAGTGACAGGTTCGAGGCTCGCTAATGGGCAGCCCTGGCCCCAGTGCTGCCTGGGCGCAGCGGGATGGGGCCCGGGGGCGGGAGGCTGTCGGAAGCGATCCGTCACGGCTCAGCACAGGCGTCTGGCTGACAGGCCGGCTCCAGCTCCTGGCGCGGCCCGGAGACGAGATCGAGCCAGCGGGAACCCTGCTCTCAAGGGGAGAATGGGACTGTGGGGCAGGGCTGAGGGGGCGCAGGGATGGAATGGCGCCATGCGGGCGGCCGTGGGGCAGGGCTGAGGGGGCTCGGGGATGGAATGGCGCCATGCGGGCGGCCGTGGGGCAGGGCTGAGGGGGCTCGGGGATGGAATGGCGCCATGCGGGCGACCGTGGGGCAGGGCTGAGGGGGCGCAGGGATGGAATGGCGCCATGCGGGCGGCCGTGGGGCAGGTCTGAGGGGGCTCGGGGATGGAATGGCGCCATGCGGGCGGCCGTGGGGCAGGTCTGAGGGGGCTCGGGGCTGGAATGGCGCCATGCGGGCGGCCGTGGGGCAGGGCTGAGGGGGCTCGGGGCTGGAATGGCGCCATGCGGGCGGCCGTGGGGCAGGGCTGAGGGGGCTCGGGGCTGGAATGGCGCCATGCGGGTGGCCGTGGGGCAGGGCTGAGGGGGCTCGGGGCTGGAATGGCGCCATGCGGGCGGCCGTGGGGCAGGGCTGAGGGGTGCTGCCTGCAGCCAGAGGGCAGGAGTCTGAGGGGGGGACATCTAGCAGTCCTGGAAAAGCGCCGAGGGGTCCTGTGGCACCTTACAGACATGCTCCTACACGTCAGTTAGTCTCTAAGGTGCCACAGGACTCCTCGGCGCTTTGCAGATTCAGGCTAACACGGCTCCCCTCTGATACTTAGCAGTCCTGGCACACTCCCGCCACGCTCCTCCAGCTCTGGGGCGTTGATTGGGGGTCACAGGTGCCTCGGCTGCCCTCCAGCTCGTTTCCACGGAGGCCGGTTTCTCCCGCGCCCTGGGGCCGTACTCACATGGCGGCGGCGGCGGGTGGGGGCCGGCTCTCCTGGGCGGCGCAGTACTCCTCGGCGCACTCGCAGATGACACGCAGGGTCCGCACTGCAAGGCACCAGCCACAGACTCCAGTGCCAACCGGCCGGGCCTGCAGCAGGCACCACGCGCTCACCCTGCGGGGGGGGGGGGTCTCCGGGCTCAGAGCAGACCCCACGAGGCCAGTTTCTATGCGCCCTTTGCGCTAGCAGGGATGGACCTCAGCAGCCGGCGTCTCTTCCCCCTCCCACGGCTAAGGGAGGCCGGCTGCCCTCAGGAGCCTTAAACGCCGTCACGCACCTTCCCATCGCACGGCCCGGCCCCCACCCGCCACGGCTTTCCCTGACTCTCCCAGGGACTCTCCACAGCCTCGCGAACGGATTTCTCCTCCCCTCCCCTCCATAGCCCCTCAGCGCAGCGCTGGAGCGGAGAGAGGGAAGGCTGTGTGACAAGCCCAAGGTCCCCCAGGGCGTGTGTGGCAGAGCAAGGAACCAAACCTGGGCTTCCCAAGGGCCAGAGGAACGCCTGAACCACGGGGCCACCCGCCCTTGCTACCGGCCCTGCAGCGACTCCTGCCAGCGCCCCGCGGGAAGGCGGCTGTGCGTTTCCGGCCCCTTTGGGGGTGGGGTTGCAGACAGAAGTGAGGAACCCGGGCGACCAGCCTGCTCTCCCAGCAACCCGCGTGGAGCCCGCTAGACACGGGCTCCAGGTTCGACTTCCTGCAGCCACCCTGGGCAAGCCAGTCTCGCTCTGAGCCCCCGCCAGGCACCTGTGCCAGAGCGCGGCCTCTCAGGAGATGGGCTAGCGCCGGGGCGGCTGCAAACGCCCGGCACTCTCCAGAGAGGAAGGACGGGCCTAAAGCCGCAGGCTGCCCCCGGCAGGCCAGCCAGACTCTTCCTGGGCAATCCCTGGCCAGGGGGTTTCATGCTGCGGTCCTGGCTCCGGGCCTGCTCTCCCGGCCAAGGGAGCACAGAGAGGACTGAGCCGAACTTCACTGCCGAGAGCCTCTGGACTCCAAGAGCCACGTTCTTTCCCTCTGGCTCCGCCTGTGGGAGAAGAGAGCAGGCGCACCCAGCAGAGCCAGGCGGCTGCGACGAGCCGGCTGACGGAGGGGTGAGGATGGGCCAAGCGCTAAGATCCCAAGTCACGGGCCGAGACGGGGGGCAGAGCAGAAACAAGCAAACCGCAGCGGCTGTCCCTCTCGTCACAGTCTCCGGGCACTTCTCTCGCTGCCCCAGGGGGTGAGCACCAGCTGGGGGAAACCGAGGCACGTGCCAGAGACACGACTTAGCCAAGGCCGCGGAGCAGAGAAGCGAGCCCGGGGTTCCCCTGCTCTGAACAGGCCCCTCGTGAATGTGCACGTGAAAAGCGGATACAAACCAAACCGAACGAGGCAGGTTCCTGGGGTGCCCCCCCGGCCCCGCCCCCCAGAGATAGGGCCAGCCTCACCTATGCAGTCCAACTTCTTCTGCGGGCAGCTCTCCAGAAGCATCAGCCCCAGCTCCTGCACGGCCCTGCTATACGGGTAGGACCCTGCCGCGGGGGCCGCGCTGTTCTGGGGGAAGAGGTTCGCGGAGACGCCGATGTCCGAGGGGAGCACGTGCCGGTGATGTTCCATGCGCCTGGCAAGGGCCAGCTCCCGGGCCTGGTAGACCTGCCTGTGGGGGCAGAGAAGCAGGCCGGTGCAAGGGGCGGCCTGTGGCGCCGGGCTCTCCGGGGCAGAGCCCCCGCGCACGCCAACCGCGCCCCTCCCGGGAGTGGGGCACCAGCAGGCCAGGAAACCAGGCGCCTCCCGGCCGCTCCCAGTCACAGGGAAGTGAAAGCCTGAAGCCACCGTGAGCCACGCCCGCCCTGGGCCCCGCGCCAACGCAGGCAGCCACAGGGAGGGGTTACGGCCCCACCGGCACCCACGCGGTCTGCGGAAAAGGGATCGGCGTGCCCCCGGAGCCGCCACACGCAGGGCAGCCAGCAGCACCGTACGCCCCGGAATTCGGTCTGGAGAACGGGGCTCTGCAAAGAGCCTCTGGCCTCAGCGCCCCGGGGCAGCCCCGCGTCCCCTGCCCCCGCAGCGCTCCCTGCCCCCGCAGTGCTCCACGCCCCCTGCCCCCGCAGCGCCCCCTGCCCTCGCAGCGCCCCCTGCCCCCGCAGCGCCCCGCGCCCCCTGCCCTCGCAGCGCCCCCTGCCCCCGCAGTGCTCCACGCCCCCTGCCCTCGCAGCGCCCCCTGCCCTCGCAGCGCCCCCTGCCCCCGCAGTGCTCCACGCCCCCTGCCCTCGCAGCGCCCCCTGCCCTCGCAGCGCCCCCTGCCCCCGTAGTGCTCCACGCCCCCTGCCCCCGCAGCGCCCCCTGCCCTCGCAGCGCCCCCTGCCCCCGCAGTGCTCCACGCCCCCTGCCCTCGCAGCGCCCCCTGCCCTCGCAGCGCCCCCTGCCCCCGCAGTGCTCCACGCCCCCTGCCCTCGCAGCGCCCCCTGCCCTCGCAGCGCCCCCTGCCCCCGCAGTGCTCCACGCCCCCTGCCCTCGCAGCGCCCCCTGCCCTCGCAGCGCCCCCTGCCCCCGTAGTGCTCCACGCCCCCTGCCCCCGCAGCGCCCCCTGCCCTCGCAGCGCCCCCTGCCCCCGCAGCGCCCCCTGCCCCCACAGTGCTCCACGCCCCCTGCCCTCGCAGCGCCCCCTGCCCCCGCAGTGCTCCACGCCCCCTGCCCTCGCAGCGCCCCCTGCCCTCGCAGCGCCCCCTGCCCCCGCAGTGCTCCACGCCCCCTGCCCTCGCAGCGCCCCCTGCCCTCGCAGCGCCCCCTGCCCCCGCAGCGCCCCGCGCCCCCTGCCCCCGCAGCGCCCCCTGCCCCTGCCCTCGCAGCGTCTCCTGCCCTCGCAGCGCCCTGCGCCTGCCCAACCCGGGCCAGGCCAGCGGCACAGGAGAGCCACCGTACCTATAGAGGGCCAGCAGGGGAGCCCAGAGAGGGGAGAAGAAAGCATCTTCTATACATGCCAGGCACTGGTCCTTGGAGGAGGTGGAGTTCAGGCCCTCGAAAGCCAGCAGAGTCAGGGAGAGCAGCCTGTCTGGGGAGAGTACAGGCAGCTCACTGGCTCATGGAGAACAGCCGGTAGGGGGTGTTTACAGGCAGCTCGCTGGCTCAGGGAGAACAGCCGGTCAGGGAGTGTTTACAGGCAGCTCGCTGGCTCAGGGAGAACAGCCGGTCGGGGGTGTTTACAGGCAGCTCGCTGGCTCAGGGAGAACAGCCGGTCGGGGGTGTTTACAGGCAGCTCGCTGGCTCAGGGAGAACAGCCGGTCGGGGGTGTTTACAGGCAGCTCGCTGGCTCAGGGAGAACAGCCGGGCAGGGGTGTTTACAGGCAGCTCGCTGGCTCAGGGAGAACAGCCAGTAGGGGGTGCTTACAGGCAGCTCGCTGGCTCAGGGAGAACAGCCGGTAGGGGGTGTTTACAGGCAGCTCGCTGGCTCAGGCTCTCAACGCGTGTGCTGGGAAAGGGGGCTCAGGCTGCAGCCCCAGGGAAGTGGCTGTCTGCGGGCCCCCGAGCCAGGGCTGTCTGGCTGGCCCGTCAGAGCAAGCTGCTCCTGCAGGCGGGAGCGGACGAGGAGGCGGGCTGGGGGCCCAGAGCTCACCTCGTGTCTGGACAGGCGCCCACGTGGCCTGGGAAGGGGAGGGGCGGGCCAGAGGGAAGCGGTGGCGCCGTGCAGCGAGGAGGCCGGGGCTAGGGTACAACCACCTCCTGAACGGGGCCTCCTCCCAGCGCAGGTGTCACCCTCGCCCTTCTGCAGGCCCCGGCCTGGCTGGCAGGCGCTGGGAGCAGGACACAGCGTTGTGTGGCGGGACCCAACCCAGCCCAGGGCGTCTGCACGGACAGCGGGGGCCTGAGGGGTGCACCGGGCCTGCCCTCTGGGCTCTCCTCAGGGCTGTGGCACTACCGCCCCTGGAGGGAACACCCCACTCTCCCCCCAGCGGGGGCCTGAGGCGGGACCCCCTGTGAGTCACGCGGCCCCCACGCCCCTCACCCATTGCGTTGTGAATGTCCTTCACGATGGCTTTCAGCTGCTCCTGCGCCGGGGCCCTCTTCTCAGCGGGGGCCTGGGGCGCCGCAGCCGGGCCCGGGGGCCAGCTCTCGGGCGTGGCCAGGAACAGCTCCAGGTCCTCGAAGGAGCTCTCGCGGGCGGCCTCTCCCTGCGCCCCCAGGCCGCTGCCGTGCTCGTCCTCCCTCGGGCTGGGCCACAGGCCGGCGGCGCTGTCCTCCTGGACGGAGGCCATGCAGTGCAGGCTCTGCGAGGACCGCAGCCGCCGGCCCCCCAGAGCTGGGCCCAGCAGCCCCTCAGCATCCAGCGAGAGGGGCGAGCCCCCGGGAGCGGCGCCGAGCTCGGCCAGGTGCTGGCTCACCGCGGGGTAGAGCCGGCTGTAGACGGCGTGCTGGAACCTCCTCAGCAGCTGGGCGATGGGGTGCTCGGGGAAGCTGGAAGCGAAGGGTCGGCGCTCGTCACAGGGCGGGGGCAGGGGCTGCTGGGACGCGCTCGAGGCCGACCCAGGCGTCTGGGGAGCACCTGGCCGGGGCTAGGGACCGGGTGGGGATCCCGCCGCGCCATTCAGTGGCCAGCAGGCTGCGTCCCCAGACAAGCCCCACTGGAAACCTCCCCACCCCCGGCACCGTCTGGGCAGCCGCAAGAGCCGAGGAGCCACTCGGCCACATGGGCCTGCGGAGCCCCCCCGTGTGGGGCCCCCCTCAGCCCTCCCACTGGCTCTACCTGAGGAGGTGAGCGATGAGGCCGGACACCAGCGAGAGGTCGGTCGGGTTCGCCTGCAGCTTGGCTTTCCAGAGCTTCGGCCACTCCTGGGGGACGCAGCAGCACAGAGCAGTGAGGCCGCGAGCTCGGGACAGGGCCCCCCGGAGATACCCGCCTCTCGCCACTCACCACAGCCCCGAAGGGCTCCCGACTCCCCCACTCACCACAGCCCCGAAGGGCTCCCGACTCCCCCACTCACCACAGCCCCGAAGGGCTCCCGACTCCCCCACTCACCACAGCCCCGAAGGACTCCCGACTCCCCCACTCACCACAGCCCCGAAGGGCTCCCGACTCCCCCACTCACCACAGCCCCGAAGGGCTCCCGACTCCCCCACTCACCAAAGCCCCGAAGGGCTCCCGACTCCCCCACTCACCAAAGCCCCGAAGGGCTCCCGACTCCCCCACTCACCAAAGCCCCGAAGGGCTCCCGACTCCCCCACTCACCAAAGCCCCGAAGGGCTCCCGACTCCCCCACTCACCACAGCCCCGAAGGGCTCCCGACTCCCCCACTCACCAAAGCCCCGAAGGGCTCCCGACTCCCCCACTCACCAAAGCCCCGAAGGGCTCCCGACTCCCCCACTCACCACAGCCCCGAAGGGCTCCCGACTCCCCCACTCACCACAGCCCCGAAGGGCTCCCGACTCCCCCACTCACCAAAGCCCCGAAGGGCTCCCGACTCCCCCACTCACCAAAGCCCCGAAGGGCTCCCGACTCCCCCACTCACCAAAGCCCCGAAGGGCTCCCGACTCCCCCACTCACCACAGCCCCGAAGGGCTCCCGACTCCCCCACTCACCAAAGCCCCGAAGGGCTCCCGACTCCCCCACTCACCAAAGCCCCGAAGGGCTCCCGACTCCCCCACTCACCACAGCCCCGAAGGGCTCCCGACTCCCCCACTCACCACAGCCCCGAAGGGCTCCCGACTCCCCCACTCACCACAGCCCCGAAGGGCTCCCGACTCCCCCTCTCCCTCAGCGCACGGCCCCCCGCATCCCGAGCCCCAGCCTGGCCAGCTCCCGCCTGCCGCCGCAACCAGAGAGCAGACCGCAGGCGCCAGACCGGCCCCCCGCCCAAGTTCCCTGGCCCCTTCCGGCCAGGCTGGGCCAAGCCAACAGGCAGCCAGCGCGGAGGGAACGGCTCCCGGCCTCCACAGTCCAGCCGGCTGCCGAGGGACAGTGACCAGCCGGGCACTCACGTGGTCCTGCTCGTACTCCAGGACGGCGGCGTAGAGCACCCGCTGCTCCTGCTCCTCGGGCGTGAGGGCGATGCTGCTGGAGAACCTCCTGCCGAGAGCGCACAGGCCAGGTGAGACTCCTCCCCCGCTGCTGCTCCGGTCTGGAGGCCAGGCAGGGCGCCCGAGACGGGCAGGAGGGCAGCTGCAGGGCACCGACTCCAGCCGGAACCTGCGCAGACGCCTCGAGAGCCCAGCCTGCCCCGGCCAGCACCAGCGGCAGGATGCCCCGACCCAGCAGCCGCTCTCCGAGGGGAAGGGGAAGGGGAAGGGGAAGGGGAAGGGGAAGGGGAAGGGGAAGGGCGAGACGGCTGCTCGGGCTCTGGGCAGAGAGGACCCAGAAGAGCCCCCCAGACTCCCACGCCTCTCCAGGAGCCCAGCCCCCATGGGAGGCAGGTCCGAAGGGGAGAGCATGCTGGGTAAAGCTGTGCCATCACCCCCCTGCAGCCCTGCCACCACCCTCCCGGGCGGCCGAGGGAGCCAGAGGGCGGGCGCGCTCCCCGCGGGCATGGGCGGGTGTCAGCCAGCCAACAGCTTCGCTGTTTCCGGCCCTGCCCCGGACAAAGGGCCCTTCCCCGAGCCCAGGCCTCGCTCACCTGTTGGCCGCTTCCTGCAGCCGCAGCCGGCGCTCCTCCATCTTCCTCTGGAGCTGGGCACAGCCGAGTTAAGGCTCCACAGCCGCGTCCCCACCGCCCGGCACGCAGCGGCTCCCGCCCCACCCTCAGCGTGGGGCCGGCCTGCACACAGCCCTGGCGGAACCCCGCCCCACCAGCGCCACAGCCGGCACGGAGAGGGGGCCGCACGGCCGATTCTCAAAGCCAGGCCTGAGGGGAGCCCCGGGGGACTCCAGCAACCGCCCCCCCCTTTAGAGCAGCCTGGGCTGGGCCACGCTGCAGAGCAACGTCCGACTCGCTGTTCTTCCGGCGCCCGGCGCGGAGGGTGACGGGGAGGGACTGTGCTTCTCGGGACACACCCAGGCCAGGGGAGCCGCAGCCGGGGAGGGGGCCCGAGCAGCCGATGCAAAGGCAGCGCAGCCGTCGTTACGGGAGCGGCGCCGCTGTGCGTATGTCGAAGAGGCGCCGTCTCCCACGCCCCTCCCCTGAGATTCGGACCAGGCCACGACCCTGCGCCAGGAGCCGAATTGCTCCTCCGCCTGCCCCCCGGCAGCAAACGCTCTGGGCCGCTCCCCCCGTTCTCCCCTGGAGGCGAGGGAGCGCCGTGGCCCTAAACCCGCCCCAGGCCCTGGGGGCACCCCACTGCCAGCTGGGCAGGATACGGTCTCCTCCCGGGCTTTGGCAACCACCAGGTTCTCCATCATCTGCCGCTGGAGCGACAGCGTCTGCAAAGCAAAGAGGCCTCGTTGGCGCCCGGGGGGCCTCCGGCTGCGCTGGGGGTGCTGGGACGGAGCACGGACTGGGCCGTCCCCCAAAAGGAAGCGGCTGCGCCCCAGGAACGGCCCAGCCCTCCCACGTGCTGCCAGAGCCTGATGGAGCTCAGGGCCGGCTGGCAGCTGCCGGGCGCTCGGCAAGGGCACGCCCACGCAAGTGCCCCCTGGGGGCCCTCTGAAAGCAGGGGGCCCAGACCCACGGCTCCGGGAGGCCACGCTCATTTGCATGCCATTACCCAGAATGCTCTGAGGTAGCAACTCTCGTTCTCCCCCTCCCCCCCGCCAGTCTGGGTTCGCCAGTCCCTAATTCCCACCCAACCCCTCTTTCTGCACCCTGGCAGCATGGAGCCGTAGGTGCAGCGGGACCCCCCCGGCCATCCCAGCTACGCTATCCGGCAGCTCCCCGCCGGAGGCGCCTGGCTGCCAGGCAGCAGGCACCGGGATCAGGTGCCTGCTCCCTTCCTGCTCAGGGGCAGCCCCCGGGAAGGAGCAGAGGAGGCCGCCGGGTGCTGCGGAGCGAGTGCCCGTTTCCTGCTTCCCGCCGAGGGCTCCAGCCTCCGCCCTCCCTGCCCGCGCGGGTCCCCACTTGCCAGGGAGGTCTTCTGCACCGCCTGGCTGGGGTTCAGCCGCGCCACCCGGGCCTCGTACGTCGCTCTCAGCTTCTGGTTCTGCAGCGAGGCCTCCTCCAGCGGGGTGAGCTCCCTGCGAGGGCACCAGGGCCGCTGGGTCACTGCAGGAGGGCTGGCCCCGCTCTGAGCGCCAGCCCCAGATCCGCTCTGCCCAGGGGAAGGGGCCAGCCGGGTCTCCCTGCGCCCCTGCTCTGACCCGGCCCAGCACGAAGGCCACGATTCTCTGCACTCCCTTCCGCCCAGGAGGAACCTGCCCCCCGGCAGGAGGGCTCCTGGAGCGACAGCCCATCTCCCCAGCCCTTGCCCTCGGTCCTGCCCCTCGGCCTCCCAACCAGGCTCCGCACCAGCCGCCGGACCACATGGCCCCGACCACAGAGCTCCCCTGCCACGCGGCTCAGGCCCCACCCTCCCGGAAGCTGGAGCCTCGGCCGGGGGGGGCTGCCGTTGGGGGGCTGCTACAAGCCCAGCACCTAGATCCTCCCGGACACAAAACCCACTGACCCTGCATCTTCCAGGCTCAGCGGGCAGCACCCGGCCCCCTCGGGAAGGGCTGAGCGAGGGCCTGTGGGACAGCCACCACCAGCTGGCCCCACGCGTGCCAAGCCGCCACCACGGCGCCTCCCCTTTGGGAGGGCTAGGCTCTTCAGCCCCACATTCAGCGCCCCCCACCCTGCAGCCCCGTGGGGCTGGGGAGACTCCATGCCCCACGCCCCAGCCCCGCCTAACTCACTTCTTCGTGCCCTGAGCTTTGGTGAGCTGCAGCTTCTGGAAGATCTCGGGGGGCAGGAAGGGAGACAGCTTCCCCCCCTCATCCGAGAAGACCCTGCGGTGCCTGGAGACGGGAGCAGGGCCGGGCCCCTTCTCGGGGGCAGCTGGCTTCACCGGCCCTGGGATGGGGGGAAGACGAGGGCGTTGGGTTTAGCAGACACGAGCAGGGAAACCCGGCACAGCCGAGCGCCCGCGAGCGGCAGGGCCGGGCGAGCCGGCCAGGGAAGCGGGAGGCAGCACTGCCCTCCTATCAGGGAAGCTGCCAGTCTCCCCTCCCCGGGGACTCTGTCTCCAAAGGCTCCTGGGAGAGAATCAATGACACCTGCCAGCTCCCTCCTGCCTCTGCAGGCCAGCCCCCAGCTGCTGCCCTTCCCCCGACCCTGGCAGGGCCATCGTCCGGGCAGGCCAGCCCAGGGCCGCCCCACCCATGCCCCTGCGGTGGTTCTGCCCACAGCTGCCTGTGCCGGCTCCCAGCGGCAGGGGCCCCCTCCCCCACGCTCGGCCCTGCCGCCGGGGCGACTCACCCAGCACGGCCGCGCTGGACTTGGCTCGCTCCAAGCACTGCTCAGCCAGCTTCAGCATCTTGGGGGTGTCGGGCGTCACGGCGTCGCAGCCCCCTGGTGCAGGCAAGGGAGGGGGGGGTCAGTGGGTTTCCTTGGGGAGTTCCCGCAAATCAAGTGCCAGAGGGAGCTAGATCCACCCCCCAGGCCTGCACCCGGCACCGCCTCCTTCCCTAGCAGGCTGCTGGGTGTTATAAACCCACGGGCAGGGGCAGTTCCTCCTCTGGACCCCCGCCTGGGGGCACAGGGTGTTCCCAGCCGCCCTCGCCAACGCTGCCCTGGAGGGGTCACTGCAGGGGCCTAAGCATGCCGGCCGCACCCTCGCTGCCAGGCCACACCGCGTGACGAGCGACGTGCACGGACCACGGTGCAGCAGCCCAGCCTGCACATGGCTAGTTTGGCCGTTCGTGCCGCTAGGCCCTGCCGGCTAGCGGAGTCTCCGGAGGTGGCTGGTCCCTTCCACAACCGGATGCTGAGTCCTGCGTGCTCGGGGTGGAGAGCAACGCCGCTAGGCATGGTACTGCCCCTCGTCCGCTGCCCACCGCCCACCCCGCACAAACCTGCCACCTTCCCGGGGGCTGGCGGAAGGAGGCAGCCAGGATCTGAGCTGGCCAGAGAGCTGTCCCTGTGCGACTGTATTTTAGGAGTGAGTTGTGCTGCACTCCTCCCACCGCTGGCTTTTGCAGCGGGGGGGGGGGAGGGGGCAATACTTTTTGAAGGGGGAGGCACTTCCCAAATTTCAGAAGTAGTCACGGAAGGGGGCAGGGCCTTGTGCAGAAGGGGCGGGGCCAGGAGGCTCCTCCCACCCCCAGGTCTTAAAGGGCTGGCCGTGGGCCAGACCAACCGTCCTGGCCAGCCGAATGCGGCCCGCAGAGGCTGACTGGCCCCCCCATTTTACAGTAATTAACCAACCCAAATAACCCCGAAAACAGGGCTCAAGGGTTTAGAATTGCGGGGGAAGACCCCAAGCCCCACGCAGCTGAAGCACTCTGCTCGGCAGGCTCCCCCCAAGCCCCAGGAGAAGCCGACCAGAAAGGCTGGCCCGGGGAGGCAGGGGGCAGCCACCCAGGCGGAGGCGGGCGGGAGACAGGCCAGGCTGTTAGTACCTTCTGCTGCTGTCGCCTCCTCCAGCAAGGCCTGGGCAATGAAGCTGATGCTCCTCAGGTACTCGACGTAGGCCTCCTGTCCCGAAAGAGAAGGGAGGGGCCGGCTCAGCTCCTCCGAGCGCCGCCCGCTCAGCCGCTGGCCAGGAAGTCAGAGCCCCGCACCCGGGTCGGGGAACCTGGCAGGCTGCTGGAGGGAGCGGGAGATGCACGGGGAGGGGTAATAGCTCGCGCCAGCCCCCAGCACTTAAGGGCTCAGACCCTAGGGCCGCTCTCCTAGGGGCCTGCCCGCCCCTGGCGCTGGGCACAGGGGCAGACGCTTGGGGCACATCCTGCAGCAGGTTCCTATGGGAGCCCTGGACTGTGGATGCTGAAAAGGGCTTCAGGGGACCGTCCCTCTCGGCCTAGGAGAAACTGGGGTCGTTACTGCCTTGTCCTGTCGCCTGTGCAGCCAAATCCAGAGACTGGCTCCCGGCAGTGCCCGTGAGCCAACGCTGCCCCCAGGCCGGACTGGAGAGCGGAGCGAGCGCTGGGCATGGCAGGCCACAGACACGGCCCCTCTGCCCGGACACGGGTCTGCTCCCGTGAGGCACTGGCTAGCACTGCTGTAGGGTCGGGCTCAATGCTGCTCAGCCCAGGCCAGCCCCTGTGCACCAGTGGGACTCCTCGCTGCAGGGAGAACCCTATCCCTGTCCCACAGGCCGGGCCGGTGCGCACTGGCTCCAGGGGCCCCGGGACCAGCAAAGCCTCCAGGGCACATGGGGAAACAGGAGACACGGGGGCCCCTCCCACGCGGGGACACCAAGGGACACCAGGGACCCCTCCCACGCGGGGACACGGGGGGCGTCGCCAGGCCCAGCTCACCCGCGGCCGGTTCCCGGTGTCCAGCTCGATCGCCCCGGTCGCCAGCTTCATGGCGCTTTGCAGCGGCTTCGCCGCCCCGTCCCCGCCGGCCGCCATGGGGGGCCGGGACAGGGCCGGGAGCCGGGGCTGAGCCGCAGCTGCGAGCAGCGACCATGCTGCTACTGCGCTTGCGCAGCGACCCATCCTTCCTCCTCCCCCCCCGCCCCCCCCGGCTCGCCTGGCCGGGGGCGGGGCTGGTCTGGTCCGTGCAGCGCCGGGCACCTCTGCGGGCCCCTCGGGGAGACCCGCCCCCGCGTCCCTGGGCTTTGCTGCGGGGCGGGGCCCAGGCCGATCTGAGTTGTGGGGTTTCCCCGGCCCCGCCCCTCCCACAACAGGGGAAACTGAGGCACGGGGCCGTGGAAACACCTGCCCCCAGATGACGAATCCGGAGCAGCCCAGGCCCCGCGAGCTCACAGCCCGGCCCCGCCGCGGGGCAGCCCGCCTTCCCCGGGACCGAGCCTCCGCCCGCAGGCTGACCGCGCGGGGGGCGGGAAGGGCCTGGAAGGGGCGACGGCAGCGCTGCGGGGGCCCCCCCGGCCGGGAGGGCAGCGCGCCCGGCCCGGCCCCCCTCCCCTCCCGGGGCGCGCGTGGGGCGGGGTCCCTGCGTGGGGGGGGCCGGGCTCCTCCGGGCCGCCAGGGGCGCTGTGCCGCCCCCCCGCGCCCCGCCCCGCCCCGAGCCAGGCGGGAGCCGCAGCGGCCCTGGGCGGCGGGATGAAGCGGGATCGGCGCGGCCGGTTCCTGTCCCCCGCCGGCGGGCGCAGGCCGGAGCCCCGGGCCGGGGCCAGGCGGGGCCGCGCTGCCGGGCCGGGGCAGGGGGCGGCGCCCGAGCCGGGGGAAGCCGCCGAGGAGGCAGGTGGGTGCAGGCGGGGCCGGGCCGAGCCGGGCTAGCGCCCCCCCCCCCCCGCTGGGAATCCCCCCCATGGGGTCCCCCCTCGCCCCCCCCCGCGGGCCGCCTCTCGCCCCTCCGGGCCAGCCTGACCCCCCCCCCCGCCCATCTCCGTGGCCTCTGACCCAGATGTGGTGCCCGGCGGGCCTGCCCCTGGAGCCGGACGGAGCCACCTGCGCGGAAGGGCCCGGCCCTGCCCCCCTGCCCGACGCCGGTGGCGAGCCGGGCACGTGGCGTGCAGCCCCCGGGGGCCCTGCCTGCGCGAGCGGGGCGCTTGGGCCACAAGTGACTTCTCTTGGCTGCAGGGTGACCCCGCTCTCCGGGGCCGGGGGGCAGGGCGGGGGGCAGCTGGGCCCCCCCAGGGAGGTAAACCCTGGCCCCCACTGCGAGCCCCTCAGGGACGCTGCTCTGTGGCTGGGGGCCCCTGCTTTCACCCAGGAAACCAGCTCGGCTCTGGCCTGTCGGGCGTGGGGGGCGGGTAACGCTAAATCCAGCCCCCGCACAAAACCCCCATTGGCAGGAGCCCAGCCTCTGCCCCTCGCCTCGCAGGAGGGGGGCTTGGATCTCAGCCGGGCTCTGTGGCCTCCTGTTGGCCGGGTGGCTACTAGGAGCGGCTGTGCCGCTGGCCGGCTGGCCCAAGCCCCCAGCGCGGGCCCGGGGCACAAGGGGAGGCGGCGGGGTGACGCTCCTCAGGGAAAGGGGAGCGAGGGAGGGGAATGGCCGAGACTGGCCCAGCCGTGGGAGGAGAAATCTCCGGGAAGAAGCCGAAGTGGGAAGTTGTCTGGGGGAAGGAAGGGTCCCCAAGGCGGCGAGTTAAGGCCCCCGGCCTGGGTGACAGAACCCAGCACGGCGGTGGGGCAGGGGCCGCCCACGCCAGGGGAGACACGCGGGGCTGCGATTGCACCTTCCAGGGGTCATTGATCAGGGGCAGCACTCAGGCTCTCCTGGGCAGGGCGCTCGGGGGACGGCTGGAAGGGAGGGAGGCTTGTTAAGTCTGCGTCCGGAGGACCAGAGCACTGGCCCCCTTAGACAGGGGGCGAGGAACCTTTTTTGGGTCTGGGGCCCCGACCCACAAAAAAATCCGTTGGGGGCTGCACACACGTGAGAAGCACGTGAAAACACCCTCACCCCGAGGAGAAAGACCCTCCCCACATTCCCCTGCACACCGGAGTCTGGGGGCCCCCAATGCTGGGGCGGAGGACAGAGCCTCAGGGGCTGGACCCAAGCAAGCCAAGGGCCACATGCGGCCGCCAGGCCTGTGGTTCTCCACCCCTGCCCGAGACAATCGGCCTTCTGGAGCGCGCTGGTGCCGTAGGGCTGCTGTGTAAACGTGGGCCAGGGGTGGCTGTAGCTGAAAAAGCTACATTGGTTGCCTGGAGGGGAAACATTGTTTTTCAAAGCGGAGAGGGCTACACTGAAGCCAGGCTGCCACAGCCGTAATGCAGCTGAAACCCGCCCGGCCGTCCCCAGGGTTGGAGCTCTGTCGGCAACGCTGAGAGGAGCAGCGTGGGGGTTTGCGCCCACGGGGGCTCCTCTCCGGAGGGGGGTGTTCTTTGAGGCAGTCAACTCGTCAGTGCAGACGTGGGTGCGGGGCACGCCCCCGTTTTCTGCGGGGATGGCCTGGTGTCAGGCGGCACGGCCGCTCCCACAGAACACCCTCCGAGCGTTGCTGGATACATAGTGCCCTGTGGGTGCGATACCCAGGGCCTGCGCCCCTCGGCTCTGCACCGGGGCAGAAGGAGAAGCTTTAGGCAGGGATGGGGGAGAGCGGCCCAGCTTAGGGTTCACCCGTCGTGGCAAGTCCACCGTCCCTCCAGGCTCCGGCTCAAGGGCGTCTCCGTTGCAGTGCCGTAAGCCCGGTTTTGCACAGATGCAGCGAACACGCATGTTGTTGCCCTGCCCAGTGGGCTGTGCCCAGCTGCTAATTAACACACGGGGGCTCGCGCCTGAATTCTCGTGGCGCGGGTCCCGCGCTGGCTGCTGAGGGCTAAGGAGCAAGGCTCGGAAAGCTGCACCAGCTCCTCGGAGGCTGTAGGAAGAGGAAGGCCTGAAATGCAAGCGCATGTCGCACAGGCTTGGTGTGGGGCCTGAGGCCTAGCTGTCAAGCGGCGCGTGTGCGAGGCTCGGGGCAGACACCTCGCTGTGCTCCCTTGCCGGCTGAGGTCACGGGCGAGCCCCTAGGTCAGGGCTCAGCCTGGGGTCTGTATTAAGCTGGGGTGTGAGTGGACACACACACACACTCTCTCTCTCTCTCTACCCCCCCCCCCCCCCACTGGTGCGATCTCCCGCAAAACTGGCCGCTCTTGCGCAAAAACTTGCTGCCTGTCTACACCAGCCGTGTGTTCTTGCACAAGTAAACTGATATTCTAATGTATAAAATCAGGGCTTCTTGCGCCAGAACTCTGACACTCCCGCTCGGTAATAAGCCCTTTTGCACAAGAGCTCTTCCAGAGGAGGCCAGTAGAGACAGGCAACATGAATTTCTTGCACAAGAAAACCCCTTTGGCTAAAATGGCCACCAGAGCTTTCTTGTGCGAGAGAGCGTCCACACGGCCATGGCTGCTCTTGCGCAAAAGCACATGCCAGTGCAGACGCTCTCTTGTGGAAGAGGTTTTGCACAAGAAGCTGCCAGTGTAGACGCAGCCACAGAGACAGAGAGAGGTTTGGGGGAGGGACTCATCCCTGCTGTTGCTAGTTAGTAACCGTCACTTTGCGTGAGGGCAGAACCGCACCCCTTTGTCCAGGGTAGGTCGGGGGTGTGCAGCGGGCTGCCCTGGCAGGGCCGAGAGTGACACTCTGGCGTGGGGCTGGGCCTGCCGGCGGGAGTGCTGCTCAGCCTGGGACAGGCGGCGCGGATGTGAAAATGCGCGTAAGCATGTAACCGTGGAGCTAGTGAAAACATCCGTGGTTCCACATGGGCCGGCAGGCGGCTCCCCGGGAGCCAGCTTTTAAGCCAGCTCCCCGTGCGTAGCGGGAGCCTGCGTGGAACCATGAAGGTTAACCCGTGAGCCCAGTCGCACGGGTTAACTGTGCGCCCGGTTCCACGCTCGCAGCCCTAGGGGGTGGGGTCTGTGACGTTGAAGGCCTACCCGGTTGCTCTGAACTCAAGCTGGTTGTGAGTAGGGATGTGAGCCACTAGTGATAAGCATCTGCTTGCCAGGTACTCAAGTAGGAACTTGACCAGTTGCTTCTCCCCCCCACTGCCTCTATCAGAGAGGGACAGCAAGGGGGGAGCAGGAGCTGGTGCGAGCTGGTTTGAAAGCCGGTCCCCCATCATTGTTTCTGGGGGGCAAAAGATGCAGAGGTGCAGTGGGGGACCTAGGAGAGCTGGGAATCAGCTGATTCCTAGCTCTTGTCTGGTCCCCCAGCTACACCTCTGCCTTTTACACGTCTGAATACACATAAAGGGCAGAGCCGCAGTGGGGTTGGCTCCCAGGGCTGGGCGCTCGCCCTGCTGCGGCTCCGCAGTTTCCCCCTCATCGACCGATGGAGCAGTGGTTGGAAATTCCATCGACTACTCGACGAGCCAATTCAACGAAATGTAACAATATAAGAACTAGGGGCCAGCAAATGAAATTAGTGGGCAGCCAATTTAAAACAAAGAAAAGGAAGTTTTTCTTCACACAGCGCACAGTCAACCTGTGGAACTCCTTGCCTGAGGAATAGTGATAGAAATGTAGCCGTGTTAGTCTGGGGTAGCTGAAGCAAAATGCAGGACAATGTAGCACTTTAAAGACTAACAAGATGGTTTATTAGATGATGAGCTTTCGTGGGCCAGACCCACTTCCTCAGATCAAATAGTGGAAGAAAGTAGTCACAACCATATATACCAAAGGATACAATTAAAAAAATGAACACATATGAAAAGGACAAATCACATTGCAGAACAGAAGGGGGATGCGGGGGGGGGGGAGGAAGGAAGGTAAGTGTCTGTGAATTGATGATATAAGAGGTGGGGAGAGTGGGATGTCTGTGAGCTAATGGTATTAGAGGTGATAATTGGGGAAGCTATCTTGGTAATGGGTAAGATAGTTTGAGTGTTTGTTCATTCCTTCCTGGAGAGTGTCAAATTTTAACATGAATGACAGTTCAGAGGATTCCCTTTCAAGTGCAGATGTAAAAGGTCTTTGTAGCAGAATGCAGGTGAAGTCAAGTCATTGGGAGAGTGTCCTTTCTGGTTAAAATGGCAAGAAACTGTTTTCTCTTTGTGATCTTGTCTGATATCTGTTTTGTGGGCATTAATCCTTTGGCGAAGTGTCTGAGACGTTTGTCCAATGTACATAGCAGACGGACACTTTCGGCACATGATAGCGTAGATTATATTTCTGGATGCGCAGGAATATGTGTTCTTGATCTTATAACTCACTTGGTTAGGTCCAATAATGGTATCAGCAGAATGAATATGTGGACAAAGCTGGCAACGGGGTTTGTTGCAAGGGAAGGTACCAGGGTTGGTATTAGTGTGGTATGTCCTGTGGTTGTTGGTAAGAATCATCTTGAGGGTAGGTGGTTGTCTATAGGAGACTATGGGTCTGTCTCCCAGAGCCTCTTGGAGTATGGTATCCTGTTCCAGTATAGGCTGTAGTTTATTGATAATGTGTTGGACAGGTTTAAGTTGGGGGTTGTAGGTGATGACAAGTGGTGTTCTATTGTTGGTTTTCTTGGGTCTGTCTTGAAGTAGATGGTTTCTAGGTATTCGTCTGGCTCTTTCAATTTGCTTTTTTATTTCTCTGGGTGGGTAGTTGAGGTTTATAAATGCTTGGTAGAGATCCTGAAGCTTCTGGTCTCTGTCAGTGGGGTTAGAGCAGATGCGGTTGTATCGAAGGGCTTGGCTATAGACGATGGATCGTGTGGTGTGTGCTGGATGGGAGCTGGAAGCATGTAGGTAACTGTATGAGTCAGTGGGTTTTCTGTAGAGAGTGGTGTCTAATTTTCCATTGTTGATTTGTACTGTGGTGTCCAGGAAGTGGATCTCTCATGTAGAATGGTCCAGGCTGAGGTTGATGGTGGGGTGTAGGTTGTTGAAATCTCTGTGGAATGTCTCCAGTGTTTCTTGGCCATGCGTCCAGATCATAAAGATGTCATCGATGTACCGTAGGTAGAGGAGGGGTGAAAGGGGACAGGAGTTGAGGAAACGTTGTTCTAGGTCAGCCATAAACTTGCCTGAGGAGGTTGTGAAGGCCAGGACTATAACAGGGTTTAAAAGAGAACTAGATAGCCATTAATGGACTTAACCTCCATGAATTTATTAGCCAGGATGGGTAAGGAATGGTGTCCCCAGCCTCTGTTTGTTAGAGGGTGGAGATGGATGGCAGGAGAGAGATCGCTTGATCATTCCCTGTTCTGTTCACTCCCTCGGGGCACTTGGTGCTGGCCACTGTCGGCAGACAGGATACTGGGCTGGAGGGACCTTTGGTCTGACCCAGTCTGGCCGGTCTTACATTACGTTCCTAACATCCCCAGCTGTGAGGGGCACGGCTTGGACCGAAGTCGTGGTGTAACGTTTGTCCTGTGGTGCCACGTGTGCGGTGCCATGCGGACACGTGCGCCAGTCCCTGCATGTTTTCCCCCTTCTGCAGGCGTGGGGCGAGCCCTGAGCACGGCGTACTGCCGGCTCTGCCACGGGAAGTTCTCCTCCCGGAGCCTGCGCAACGCTTTTGGGAAGGTCCCGGTCACGGGGGCGAACTCGGAGAAGCAGCGCCGGGTGGATCAAGTGTTCTTCACGGATTTCCAGCGGCTGGTGGGGGTGGCGGTGCAGCAAGACCCCGCGCTCCCGCAGTACGTCTGCAAGAAGTGCCACGCCCAGTTCTACAAATGCCGCAGCATCCTCAAGTCCTTCATCCAGCGGGTGAACGCCTCCCCCACGGGCCAGAGAAAGCCCAAAGGAAAGTACGTGCGGGGCGCCCGTCCCTCTGGCGGGGCGCACGCTGAGCGGGCTGGGCCGCGGCGGCCGTTTCCTGGGGGAATTTCTGGGCACTGAGCTCCGGGGCGGGAGGTATTTTTAGCTGCTGAAACCAGCTAGTGGCTGACTCGGTTTTCTCCGCAGACAGCGGTGACCCTTTGCCGGCTCCTGCCTCTTTGAGGCATTTCGTGTTGTTGCGGCCCTGGCGCTGGCTGCTGTGGGGTTCCTGGGTTTCTGTCTCCCGGGGAGAGAGTCTTGACGTGCTGCTTTTGTTTGCATGCAGGAGCAGCGATGGGCAGCCCCCGTCGGCCCCGGAAGCCCCCTGTTTGGGTAAGCGCCGCACTGAACGATACGACATTGTGCGCTGGCCTGGGGTTGGGCTTTTCCACTGGACGCCACTCCAGGGCGGTGGAGCCTTCCCAGATGGGAGCGCCTGTCCCCAGCCGCGCGGGAGCTGGGCCGGGGAGACGAAAGACAGGCACACGGGGAGCTGAGTGTTTGGTCACTTTCCTGGGCCTGCCCCCAAGTCCCTGGAGGCCGGCGGGGCAGCAGAAAGCAGCCCTGCGTCATTCCTGGCTCCTCCGGCTCCGTTTCTAACCCGGTCCCTTAAAACGGCCCCGTAGATCTGTTCTTTTCAGAGGCACTTTCGGGTCCCCTGCTTCCCTGAGCTCCCCCTTCCCTTAGTGCCGCCCAGTTGTTTGGGACTCTGGCTCCGGGCACAGGCCCGGCAATGGGGCCGGCCGGGTCCTGCCACCCGGCTTATCGTTTCGTGCTCTTCTTTCCCCCGCGCCCAGTGGACCCGATCACCGCCAGCCCCCACTGCCTGCACGGCTTGGTGACGTGGACCCACAGCCACGCGGGGAGCTGCCCGGCGGTGCCCAGCCTGCGGCGCGTGCTGTCCTCCGAGTACTGCGGGATCATCCGCGCCGCCTGGGGCTGCGGGCAGGGGCACGACTACATGATGGAGACGGAGTCCGACTGCAGCGCGGCGCTCGCCGACGGCGCCTTGGCAGTGACGTGGGAATGGAACAAGAGCCCAGCCCAGCGCGTGACTGACAACGGGGCCAGCGCCGGCTCTGCTGGGGCCACCCCTGCCCCCAGGCCCCAGCTCGGCCCGGCCAGGACAGCTGCGTGCGAGCAGCCAGGCAACCCCGGGACCCCCTCGGAGCCACTGAGCCCAGAGAATCCGCTGCCACCGAGCAGGAATTCATCTCAGTCCCCGCCGGACTGCCCCGTCTTTGCACAGGAGACCCAGCCGCCCCCGTCTGCCTCTCCCCTGAGCAGTGCCGCAGGTAAGAGTGGCCCCCTGCCCTGCCTGGACTCCGAGGCTGTGCTGTCACATCCGGGGTGGGCGCCCCTGCCGGATGGGGCCGGCTCCACTCTGAGCTCGGTCCGCGCGGACGTTGGACACGGAGCTGTGCGGACAGGAAGTGCATTTCAAAGCCAGCAGTGGAATCGAGCCACTGAGCCTGGCCAGAAGCACGTGGCCTCAAATTGGGGCTTTGCCACTGACTTACTCTGTGCCCTCAACCAAGTCCCTTTGCCTCCGGGTGCCCAAGTGTCCCTGTCTGGTGGGGGGCAGCTCTCCGCGTTTCCCAGGCTGTCGTGCGGTGTTTGAGGGGGGGACATGGGTGCAGGGGTGGCCAGGGCGGTTGTTAGTCCCTTTCCATGGCAGCTTGCCCCGGCGCCCACACTACCATCGCTTCCTGGAGCGTTCCAAGGAAAAGGAGGGCCCCTGAGTCACTGGGTGCACAGCCTGGCCTCCTGCTCTAGCTCCACAGCAGGGGCTGGGGGAGGCCGGGCCCCGCCCTGGGCCATTCACAAGAAAACGTCCAGCGCGATTCCAGCGGGGAACAGGTGAGTCCTGAGTCCTGCGAGCGCCGCTTCCGTGCGCCCTGACTTGGCACCTTCTCCTCTCGGCCCTTCTCCAGGTGGCACGTGACACCAGTGGGGGCGCTGTCCTGCCTTTGAACAGGTGCTGGGGGGCGACTCCCCTTTGGGTTCTGGCTCATGCCCCTGGAAAAGGCGCGAGAGTGTCCCGGCGCTGGCCAGAGGAAACGTAATCGGAAGTAGGGACGGGAAAGTGTAACCGTGTCAGTGGGCAAGCGAGGAGCCTGGGCTAATGCTCCGTTACACGCCGGCTCCCGCGGAGCAGGGCTGCAGGTGGGAGCTGCTGTGTGCCGGGAGCTGGCTTAAAAGCTGGCTCCCAGGGCGCACTGGCTCCTGGGGAGCCGGCTGCCACCCTGTGTAACCGCAAGGTTTCCAGAGGTGACACGTTTACCCAGTGACCCGCTTTTTGACCTCCCTTGTGGGACGCTGCCTGGTCTCAGGTGGATTACAGCACGAATCGGAAACCGGAATGGCTGAGACTCGAGAACTTGGGCACTGGGGCAGAAAGGGGCCGCAGCGGTTTTAGAGCAGGGGTGGGTAATAAGTGACCTGTGGGCCAGACACTTTATTTACAACCCTGTTCGCAGCTCCTATTGGCCACAGCTCGCTGTTCCCAACCAATGAGAAGCAAAGTCCCGGTCTACACTGCTTCCCGCAGCTCCCATTGGCTGGGAACAGTGCTCAGTGGCCAATGGGAGTTGAGCAGCCCTAGCTGTGGCCGTGCTGGCCCGCCAGGGGCTAATCCGGGTGACCTGGGTCTGGCCCGCGGCTGCGTCGTGCCCACCCTGTCCCAGCGCATAGGAGAAGGCCCCAGGCCTCGCGCCGGTTGGGTTTGGCGTACGTGGTTACCCCAGCGCACGCATGGAGCCAGCTGCGTGGCCTGGCGGCTTTGTAACACGCCGCTCTGCTTCCTTCCCCAGGGCAGCGGAGTGGGAAGCAGGCTCTGGCGGCGCCGGCGGATGAGCGGGTAAAGGCCGAGTTCAGTGACCTTTCTGAGGGGTGAGAGAAGAGTGGGTTTGAAACAGCCTGACTGTTCTTTGCGAGCATGAAACGATGCACCTAGGGCAGGGCCCGCTCCCTGCGTGCTGCTCGGGCCACGCGCGTCTCTGTGCCTGGGGCGGGCTTTGCGAGCTGCCCCACCCTGACCGGCAGCTGGCCAGTGGGAGCAGCCTGACCATGTGGGCAGCGCGGGGTGGGGCGGAGGGGAGAGCACGTGGGGCACAGATGCGCATGGCCCCCGCCGCTGCCCTCTTGGAGCTGTGCGTGGGGTGGAGCTGGCAGGGAACCAGCTGATGCTTCCGCTGGGCTGCTGGCTGGCAGCTGCCCAAGATAAGCACCTCCTGGCCAGAGCCAGCACCTGGGACGGCCTCCCCCTCCTGCATCACTGCCCCGGTAGCCATAGCCCCTCCCAGACCGTGCACCCCTCTCCCCCGAGCTCCATCCCACACCCTGCACGGCTCCATTAACGGAGAAGAGGGCGGCCCTTCACCACTTCCCCTGTTCTTGGAGTGCCCCCCATCAAAAACTATTCCCCCCCCAGCCCTGGGGTCTCGGTCTCCACCGTGAGCTGGTCAGTAGAGACCCCTCCTGGCCCAGGCTGCTCTCTAGGAAAGGACGTCCAAGTCCCCGCGAGATGCTTTCAGGGTTTCCCAGCAGAGCGGCCCTGTGTCTGGCTGGTGCTGCCCAGCGCCGTGTGCAGTCTGGGGGCCCGGCTGCTGGAGTCCAGCATTCTCCATGGGTGGGTGCCTGGGGCAAATCCATGTGGGTGGGCCGATACTGGACTGCCTGCCTAGAGTCCCTGTGGCACTCGGGGTTGGGAGCCTCATCACGCCACGGCAGTGGCAGGCGAGGCCAGATCCCTGCAGGAAGGGGTGGAAAACGAAACACCTAAGGAAGTGGCCGTCTCGTGTGGCTGGGCCGTGTCGGACGCATGCGCCTGTTGCGAGCCTGGCGGGTCAGCGCGGCAAGAGCCTGAAGAGAGTCGCATGAAAGATGCCAGACTGTTCTCCTCTCTCCTCGCCCCCAGAATTGTGTCCCTGGGGTAACAGCCTGTTGGCTTTTGGGGAGGAGGGGGAAGAGAGGCGGCCTGATGAACAGTGCGTCAGAACAAGGCTGCTGTGGGGCTCACGTCGCGGAGGCCGGTTGTGACAATTCCACTCTGGCACCTTGCAAGAAATCCCTGAGACTGCAGGGCCGGACTCGCCCCGCAGCCCAGCAGGAAGGCGTGTTGCAGTCTCCAGTGGTTCACGTGTTCCTGGGGGGGAGGGAGTTCTTGCCGTAAGAGATGGGGGGAGGGGTGTTCTGCGGCCTCAGTTGCTGTGACTTGTGTGCAGGCGACGAAGGAACAAATCGTGTTGCCTGCCCCAGCACCCTGCATGTTAGCGCGTCAGAGCTGCAGGCTCATCCAGACCACGTGTAGTAAAACTCCCTCCCTCTCTCACAGAGACTTCTTGAGCGAGGAGGAAAACGAGAAGCGAACCGGGCAGTCTTCAGACGATTCCTTTGAGCCTTATCCAGACAAGAAGTAAGAGGCTTTTCCACTTGCTTTTTTGTCACTGAGCTTGGCTCTGTTGATGCAGACGAGGCGGCGCCCAGGCGGCACCTGGCCCTTCCCACGCTTGGTTGGGTTTTGTGGGACGGGGGAGGCCAGCCATGGGAAGACTCTTTGCTTTCTCGTGACCCGGAACTTGAGTGCCGCCCGTCTCCCGCGCTCCTTTTCTGGCCCCAGGGCAGGGATTCACAGCGCCTCGGCTCACTGAGCTGCCGGACAGGTGAACGCGATCCCACCTGGGCTGCATTTCCCCCTCCTCTCCTTCCCCCCAAGCGCTGCAGACGGCGCGGGGCTGCACCAGCAGGCTGGCTGCTCCCGGCCTCTGCCGCGTTACTGTGCCGCGCTGGGCCGGCTGCGCAGGGGAAACGAGACGTGAGGGATTGAAGCCAAACCAAGTCGCCCAGCGTTCTCATTCCTGGCTGCATTGCTGTTCCCGGCCGCAGGGCGTCCAGCCACAGAAAGGGGGAAAGCAAGGAAGCGAAGAAGGCCGACGAGCCCAAAATCAGAAAGAAGCCGGGACCCAAGCCAGGCTGGAAAAAAAAGATCAAATGTGAAAGGTAACGAAGCGGGCCTGGGGGCGCGGGAGCGGCGGGATTCACACTGCCACTGGGATAATTCTCTCTTTTCAGGGAGGAGCTACCTACCATTTACAAGTGCCCTTACCAGGGATGCACGGCTGTGTACAGAGGAGCTGACGGCATGAAGGTAAGTTAGTTCTTCCCAGGGCAGGTGCTGCGAGGTATCAAGGGGGCAAGTCCCCTTCCTTGCGCACAGAGTCCAATGGCATTCAGGCACAGCTGCCAGGGCTCTGGGAGGAGGGGTTGGGTGGGTCCCAGTGACTAGTTCAGCTCAGCGATGTGGAAGTGTAGCCGGGTACATGGTGAACCCGTGAGCCTGGGCCCATGGATTAACCTTCCCGGTTACACACTGGCTCCCGGTACCTGCGGGGAGACGGCTGAAAAGCTGGCTCCCTGTGTGCACCGGCTCCCCCCCATGCTGCTGTATCAGAGGCGGCAGTGGGGAGGGGACAGACAGGAGCAGGTGCGCGTGGGGACTTGGCTGCCCACGTGCACCACGGCCGCCCCACGTGTAACCATGGAACCGCTGGCATTTAACGGTTACATGTTCACTGAATGAAATGCACTTTCCCATCCCTCAGCCAGTGACCCGGGCTAGGACAGAGACACCGGTCTCTGGCTCACGCTGTCCTGCTTGCTAGGGCGCCTTTTCGGAAAGGCCACTGGGTAGGGGCTGCTTGGTGCCGGAGCTGGGCCAAGAACTCGTTGGGTATGAAACTGCCCGGTCCCTGTGGGGTTCGCTGAGAACAGCCCCTGCCCCCTTTCCACCGTTGATTTGGTACCGCTAGGCCTCCGGGATCTGCCACCTTGTGGGAGGCAGGTGGAAAACGTCCAGAAGGAACAGGCTTCCCAGCATGCGTCGTTTCACACGGCAAAACTAGATTGGCCGGGCGGGCAGCCGGGCCGGGCCATTGCACTGACTCTTCTGGCTCGTAAGCGACTGGGGAGGAGCCTGTGGTGGAGCCATTCCTGTCTCCAATCCTCGTTTGCAGAAACACATCAAGGAGCATCATGAAGAAGTTCGGGAGAGGCCTTGTCCCCACCCTGGCTGCAACAAGGTGTTCATGATCGATCGGTACCTACAGCGCCATGTGAAACTCATTCATACAGGTACGTCCCGCTGACCGGGGCTGCTTACAGCCGAAGGGGGGTTCTGCAGGAACAAGGTGACGTCTCTGGACCTGAACGTGGGGAGCCGGAGCAGGGCCCAGAACTCGGGGAGCCGGAGCAGGGCCCAGAACTCATGCTGGGTATGAAACTGCGCAGTCACTGCAGGGTTTGCGTAGAACGGCCCCCTGGTTCCTTTCCATTGCTTGGTCCAGAGGCCTCCAGGATCTGCCACTGTTGGGGGGGCTTTGAGCTATTTCCCGCCTCCGGTGCTAGCGCAGGGACTCTGGAATTCACGGATTAGCTCACATTGCTTCCGTGCATCAGGGTCGGAGGCGCCAATGACCCCCGCACCTTTCGCTCTCGTCCCTGCAGAGGTACGGAATTACATCTGTGACGAATGTGGGCAGACCTTCAAACAACGCAAACACCTCTCAGTCCATCAGATGCGCCACTCAGGAGCAAAACCCCTCCAGTAAGTGCACTTTGCCCTCGCGTACCGTGGTGGGGTGTAGTACAACGGAGAGACGGGGTCACCCCTTGGGACCCCCTTTCCAAGGAGGAACCCGGCTGCCTTTTGCTTCTGAAAGAGCTTGACCTGTTTGCCCCGTCTACCTGAACGCTGCAGCCCTGGGATCAAAGACTGCAGACACTCTGAGGGGGAAACCCGGAGGGTTTCCTTCCACTAGCCAGAGCCGCAAGGAAGTGGGGTGCTCAGGAAGTGAGTTTAGAAAAGGGCCCTGTGAGATGTTTTCATCAGAAAACCCAGAGCGGCTGCTTGGGGAGGATGTGCGCTGTTCGCACAGGTGCAGAGGTTATTCAGAGACCCGCTTGGGGCCGGGGCAGAAAAAGTTCAAAAACCTGGAGTCCTGCTGGACTGGCAGAAGCCTTGTGCTGCCGGCAAAATGCAGAGTGGCGATGTGAGTAACTAGAGGGAGCCATTTCCTGGCTGTAAATTGGGTTTGTGACCAGCCGTGACCTGGACCAATTGAGTCAAACTAGCGAGGTGTTAGGTGCACGCAGGCCTCCTTTTTGCTCCAGCTAGTGCGTTCCCGTTGCACGTTGCTTCTCCAGTGCTCTCATGTGTGCTTGGCCCCTGCTCCTCTCTCACACACACAGGGGGATTGGTAAATAATGGGAGGTCCCTGCTTCAGAGCAAGCTGGAGTGTGTGTGGGAAAACGGGGACAAGCGTCTGTTTTAATGGTGATGTAAACGCCTTGCCTCCCCATCCTGTAAGACTTGTGGGGGAGAGGGGGTAAGTGGATAATCAGCCGAACACGAGTGCCGGCGGGGGCCCAAAAGAGCTCGTGGCCCTTGGGTGCAGAACCAGGGAAATCACAGTGAGAGTTTGTGTCTTGGACACTGGGGCAGCCGCTGCTGGAATACTGGCTCCCTCCCGTTCACAGCCCAGCACAGAGTAATGGGTTAGAAAAGACGCCTGGTGCTGAGCAAGCTCTGAGCTGAACAAAGAGAGTTACAGGGTGATCCACGTGGGGAATGGTACCAGGGCTGGCGTTAGGGAAAATGGTGCCCTGGCAAACTGGTATGTTGGCGCCCCATTGCCTTTGGCTGCCAGGGGCTCC
This sequence comes from Pelodiscus sinensis, assembly GCF_052426305.1. Lineage (NCBI taxonomy): Eukaryota > Metazoa > Chordata > Testudines > Trionychidae > Pelodiscus > Pelodiscus sinensis. Next base: position 49,411,477 of record NC_143063.1, read on the forward strand.
CCCATCTATTAACCCCTGCCTGTCCTGCACCTAACTCCACCACTTACCTTCACTCCAACCTCTGCACATCCCTCCCACCTGCGCCCCAGCCCAGTAAACCATCACCCAGCGATCACCACGACGCCCTGTGCCCTCCCCCCCAGACCCCCTCCAAGGGCATTTAATAGTCTGGGCCCAATAATTTACAATTATGCAAATGTTATTGTCAATAAGTAAACGTGGAAGCTCCAGCAAAGGCCGCTGGCTGGGAAGTCACCCTTCAGCGCCTCCCTCCTCTCCTAGGATAGGCCCTGAGATCCTGCTGGGTGCCTGGCAAACAGCCACAGGGATGCATTTCACACGATGGCTGAGATACCAGCCCTGGCCCACCTCAGTTTGAGACACACACAGGAAATAGCTGCTGCTACTGCAGCCAGGCGTCTGGGCTGTCACCTCCCAAGGGCCTTTCCGTTCCCCCCGCCCAATGCAGAGGGGCTTGGAACGCGCAGTTTAGTAAGAAGAGGAGCCATCAGGCACTAGCTAAGAAAACACACCCTTTCTTTTCCCTAATGGCTTTCACAGCAAATCCATCGCCTTGCCTCCCTCCCATTCCACGGCCCTGCTGGCTGCTTTTCTGCTTCAGGCACCTGCCCCCCTATTTGATTGTGATTTGTGCTCCAGGTACACAACCGGCCCCCCTTTGTTTTAGTGTCAAGATGCCTGTGTCAACAAGATGCCTGGAGCACAAATCACAGTCAGAAATAGCTGCCTAAGTGCATGCAACATTTGCAAAGGCAACGGTACTACATGGATACGCATTGTATATCTACGTGCTGACAAATAGTGGAGAAGCCTTCGCAAAACACACAGCTGCTCTGGTGATTGACTTACACTGAAGAACGCTATCGGTGTGGCCAGTAAGATGTCTTTAGCAGCAGTAACTCTCAGCATTACTTTCACAACAGCTGCCTGTGATGTGCTTGTAAAAATTAACAAAATACGTAACGTAAATCACAACTTTCTCCTGCAATATGAGAACAGCCACATTCCATCTGAAACAACATGCTAAGTGCTTCCCCCAAAACATGCATTTAAAACCAGATCCAGTCATTGTAAATACAACAATTAAAGAAACAGGACGCTCCCAAAGAGAGGAGGGGAAACAGTCTAGAGGTTGTAGCATGTGTGAATTAGAGGCCTCTCAGGACTAAAAGCCTGGTGTAATTGCCCCTGGGAAGACCATGATGATGGAAGGACTTTATTTATTTGAAGTAACTGATAAGTTTTATTGGCTTGTAAACCTGAAGGTAAACATGCCTGAATCTAACCCCAGCAAAGCAAGTGCCTGAAGCAATTTTTCAAGACAGTATTTTCCCCTCCTATAAGTTAATCTGCATAGACACAGAATGAGTAAAAGCAAAACTCTAAGGCTGCTGTCTAGACTGGCAAGCACTTGGAGCATGCGCCGCCTGGTTGAAGGGGCGGGACTTCCTCTACCCACCGGCTGTGTCTAGACTGGCAAGTTTTTCTGCAAAAGCACCTGCTTTTGTGGAAAAACTTGCCAGCTGTCTACACTGGCCGCTTGAATTTGCGCAAGAACACGGACGATCTCATGTAAGATTGTCAGTGTTCTTCCGCAAATACAATGACTCTCCTGTTGGGGAAAAAGCCCTCTTGTGCAAATGCTTTTGCGCAAGAGGGCCAGTGTAGACAGCTGAGAACTGTTTTGCACAAAAAAGCCCCGATGGCGAAAATGGCGACTGGGGCTTTCTTGCGCAAAACCGTGTCTAGATTGGCACGGACGCTTTTCCGCAAAAAGTGCTTTTGCACAAAAGTGTCCGTGCTAATCTAGGTGCTCTTTTCCACAAATGCTTTTAAGGGAAAACTTTTCCGTTAAAAGCATTTGCGGAAAATCATGCCAATCTAGACATAGCCTAAGGGTTTGATTCACCTTTAATCTCTCTAAAATAACTTCTTCCTACCCCCATCTACTCTTTGCATCATGAACTACAACTAAGCAGAGACAGGTTTGGGTTTTTTAATTACTGAACACTAGCAAGATGGGCCTGTCCCCACCAGACTTTTCACATGAAGGAAAGACAAGGCATGGACGAGAGGCATTTTTGGGGCAACAGAAATAAATCCGGCTCCCTGGAGGGATGGGGGAGAGAGGAGAGATACAAAGCCAGGCACAGGGCTATCTCCAGCCACAAATACGGCACGCCCTGGGGAGACGGACCCGACGGACACAGGCTGGTGCAGAGAAAGAAAAAACCGGCCAGAAGTGCTGCTGAGGGTCTTGCAAACAGCTGGACATAGGCACTTACTTGAGATGCATTTCCCATGGCCCCTGCCATCTCTGCAAACTACACGCCTGGGCTGTGCCCCCTGGATCACAACCCTCTGGAGATGGGGGCTGGCTAGTTCACAGGTTGGGCTCAGGCACTCCCCTCTCCCTGCCTCTGAGGGTGAGGCAGCTGCAGCTGCTACTTCCTCACTCCAGCAGCAAAGGAAGCAGGCACCAGAACAAGCCCCGCTTCCTCTGGGATCAGCTGATCCCAGCCCCACTCCTGGGGGAGGCAGAATCAATTAGCCCCGGCCAGCCACAGCATGGGGCAGGGGCTCCCTCCTTTGTCGCCAGCCAGAGTTACCTGCTGCTGGGGCCACGGTGTTGCGCTAATTGTGTTTTGCTTTCCAGATGTGAAATCTGTGGTTTCCAATGCAGGCAGCGAGCGTCTCTCAAATACCACATGACCAAACACAAAGCGGAGGCCGAGCTGGAGTTCGCCTGCGACCAGTGTGGAAAGCGTTTTGAAAAGGCCCATAACTTGAACGTCCACATGTCCATGGTGCACCCTCTGACCCAGACTCAGGACAAAGCCAAGCCCCAGGAGCCAGAGCAGATTCTCCCGTTGGATCCTGCAGGGACTGCGGAAAGCCAGGCGGTAAAACCCGAACTGACGGCCCAGCAGGAGCCTACTTGAAGGGCGGCTGGAGCTGTGCACCGACCGGCCTTGGATCCACCCTTCAGCAGCAGAGTGGGGATTTTAACAAACACTTGACTAGATTCTCAACAAAAAACCCACCTCAGTGGAAATAGCTTCAGCTTGCTCAGAAAAAAGCTTTTACGGTGTGATTCTCCATGCATCTCTCCACTTAAGCAGTGTTGTGCTAAACGTCTCCATCGCCGGCAAAGGAACTGGGTGTTCTAGGCGCCCCCACGCGGTGACAGAAACCAGGCCGTGCCACATCAGTGAGGTAGCTGCAAACACTGCAGGCACGGCCGTAGTTCCTATTCAGGCTCTACAGGTATGCAGGCCCCAGGGGAGCGACCTAAAACTCGTTTTTAAAAAATGGCAATTCCCAAAGCAACTCTAAAATGAAAAATTTAACCTCCTTTTTATTGTTAACAAGAGCTTCAAGGTTTTGCTTGTAATAAATTATTTACAAATAATCTGAATCAAGTAGTCCTGGCTACAGCGATGGAGAACCTCTGATAGTTTTTCCTGTCAATCCATTCCTTTGAATGCCACAAAAATGGTCTTAGCCACGGGTCTTTCTCTGCTGCCCTTGCCTAGGCTACAGTTCTGCACCAGCACCACTTAGAAGAGGACTGGTTCATCATAGAAATCCTCAGCTACAGTGCGCTTCCAGGAATAGCAGAGGGCAGCTTTCACCTCTGGGTCAAATTCTCCACAGGGATCCAGTACCTGGCAGGAAAAAGAAAGCAAGCGGTATTAAAGGCCTGTTACTACTACTTCAAAGCAACCTAAGCTCAGTACCAGCTCAGCCTGCCTCCTACTAGTAAACTTCCCTAAACATGCCTCAGTTCGGGGGACAGACTGGTTTGGGGCCAGGCACCAGCTGACTCCTATGCACACAGTGGATCTGTAGTGCCAGAACAGTACTCTGGTAGCGGCAGTGACGTGCTGTATGGTTTGGGGGCAGTATGAGTTCACGATTAGTCTAGCACAAAAGGCCGAGGGCTGCATGGATGCTGACACGAAGTGGAGAGTATGCAGGGCATTACAGCGACTTGACAAATACAGGAGGACGCAGCATACCTGTTGTATATGTATAAAGCTCTTTTGGGGGCACTGTGCAATTGAATGTAGCAGAAATTGACGAGCCTTAGTTACCACCGCTAGAGAATCCACCTAGTGAAAAGACAGCTGGTTCAGGACAGAGCAAAGTCACTCGAAACCCTCTTTATTAAAAGAACGTTGACTTCTACAAGTGGTTTGGGCACGTTAATGTCTCCTGTTTACAGATCCCATCCCTGTACAATGAAAATGCACTCTCAGGTCCTCTGCCAACTCCCCCGGCCTCGGTCTCAGAACCCCTGGGCTGAGGAGCGTACTGTGTCAGTGCAAGTAAATAACGGGGGTTGTGGCTAGGCGGTGTTAACAGTCCAGGGTAGGTATGAGATTGAATACCACTCACCAGCTTCACATGCTGTAGGCTTTGCCCCGTCTGATCGGATGGCTGAGGATTCTCCCCGTCCATGTACAGGCGAAGTAGCCGGGTGTACATGTCAACAGCAACACACAGGAAGTTTTGCTCTCTCTGCAGGAGGTTTTGGTGAAAGCAGGGGATGAGGCTAAAAAGAATCACACAAGGTATAGCGTGAGCATAGTGCACCCAGATCGCACGATCCATCTTTAAACACACTAGGGGCAAAAGTGCACACACCCTTCACAGGAACACTCGCCTGTGGGATTTCACGACCAGACTCGCTGTATTCAGCCCTAGACACTGCTCTCCCGCCCCCCTGGGGCTTGGAACACAGGAGCGTGGGAATGGACCCGTCTAGCTGGAATCCCACCAGCTGGAAGTCATGGTTTGTAGGGGGTCTCGGAGCAGGGAAGCTTTCCTGGACCATCAAGCAGCAGGAACGTTGGCTTTCAGAGGGCTGCAGATGTTTTTAGCTGGGAAAGTTACCAGTTTGCTTCACTCCTAGGCTGCTGGGTAAGCCTGAAGTGGCCGATACAGTCTGGTTTGCCAGAGAGTCATCCAGCCACCCAACTGGCAATCACACTTCCTAGAGATTCTCTTCCCACACACACTGCTGGCCAAGCTCCATTCTCCAAACATGAAGAGAATTGCTTGGAGATGGGCATGTGAGAAGCCAAGGGTTCCCTTAGTGGTTGGTTGTTACCTGTAGAATGCCACAGGTAACAGGCGGATGTACTGGTCTGAGGCTGTGCTGTGCAGAATTTGATACAGTCCACGGTCTGCAATAGCCAAAGACAGGAGAAAGGTAAATGTCTAATCAGGGGGTCTCGTCGGGTGCTTCTGAAGCAGTGCAGACGCTGGGCAGAGTTCAGCCAGGCAGCAGCTGGAGACTGTGCCTAAGCTGCCATCTGGGTCAGACTCCGGTCACACCTGTGGAGGGGTGTGTCCAAGTTTCACACAGAGGTGGTGTTTTAAAGGGGCAGCCCCACACAGCTGATCCACGGCCGCTGCCCCTTTAAAATGCCGGCTCCACACATTTCGAAGGGACAGCTTCCTGCCGTGGAACCTGCGGTCAGCATAGCATGGAGCCCAGGGTCAGTGGGGGGACTAACTGACCCGGGCTCCATGGATTTGAAATGCACAAGAGCCCCCACTGGGGACTCTTGTGCATTTCAGAGCTGGCACTCGCATGCAGCCCGGAGTCAGCAGGACTTCCTGCTGGCCCCAGCTGTACGCAGAGTTCTGCATTCCTCCTCTGAAATGTACAAGAGCCCCAGCGGGAGGAATGCGGAAGTGCCTATCGACTAGTTGCCGGAAATTCCATCGACTGGCATATTGCATTGTAACATCCTTAAGTCAAAGTGCTACCGGGTGTCACCTCAGGGCAGAAGAGCTGATGCCCCAAAGAAGGCTGTTTGATGTGCCACTTGTTGGGTGCAGAGGCTCCGTCAGACAACTACGTTCCCTGGACCCAAGAGGGAATCCCTGAAGCCCCCGGCCCCAAGCTTGGCATTCCCACGTGTAGGGCAGGGAAAGCCTACTCACCTTTCTCTGCCGAATGAAAGAGTGCGAGCCAGGACCTGCCTTGCTCTTCCAGGCATCCGAGAAGCTCCAGGCACCATTCCAAAGAGTTCTGCTCTTCTCTCCCTTCCTGTACATTTCGGAAAAGAACATGCGGCCTCCTCTCAGAGCTGTGGCTACGTTTCAGACAGGGAGCTGCCCCGGCAATTGTGACTGTTTATGAAGTGCAGCCCCGATGCCAGCCTTAGTACGGCGCTAAACGCACAGATAGAGCCTTCCTCCGCCTCACTGCAGTCAAAGGCCTCGAGGAGAACGCAGGAGGCTCCAGCTCCCCCCGGCCCAAGGCAGAAAGCAAGCTGTACCCGGAGCTTTCTCCAGAGCTGTAGAAAAGCAACAGCAGGGCCAGCCCATGACCAAAGCATTTCCAAAGAGTTCAGCATCTAGCCTGGGAAACGTCACTGCACCGCTCAGCAGCTTCTCCCCACCTGTGTTCTCTGGAAGGTGGGCGCTTGGGCGGCCACGCCGGAGAAATTCAAATGCCCCCCAGCAATCAGCAGAGCACCCACAGCTACATTGTGTGTTTCTGTTGGAGGTGCACATTCAACCATGCCTCAGTGCATAAATTATTCCGCACACTGATGGAAAAGATTAGAGGGAACACTGGCCCCCAGTTATTTCACAGGGTGTTACGGGCATTAGTTAGCATTCAGACAGCTCTCCCCCCACTCTGCCTCACAGTTCATGCCTCTCTCCTGACTGCTTTGTCTCCAAGCCTCCTTGCACATCCCCTCTTTGCTTGAAACAGCTCACAGACCAACCTCTGTCAAACACCTTCCCTGAAAACCCCTCCAGGCCTGGTGGCACAGAGTAATCCAGCTGCTATGGGCCAGTAGGACAGAGATCCTGCTCCCCCTTTGGGGCGCTCTCTCCTGCCAAGAGCTCTGCCTCTCTGCCCTATGGAAAGTGGCTGACAATATATGCCAAACGCCATACAAAGACTAGGCAGCATTATTTGTATTCAAGCATTAGGGGAGCAAGGCTGGAAGTCTACTGAATGGGAAGGTCTGAAAACAGAGAGTCAGCCAAGAAAACAAGAAATACTACTATGGCAGAGAAGGGCTGCTGGGTTTGGCTTAGGAACAGGGGAAGACAGCCTGGACCCCCATTGCGATCTGCAAGACATCCCTTACTCCCTACTCGAGCAGGAGGCTCCAGTGAACTGCGCAGTGCTGGTCTAATGGAGTTTTAGGCGGCAAACCAGCCTTTTTAAGCCCACACAGTCTAATAACGAGACAGGGACTGGATTTACCTTTGGTGCGAATCTGGTCGAGATGAAATCCATGAGTGAAAAGAACAGCAGACAGACGAGGAGCTACAAGTGAAAGAAGCTGTATATTACTTATATCCTCAAATGACAAATGGGACATTCTACCCACAAAGCCCCCAAACGTGTCCCTAGGCTCTTCGGGCTGTTATGCACAGTGGGGTATTCTCCCCGGGGCTCACGTGGGCCCCCGGCACTCTGGGAGCCGAGACAGAAGGTGACCCTGGGCTAGCAGCATCCATTTCTGAAGACAAAACTCCATATTAATCGCAAAGTTCTGGCCCGCAGGAGCGAGGCTCATTGGAAGTCAGTCATCCAAAAGGACGTGCATCCTTCCAAGTCCACAGACGGACGTGGTCTCCGCCCCGCAAGGGGCAGCATTGCCAAGCACACGCTGGGCCCCTCCGGCAGCACGCTCAGTCCTACCCTACAACATGCCTCTTGTGCCAGTTCTGGGGGCCTGCCACTCACGGAAAACGGTGTGGTAGTTTTGTCATCAGGGGAAGGCCAACCCTGGTTTGGAACCCATGTCTCCTCCTCTCTAAGGCACATGACAGCTGAAGCAGCCAAAAAGGCTTCAGTGTAGCCAGTCACCACATGACCACTACAGACTGGGATATCGCGGGGGGGAGGGGGGAAAGGGATGCCCCTTTTAACGCCACAGAAATCCAGCAGCCCCAGAGAGCTTTCCAGAGAAACCAAGAGGAAAGTCTGGTCAGTGCCCAGTAGAACAGAGCCCTCTTCCCCTCCTGGAGTCTCTAAGAGCTACCAATGGCAGAAGCAGCAGCAATAATTGTCCCAAGGGCTGGAAGAGGCAGGACTGCTCATTTCCCAGTGACAAGTTGCCACCTGCCCAGCGATCTTTGTTTTGAAATGCAGCTGGTCACACACGAACGTCCCTGCATTGGGGGAATGCTCTGGGAAGGGGCACCAGACCTCCTTTCCCCTAAAAAACACCAAACTCTGACAGAGCAGCTATTTCCCTTTCCCCTGCCCCCGTGTTACTGGGGGGGATGGCAGACCCCGGTGAAGAAATGCCTGGGTCTGCTTTATCTCCAGGGGGCTCTCAGGATCTCTTGTCAGTTTCAGAGCGCCCTTCTTCACATCCTGTGCACACCTCTGAGCCACCACCTTGCTAGCTGCCGAGTTCACCAGCGCTGCGGAGGCCAGACAGGAGATGTCGGCCACAGTGGTCCCAGCTCTCCCGCCTGGCTTCTGGCCTTGCAGTGTAAGGGGAAGGGTTTTCTCTCTTCTTTTCACTTGTCAGAAAAGCCCAACAAGCTGAGTTAGGGTGTGTCTAGACTACACGTTTTTTTTTAAAAAGTGGCCTTTTTTCGAAAAAAAAAACTTCTCCTGCGTCTAGACTGCAGCCATGTTCTCTCGAAAGTAAATCAAAAGAACGTGGCAGTTTTTTCGACAACGGAAAACCTCGTTTTACGAGGAACACCACTTCTTTTTGAAAGTGCTCTTTCGAAAAAAGGCGCTATGTAATGCAAACTGGGCTTTTTCGAAAGAGCATCCAGACTGCCTGGGTGCTCTCTTTCGAAAAAGCGGCTTGCTTTTTCATAAGTACTGCTTGTAATCTAGACGCTCTTTTTCGAAAGAGGCTTGCAGTCTAGACATAGCCTAATTAGACACACTGGATGCAGCTTTACCGGGGAGAAGGGAGAGACTGAAGAGCCATATTCCTCCCCACAACCAGATTTCACGACCAGGGGCAGTGCTGTACAGTCGTTTCCTTTAGTGTTACAAAAATACGAGTCAGATCAAGTTCCGATTTACGAATGGTTTAAGAACAGAGGCAGAGAGAAACCTGCAAAGGGTTAAAAATGCCTAGTCTTGCCTGCTCTGAGAAACCTCCCAGGCTCTTCAGTGCAGCTCTCCTTCGTCCAGGCGCTGCTTGCTGCTGAGCAGCGAAGTGTAGAAAAGCTGCAGAAATCCAGGGTGTATCAGAGAGGGAAAACTCTGCCTCTGAAGCAAGGAAGCTGGGAGATGAAAACAGTGTAAGAATTCAGCAGACACTCCCATGGGTGAGAGCGCAAGGAGAGAAATCAGGCCTTGACTCAAGGCCACAGTGGAGTAAGGGATCAAGAGACCAGGTGTTTCTGCCTGACAGATCTTTCCCCCAACTTGGTTCCTGCATATAGGCAGTCCTACATCTCTCCAAGGGATTGTGGCCATAACCCAACCATCTGCCCAAAGGTCCGCTCCAGGGGTGGCTCAGTCACAAACTTTCTAACTCCAAACCAGCATTTAGCATTACAGGTTGGACCTGCTTAGTCCAGCCCCTGTGCGCACAGTTCCTACTGCCTTTAAACTGCAGAGTCACAGCAGGGCTAGTCCCGGAAGGCCACGCCAGCCGGGACTAAGCTATCCCAGCTCGCGCTGCCCCTGAGCGCTAACCCACTGTGGCTCTGCAGTTTAAATGTAGTAAGAGCCCCGGTGGGGGTTTTGTTGAGAATGCAGAGCCGCAGTGGTCCCAAAACCAGCCCGAGCTGAGACTGCTCAGTCCCAGCTCACGCCACCCCCAGAAGCTATCCCCACTACCCGCAGTGGGCTCTTACTACATTTAAAAGGCAGAGCCGCAGCAGGGTTAGCTCCCGGGGCTGGTGTGAGCCAATCCCAGCTCACGCCAGCTCCGGGACCGCTGCGGCTCTGCCTCCCCTACTCCCCACCTCCAGCACCACGGAGACAGTGCTGGGGGGAACCAGCTGTTAAGCTGTCTGCCCCCAGCACCAGCTCCTGCTGACACAGGCAGCAAGGAGCGGGGGGAGCAGGCAGTTGACTCAACTACCCGATAAGCATAGGCTTCTTGGGTAGTCGACTACTCCCTTACATCCCTAGTGCTCGCCTGCTGGACCACAGATGTTGCCGGACCACAGCGTCCCGGATTTAGGAGGTTCAACCCGTAGTATGATCATCAGAATGGGAGCATCTAGTTATTGCCTACAAGAGCCATCAATGTGAAGTGAAACATATGAGCCCCCAGCTCTGCCCAGCTACCACTAAGTCAGGAAAGCTGCAGAACCGGAATAGGAAGAAGGTGTTTGGGGGACTGCAGATTCTGCAGCATAGCACCAGTATGTGGGTTCATGAAAACGGAGAGGACCCACCAAATCAAGAGCGAAAGGGGGACTATAACATCAGTAAGTCCGACTCAACACCCCGCACAAGGCTATCTTCCTATCTCTGTTGTCTAACAATAACTCTTCTCCTCTACACTATTCCATGAAGAACCTATATTTTCCGTATGGCTCGGCTCTGTCCCAAAAAGAAATGGTGACATTCTCTAGCTGGTCCGACTAAGAGAGGATAATGGTTCCTTCGGGCCTTGCAATCCAGAAATGAATCGATGTAGGACGCTGTCCTGCAAGCCCGTCCCCATGAGCATGCCGTACTGCCAGCAGACAGTCCAGCCGTCGGTTTCAGTGTAGTCGTGCACACTTAATTTTCCCGCAGCATGACAAGCTGCATCGACGGCAGTCTCGCCGCTGCCCACAGGCGGATCGGCAGGCGCCTCAGACTCACCTCGCAGCAGAATGATGCCATTTCCTCATCCTCTGCAGTCCTTGTGCCAACGGAGCCTCAAACAGCCTTTTCCACTGGGAGCACAGCACCGGCTCCAACCTCTGCCACCACCGCTAGAAGAACAGTGGAAACCAACCAAGTTAGAATCGGCGCACAGGGGTCCAAAGCGCGAACAGGGGAGTTGTGTGAGAGAGATGGGACGGGCACAGCAGGTAGAACACGGCTTCTCAGGACAAATTATCTGGTGGCCTCAGCGCAGTCACCAGCTCTGGCTGGGAGCCGCTCTCATGGTTTTCCCTAAAATACTAAATCAGCACTAAGAAAAACAGATGCACACATCCATGTCCAAATCCCTGTCATTTATGTATTACTGGCTAGTCGGTCTGCTGCGACGAGTGACGTTAACCAACACACTCAGCACTTTTCACAGCAGACTTACTCAGCACCGGGAAATCGGAAGACAAATTTAGCCCTGCATGGTGGCTAAGGGGGCGGTAGGGACAATGGGAAACCAGAACCTGAAGCATTGTGACCCAAGTCTGCCTCCCCAACCACCCCGTGGACTGAAGCCCAAATTCTGAGCCCCAACGCCCTGAGAAGGTGGGGAACTCACCGGCTGGCGTTCTCATGTTCTTATATGCAAGCTATGCTTTGTAACTGAAGATACTTGCTCTGAAACTGTATATAGGTCAGGCGGAATGTCCACCACCCCTCAAGGAGGAAAATCAAAGCTAAAAGGGCCGTCGTGGAACGTCACAACACAGACTTGGTTCGCGGCCCTCGCGGCCACAAATGTGCTACATGAAAGGAAGCCCATCTCATCAGCATGAATGCTGGAAGGAGGAGAAAAGCCGGGACACAAGAAAAATCTCTTTGCTGCGTGGACTGTCACTGGGCTGGAGCGAAGAAACAGAAGCAGAAAGCTCCAGGATCTACCCTTACTAGCCCTAGAAGTCTCAATGCAGAGAGATTACTGCCACGCTGCCAGTTTTGGAGCCACAGAGAAACTCATTTGTGTATGGATGTTGGGGTGAGACCAAAACCAAAAAAAGCTATAGCTTCAGAGTAGATGCTTTTGCTGGACCCGCAGGGCGGGAGGAGGATACACATGCAATTGCCCTGAACTGACACAACCTACACACGCCATGTTAGGGTTGTGTCAAAATAATTTTGGGGAGGGAAAAAGGAAATGATAAAACAATATACGGTCAATATGCAGTACGTTGCTCAATACTGTTCATTGTGTACTAAGATATGTACCTATACGTGTCAAGGCAATGCACCTCGTTTTACTGTAAATGTCCCAAAATATCACACACAAAATATTCCCCTCTGCCTCCCATAGTCCCTCCTGTCACATTCAAAGCTAATTTACAGTTTGCTTTGTATTTTGGAGCCAGTACGTAATCAGGAGCGGCCCTATACGAGCTGCCGGCAACTGGCACCCTAGGCGAAATGCACGATCGGCGCACGATTGGCGCCCCTGCCTCCAAAACCCTCAATGGCTGTTTATCTTGGCGCCCTAGGCAACTGTCTAGGTTGCCTGTATTGATGGGCCGTAATAGACTCCAAGAAGATCTAGAAGAACATTTACCGCTGCAGAAGAAATGATAACGGGACACTTGGTTTGGCATGTTTTCAAAACATCATTAACCACTTGTGCGGATTCCTCATGCTCCAAACTGGCATTCAGCAGACCCTGGGGAGCAGAAGTGCAATATGACTGCCTAATAATGTACCTTTCAAAGCCATCTGTTGCTAAAAACCAGCTGTAAGAACCAGCATTATTCAGGAAGGAAAAAAAAAAGTCACCCCCACAAATCCTACACTGAACGTAGCTTTCTCTTACTGTGAAAAATGTGCTAAAAGTTACACTATTTCAGTAAAACTTCAACACCTGTAGACCAATCCCTCACACATTTCACCAGCTCCTATACAATGTTTACATCCATCACTTCTCTCCCACATCTACAGTTCAGAATCTTTGTCCAGGGACTTTACTTTTACATAAAGTTCCCATTCTACATTCTCAAAACAGCTGAGGATTGCACATTCCAGGTCTAGTAACAGTGTCAGAGGAGGGTCCTAACTTGTTTTTCTTCGCGGACGACTTCTGTCTTTGCACGAGGGGAAAGATTAAGCTAGAAGTTACCCTGAAGAAGTGAGCAGTGATGTCATAGGAGAGGGTGCAGCCTCTGGAACAGATGTTCCTCTGGAACAGAAGCAGACAGACAAGAGTTTATTCAATCAAGGACCACAGGGTTTTAACAGTTCGTAACCCTTTGGCAACAGCTCCCAACAGGGCAAGGCCTGACAATGCAGAAGAACCCTGTCTGAAAGCAGTTACTCATTCCCATTAGAACTCTCGCCAGGACCCAATTTCTCCTGTGAAGCAACATCAGTCCCTAGCTAGTGCTCTGCAGTTCCCACTACCAGGCAGCAACACAGATCATTCTGCTCATTGTACACTAGATGACAGAAGTGATCTTAGACAGAGTGCCTTTCCTTGGATGACTGGGTTTCTCTCGCTGCACCTACAGTGGATAGAGACGGGTGACTTGCAAGGGGTCATTAGCCTAGCAGAGAAATAGAGCGGATTAAAACCAGGAGAATGCAAAAGGGAGAGACACCCAGGAGCTGATGGCACAACCATTATGAAGCCGTTTTATGTCAACTACTAAGATGTTTCCAAACAGCTCAATGTTTTCAAGCTGGAAAGTCAGCTTATGACAGGGTCTCACTTTCAATATATACGGCAGGGACTTGGCACAGTGCCCTGATGTGTCAGGAAACTCAGAGACTGGGATGCAAGCTCAGTCTCTCGCTTCCAGGGAATGCTGCAGGGTTCTCTACTTCACGTGCTCGTCAATGACTTCTACTGGCAACAAAAATGTAGAGAACAGGCTCCAAGAGCCATAACAAGGGACCTATACTTGAGGGATGGAATAACAACAAATGAAATGGGTGTAGCCCAGAGGACTCCCTCTCTGTGTACGCGCTACTCTGCACAAGCGGTCTTAAACACAGTCACAGAACTGAAACTAGTTAATCTTACTGGTCACAAATTGGTTAGATAATCCCCCTGCAGGTCAAAAATCTAAACTGCTGAGCAGCGATTTCACTCAGACATGCACTCACTTGTGGTATAGTCACCACATCCAGCAAAGCGGCAGATGACTGTTGGGGTGTGTAAGAGTTAAATAAGGGATATGGGTAATCGTGACCAGGGCAATGGGGGTACAGCATGGGCAGGCACTGTCTGTGTTGGTTTAAACAAATTTTCCTCCTTTCCGGTTTGCTTGGGATAGAGACGCTTAAAAGGATGCAGCTTTTAATGAATGCTCTGTGTGTGAAACAAACAGTATCTCCTTACCCCCTTGTCCAGTCCCATTTACTCTAAAACAGTGGTCCCCAACCTTTTGGGGCTGCCGGGCGCCCGCGGGCATGCGCCCAGAGCACAAGAACGTCTTGGCCTGGCCCTGGTCACTCGGCGGGCACACACAAATGCCCTGGCGGGTGCCATGGCACCCACGGGCACCGCGTTGGGGACCACTGCTCTAAAATATACATCCAGGGTCACACGTCCTTTTCTCCTTGTAAGTTGCTGATTTCAGGAAGTTTGTAATGTAAAACTGCTTGCTCCAGCTAAAAAGCTTTAAACAGTAAACGGGTGGGTAGAATTATATTCATCACATGGTTATAATTGTGCATTATAAGGGTGTTCATCTGCCACTGTCAATCTTCCAGGGTTGGGATTAGGGGGGCTAGTGAAGACAGCTCATTCAAACGGAGATGGGCACTCGGGTCGATGCCAATAGTCCTGCTTCTATGAGGAGTAAAGGAAGTTGAAGGGAGAACAGTCTCCCTTCACTTTCCTGCAACGTGGACAGTGCCAACATTTGAGTTAAGGTACTTCGGCTTCAGCTACGCAACTAATATAGCTGAAGTTGCGCATCTTAATTTGACCTTGTCTTGTGGTGTAGATGTACCCTAAGATAAAAAGGTACCTGTGGTTAATAAATTGCTCACTTGGACCCAGGGTATGGAGGTCCAAGGTGGAATAAAGGAGCCCTTTTACCCCATATCTGCCTCTGGATCACCTGTTTTTACTATCTAAAGAGCCCTCTCTCATCAGCATAATTTACTCATTGTGAATCCAGACAAACTTATTCCACTGCAGAGAAAGCACATGGAGGAATACTACAGTAGCAGCACAGGTTGTCTGAGATTCCAACACAATGACAGAGTTCCTGCTTTCAAGTATGATGGGGTTTGGTCTCTTCTCCATTCCCCACTCTTAAGTTTAAAGACCCCTAGCCAGACAATTACCAGACTTGCTACTATTTGTAAAACTGTACACACCAGCTCTGTGTTTACAAAGTGAAAGAAATCTTCACAATCCAAGGTAGTTTTCTTTCCTCTTCGACAGGTCATGACAACAACTGATGGAGGAAGACTCAACAGAATCCTGAAGTAAAATGTAAAAAGCATGCAGTCAAGAAGGAGACAGAGAACAGCTCTCGGGTCATATTAAGCCTGGCTGATTTTTAGCAGAATTTAGAAAAACTTTCCACGACTCAGTTCCTTAAACATCTGCTAGCAGGAAATGTACAGATTACTCATCGGGGATTTTCCAGGTGTCCAGAAATGGATCTGGTGTTTCAATAAAATATTCAGAACATTTTCAAGACACACAGGCTGTGTCTAGACTACATGGCTCCATCGATGGAGCCATGTAGATTAGACAGATAGGCAAAGGCAAATGAAGCCGCGATTTAAATGATCGCAGCTTCATTTAAATTTACATGGCTGCCGCACTGAGCTGACAAACAGCCGATCAGCTGTTTGCCGGCTCAGCGCGCTAGTCTGGACGCTCCTGCGCCGACATCAAAGCCCTTTGTCAGCAGCCCTGTTATTCCTCGTGGGATGAGGTTTACCGGGGCTGCCGACAAAGGGCTTTGATGTCGGCAGGGGAGCGTCCAGACTAGCGCGCTGAGCTGATCAGCTGTTTGTAGGCTCAGCGCGGCAGCCATGTAAATTTAAATGAAGCCGCGATCATTTAAATCGCGGCTTCATTTGCCTTTGCCAAAAAAAACAAATCTACATGGCTCCGTCAACGGAGCCATGTAGTTTAGACGTACACACAAACAATAGCCTTGGAAATGGTGGCATGGCCTTCTCAACCCCAGTGGGAAGTAAAGCATGTTAATGATGACCAAAATGCAGGTGGCGAAATTAAGAATGGTGATGGTTGTAAATAGCAAGATCCAGGAGACTGAATTCTTGGGACTACTATCAGGATAATCCTTTAGAGGTAACTGCAGTGTATGAATGAAAGCTCAAATACCCAGGAGTTATAGAACACACACCTCAATCCACAAGATTATCAGTAAAAATATTAGGGCTGTCCATTAATTGCAGTTAACTCATGCAATTAACTCAAATGAATTGCAGTTTTAATTGCGTTAACAGAATGCAAATTGAAATGTATTAAATATTTGGATGTTTTTTCTATATTTTCATCTGTATTATATTCTGTTGCAACTGAAAAACATTTTTATTATGAATATTTATACTGTAAACATGATACAGTATTTTTATTCACCTTATACAAATATTGTAATGCATCCTTTGTTCTGATAAGTGCAACTTACAAATGTAGATTTTTGTGGGTTACATAACTGCACCCAAAACCAAAACAAATGTAAAACTTCAGCGCCTACAAGGCCACTCAGTTCTACTTCTTGTTCAGCCAATCACTAAAACAAACAAGTCTGTTTACATTTACAGGAGAAAACGTTGCTGGTTCTTATTTACAATGTTAGCAGAAAGTGAGAACAGGCACTTGAATGGCACTTCTGTAGCAGGTATTGCAAGGTATTTACATGCCAGAAATGCTAAACATTTGTATGCCCCTTCATGTTTTGGCCACTATTCCAAAGAACATGCCTCCATGCTGATGATGCTTGTTAAAAAAGTTACCCACATTCTGCCATATATTTCACCCAGCATGTGTAAGAACTCTTTCACCGCAGATTTCACAACACATAAAGAAGGTACTAATGTGAGATTTCTAAAGATAGCTGCAGCACTCAATCCAAGGTTTAAGAATCTGAACTGCCTTGCAAAATCAGAGAGGGACAAGCAGTGGTGCATAAGAGAGCAACACTGACATTGAAATTACAGAACCCAAATCACCAAAAATGAAAAACCAATCTGCTGGCGGCATCTGACTCAGATAATGAACATGTATCAGTCCACACTGATTTGGATTGTTATTGAGCACAATCTGTCATTGGCATGGATGCATGTCCTCTGGAACACTGTTTTATTTTTGAATGCAGTTTTTGGTGAATAATTCTACATTTGTAAATTCAGCTTTCATGCTAAAGAGACTGAACTACAGTACTTATATCAGATGAAATGAAAAATACTATTTCTTTTGCTTTTTTACAGTGCATACACTTGTAATCAAAAATATAATAGCATCATAGAACACTAGAACTGGAAGGGACCTCGAGAGGTCATCAAGTCCAGTCGCCTGCCCTGATGGCAGGACCCAACACCGTCTAGATCATCCCTGATAGATGTCTATCAAACCTGCTCTTAAATATCTCCAGAGATGGAGATTCCACAACCCCTTTAGGCAATTTATTCCAGTGTTTAAACCACCCCAACAGGTAGGAAGCTTTTCCTAATGTCCAACCTAAACCTCCCTTGCTGCAGTCTATGCCCATTGCTGCTTGTCCTGTCCTCAGAGGCCAAAGAGAACAATTTTTCTCCCTCCTCCTTGTGACACCCTTTTAGATACCTGAAAACCACTATCATGGCCCCCCTCGGTCTTTTCCTTTCCAAACTAAAGAAGCCCAATTCTTTCAGTCTTCCTTCATAGCTCATGTTCTCTAACCTTTAATCATTCTTGATTAATCTTCTCTGGACCATCTCCAAATCTTTCTTGAAATGTGGTGCCCAGAATTGGGCACAATACTCCAATTGAGGCTTAATCAGCAGAGTAGAGCGGAAGAATGACTTCTCGTGTCTTGCTCACAACACGCCTGTGAATGCATCCCAGAATCATGTTTGCTTTTTTTTGCAACAGCATCACACTGTTGACTCATATTTAACTTGTGGTCCACTCTGACCCTAGATCCCTTTCTGCAGTGCTCCTTCCTAGACAGTCATTTCCCATTCTGGGTGGGTGGGTGCGTGCGCATTGTATATTTTTTATTCTGTGTTGTAACTGAAATCAATATATTTGAAAATGTAGAAAACATCCAATATATTTAAATAAATGATATTCTATTAACAGTGCAATTAATCACACAATCATGATTATTTTTTAACTGCTTGACATAGCTAAAATATGTAATATATTCCCACTTTAATTATCATCCCATAGGATGTGCAGTTCTTTCATTGTTGTGGTGTAGAGGAGTTTCTGAAAGTAAATTAAATAAATTAAATTAATGGAGATTGCCTATCTCCTAGAACTGGCAGGAACCTTGAAAGGTCATTGAATCCAGTCCCTGCCTTCACAGCAGGACTAAATACCATCCCTGACAAATTTTTGCCCCAAATCCATAAATGGCCTCCACAAGGATTGAACTCACAACCTTGGGTTTAGCAGGCCACTCGCTATCCCTCCCCCCCCCCCAGCTTTATATCAGAAGTTTCTCATTTTAGCAACCTGTTTGTATTTACCTTTTTTGCAGCAGCACTTCTTGCTGCCTCAGTAGCCGTTCACCTACAGCAGAGCCATTTCCGATCGTTTTTAACCTTTCCTGGAAAACCCTAAACAGGAAGTGTCCCTTATCAGACCAGCAGCCAGTGGGTAAAGTCTTCCTACACCCCAGCTCAAGTACCATTTCCTGGGACAGAGAAAGAAAACTTGTCATAACTTTACATCAGCCTGCATCTCAAATCATCTTTCATCCCACAGTACCATTGACTGAGATGATTGTAGTTTTACAGCAACTGCACAGGATCTCAGAAATCCCAGCCTGGGTTAAAACACACAAGGAAGCGACAGAACTCCCTGAATAACCCAGGAAATGGGAGAGTTGACCTTTCTGAATGCTACATCTATCCAGCATGCAGTTGCCAATTTACTCTTCTGAACGTTGTTTCTTTAGGGTTGGGCTTTGCAAAGCACATTGGTGCATGCAAAACACAGGCTACTAAACTTGGATTACTCTGAAGTTCGGTTCCCCAGTTTCAGTGGAACCCAGTTTCATTTCAGTGCCCGCAGGGAGTAGGGGGCTATCCGGATTACATTTCACTTTCCAAGAGGGCCTGTGTGTGTTCTATCCTGTTGCTATTGATTGGGGAGATCAGGAAGGATCAGGCTGGAAGTTAGTTTCTTTGATGTCTTCAGGGGAAAGGCAGATTTGTATCTTGGAATACAGTCAGGTACAGGCAGAGATATGACTTGACTAGCTTGGCAACTAATCAGAATCAGTTACAAACAGAGGAGCTACCAGGGTTCTAAAATGCCTAGTGTCACTCACTCACTCTGCAAGATGGACACACTGCTCCTCTACAAAGCTAACTGGGGCAACTCTCTACTCAAGGACCTGCATGTAGGTATTTTGGTAAACAAAACGGAGGTGGGGTGAGTGAACTACAAAAAAAATCAATTCTTACAACAGAACTCCACTTTTGTAAGTGTAAATCAATATGTAATGCAAAAGGCCACCGTCTCGGCTTCCAGACTAGCCACTTGCACGTTTTCAGAAGCCATGGCTCTGTCGCACAGCTTGTAACAAGGCAGGCAGGATGGGTCTAGTGCCTTACGGGAATGTGAATTAACACACTAACGCAGTGGAGAATATATTCTTACTGATCTATTTTTGTGTATAAAAAGCATCAATCATCATACATCTAAGCACTGAGTACGGCATTCTGTACTCTGAAACTTGAGAGAAAGTTTTGTCGTGCCATAGTCACAGATCTTTATGCGGATCTAAAAGTCACCTGTAATCTACAGAGAACATCAGGATTGACTGTCCTGCTGTGTAGGGAAAACTCGGACTTCTCCAATTGGCCACACTTGTCCAATTTTGACCTGGAATTAAGAGAGGCTCCGGATGATGCTGCCTGGAAAAAGCTGGGGGAACGTCTGCATTAGTTCTCATGCCCATTATGTAATTTGGTTTCCTTGTTCAATTTTACTTCATACTAGGAGACATACCTGGTGTTGCCCAAGTCCTTCCAGGCAAGGGGTTGGCAATGTGGGGGATGCAGGAGTCAGGGCAGGGCATGGTGGTTTGGGAAAGGGAGGCAGGGCAGGAGGTTGGGGGAGCAAGAGTGAGGGCTGGGGAAGTGAGGAGAGGCTCAGAGCGGGGGGGGGGGGGCGGAGAGGGAGTGGAGTGTCTCATCCAGTGGGCCATTCTCCCACCCTCCCAGCCGCCAGGGACCTTCCGTCTCCGTTCCTGACTCCCCAGATTTGCAGCACGGGGGCTACTTACCCGGTCTGGTGGAGACCCAGCTCTTCTGGCCACTCTCTTGGTGGGGCAGCTGCCTCCAGCAGCTACTCTGCATATAGCTTTCCCTTGCACTCACTGCCCCAAACAGCCACTCTCAGTACTGCACTGCCCCCTGACCCGCCCCTCCCTTTCCATGTTATGGAAAACCATCCCATTCTCAGCACTTCCTGTTTTCTTGGCACAAACCAAATCCTGACCTTGCTTTAAGTTAGGAGAAGAGGAAGCTGCCTACCAAAATGTGGTGGCCCCAGCTTTTACCGTTTCAGAGGAGCTGTTGAACAGACAGACAGAGGCACATTTCTAAACTATCCAGACAGATTTATGCCTAACTGAATACATCTAGGGGAATCAAAGGAGGCTGCGAAGAAAGGCTGTTAAGGAACCCAGGACGAACAGAACAATGACACAGATAAGACCCACTACACACAACAATGGCTGGGCCCTCAATGGTGGGAAGGAGGCTACCTGGCTGACACCGCCCACATGAGGATGATTTTCTCTTCCTAAGGCTAGAGAAGAGATCAAAAGATGCTGAGGAGATTTTAAAAAAAGGTGCTGGCAGAAAAGGAGGGAGGAAATGGTCAGCTCAGCTGAAGCCCTGAAAGCCATGATTTGCAGCAAGCTCACTGTAACTGAGGCTATGTCTACACCACAGCCTTTTGTCGGTAGAGACAAATGAAACGCTCGTTAGCATTTGTCGCGCTGGCATTTGCATATGCTCTGCCGATGCTTTTGGCAGAAGAGGTTTTTGCACAAAAACAAGCAGTGTAGACGGGGCCGTTTTGCGCAAAAAAAACCATTTTGCACAAGTTCCCTTATGCCTCAAAAAAAAATCAAACACTGGGTAGACTGGACATCCACAGCATTAGGAAATGGTTAGACACACTCCACATGCCCGCTACGAAGGAGTGAGCGAGAGGCAACGTTCTATGGCATTGCTCTGGCACGAGTCAATGGGACAGGTGGGCCTATGTGTGCGTTAAAACCCAACACATAAACCTTTCCCAACTATGCTGTTACAGTCAAACGCTGCTCTACCCTGTTAGCCCCATATTCACCGAGAAACGGTCACTGCTGTGAAAGTGTAATGAGAAAGTACCTTTGGAAGAAATCCAGAATTGTACCAATAAGAACACCACATGCCTTTTCCAGGTCTCCATCACAGCCTCCAGAAACAGAGGTGGCTGGAAGATACCACTGGTACAATGCCCAGTAATGAAAGTCCTGCCTGCAATATTGAACAAAGGAAGACTGGATTTATATCATATTCTAGTGCTTCCTCTCCATGTTTTAAAGAGCACACAGTACACCAAGTCACATGGAATGGCAGAAACAGGTTATCCCACAACCCTGTGTGTCTGATACATCTATGTGAAACTAGAAAGGGATTGCTCCCAGAGGAATAGATTAAAAACTAACAGCTCCCTTGAGAGACTTTTAACAATACAGAGAGATGGGGTAAGGCTGGGCATGGAGTGTTTGCAGGTTGGCCTGTGGCAAACATCTCTTGCAGCATGGCAAAGTCGAGACAGAAAGATGCTTTAGTGACTTGGGGGGAGGACAAAGTTTACCTTAAATCACTTCCTCAAGGGAAACCAAACCCATCAGTTCTAACGTATCTTGAGTGCGTGTTTGAGATGTAGAGGTCATTAGAAGTTTATGCCCCAACCCATTTGATTTACATGGTCATCAAGCTCCAAACTCAAGACGGTCTCTCATATTTCTCACTTAACTGGAAAAGCATTTTGAATGACTTCCATTTTTACAGGACTGTTCTGCACTTACCTTTCAGAAGCAGAAAGGATATCCTTCTCAGGCTGCACTTCTAGCTCAAATAGCAGCCACTCTCGGAAAGACAGCTGGGAAAAAGGCAGAGACTCAGCACAATAAAAGACTACATCAGCAAGAAAGCAGGACATCTGCAGCTAGCTTACCAAGGAGAACTCTGTCTGTCTGTCTCTTTCTCTTTCTCTCCCTCCCCCAAAGTCACATGAACAAATTCTGTTCCTGGAGCATTTTCCTAGCAAGTAATCTAAACCAAGCCAACACTACCTTTCAAAGACTTCTAAAAGCATCATGCACATATCTCTTCGACTTTTCTAATGTGCCCACATTTGCACTATCAAGACACCAGTAGGGAACTAGCAATATAAATAAAATGAGAAAAGAAAAAATTTCAAAACACCAGTAAGGCAGGCAGACTAATCAAATACATTTTGTTCAAAATCTTAACATATGATATATGGAAATATAGTTTACTGTATTAACCATTTTAACCAAGTGAAATAAACCCAACAATATTCCATGACTTCTCTACATAAATCTATTTTAATGAAAAATTAGATAAAAAGTATAATTGTCACATCAGATGAATTTCCAAGTTGAGGTAAAAGGGATAAATCTGAAATTTATTACCCGGGTTTTTACTGATACATGAACAAACATGTACAGGTGTAGGCAAATAATCCAATGTTCATATGCACTTCAGGGGACAGTATGTATTTGAATTGGTTTCCAGGAAAAGTTCATGAGCATTTTCAAAAACGTTGGTCCTTCTCATAGGTCCATTTCTATTAACTTGTTAGGCAGACATCAGAGATATAAATATATTTATCAAACAGTTGTAATTTAAAAGCCTCCAAGGAACTGTTCCTGCATTACCACATTAGAACCTATTCTACTTTTTGCTGTCAAATTCTCTATAAAGCCAACATGTCTCCTGTCTGTATCTTAGCTGTAGATTACACAGACGAGGATAAGGATACCTGAACACTGCAATCTGGTTGTATGCATCTTGAAAGTGTTGTACAAACACTGACTAAGTAACCTTAGATGGGGAGCAGCTATTGCCACTAACAACAACATATCTATCCTGGGAAATCCCCAAGCACAGATCAGCAGAATTAGCATTATGATACGAAAGGACTATTACCTGGAATAGTTTCTCCTTCAAGAGTTCTTGGAAGCAGGTTTGCTTCCATAAACAGAGGCTGGTTTTTGTGTAGTTTACAGAAGAACAGGAGAGAGACCTCCAAGATAGTTCAGGTGCATCCCCATGATGGCCAATTTCTCGAGCCTCTAAGCTCAGCCGTGGCACAGCATACAGTAACTAAAATAGAGAGACAGTAGAAACTTACAAATTGCCATCAATGAAAAAAGCCCTGTGCAATACCCAATTATATGAAGTATTGAGGGGGGGAAACAGAGGATACTCTACCAAAAATGTAATTTATTATTTGGCAAAAATGTGTTTGTGCAAGCAGAAACAAAGTTGAGGTGTCACTAAAAATCAGGCCCTAAAACCAAGTTCATGAGTCTAGTCCTTAGAATTGGAGCACTATTATTTTTACTCTCTTCTCTCTATTAACCTCCCAAACAGACCCAAGATTTAACTTAATAGAACTAAAATGTCTCAGCTACATTGGTTTCGTTCTTCCTCATGCTACTCAGCTACTTGACACAAAAAAAAAACTAAAAAACATAGGTTGGGCATGTAGAGGAAAGAGGATTTAGATCAAGAAATAATGGAATCTGGGACAAAAAGGGTTAGGATGTAGCAATAGACTTTTAAACCTTCCAATACTGTGTTAGGAAAAAAGAAAGCAAACAGAGTTGGCTACATAATGTTGTATACCTTACGGAATGAACAAGCAGAGATCAAAAGATAGCTCCCATATAAAATAAAAGGATAAATACTGCAATTAGTGCGAATACATTACGGATAACGGAAACAGAAAGTTCTGGCAGCACTGCATTTTTAATAAGTAATGACAATAGATTTTTTTCATTAAAAATGTTACCTTTTTTATAAGGCCAGAGGGAAGCAAGTTACATAAATCATCATGAGGGAGGGACTGAAACTTGCACAAAAAATAGGCAACTGCAGCAGTACAAAACCTGAGAGAAGAGAGAGAGAGTGAGCGCAGTTATTTGGTTTGGTTCATCTGTCATATCTACCCCATCTTCAACTGCAGTTTCTTTCCACCCAGGAGAGCCCAGGGCCAAGTTAAAACAAGGATATTGTGCTTCAAAATGGTCTAAAGAACTGCAATGGCATCCCGTAACCATCTAGTCAAACTGTCTAATTATATTGGAATACTGTGTGAGGTTTGACAATGGATTTTAAAGAACAAGGCCATAAGAGTAACTACTATCAGTCATTTAAAAAGCTGACACAGGAAGTCTGGAAAAAGATGCAAGAAGACTGCAGACCTACTCTGTGTAATTCAGGGCTGACCCAGAGCTACCCTGATTTTTAATATGGGAGTGCAACATAAGAATATAAGAACGGCCAGACTGGGTCAGACCAAAGGTCCATCTAGCCCAGTGTCCTGTCTGCCAACAGTGGCCAATGACAGGTGCCCCAGAGGGGGTGGACTAAAGACAATGATCAAGCAATTTGTCTCCTGCCATCCTTCTCCAGCCTTTAACAAACAGAGGCTAGAGACACCATTCCTTACCCCCTGGCTAATAGCCTTTAATGGACCTAACCTCCATGAATTTATCTAGCTCTTTTTTAAACTTTGTTATAGTCCTAGCCTTCACAGCCTCCTCTGGCAAGGAGTTCCACAGGTTGACTGTGCGTGGTGTGAAGAAAAACTCTCTTTTATTAGTTTTAAACCTGCTACCCATTAATTTCATTTGGTGTCCTCTAGTTCTTCTATTATGGGAACAAGTAAATAACTTTTCTTTATTCACCCTCTCTACACCACTCATGATTTTATAGACCTCTATCATATCCCCCCCTCAGTCTCCTCTTTTCTAAACTGAAAAGTCCCAGTCTCTTTAGCCTCTCCTCATAAGGGACCCGTTCCAAATCCCTAATCATTTCAGTTGCTCTTTTCTGAACATTTCCTAATGCCAAAATATCTTTTTTGAGGTGAGGAGACCACATCTGTACTCAGTATTCAAGATGTGGGCGTACCATAGTTTTATACAGGGGCAGTAAGATATTCTTCGTCTTATTTTCTATCCCTTCTTTAATAATTCTTAGCATCCTATTTGCTTTTTTGACAGCCGCTGTACACTGTGTGGACATTTTCAGAGAACTGTCCACAATAACTCCAAGATCTCTTTTCTGATTAGTTGTAGCTAAGTTAGCCCCCATCATATTGTATGTATAGTTGGGGTTATTTTTTCCAACGTGCATTACTTTACACTTATCCACATGAAATTTCATTTGCCATTTTGTTGCCCAGTCACTCAGTTTGGTGAGATCTTTTTGAAGTTCTTTGCAGTCTGCTTTGGTCTTGACTATCTTGAACAGTTTAGTATCCTCCGCAAACTTTGCCACCTCACTGCTTACCCCTTTCTCTAGATCGTTTATGAAAAAGTTGAATAGGATTGGTCCTAGGACTGACCCTTGGGGAACACCACTAGTTACCCCTCTCCATTCTGAAAATTTACCATTTATTCCTACCCTTAGTTTCCTGTCCCTTAACGAGTTCTCAATCCATGAAAGAATCTTCCCTCTTATCCCAATGCAACCTAATTTACACAAGAGCCTTTGGTGAGAGGCCTTGTCAAAGGCTTTCTGGAAATCTAAGTACACTATATCCACTGAATCCAGCAAATCCGGAAAGATCACAAGAACCAACAAAAAAAGCTTTGCCTTGGTTTGAGGGACCAGGAAGGATTTTCCATGGATCACACCTCCACACTGAAAGATGAGGGTGCCTTCAGTCTGTTCCAACTCATGCTAATTAGAAGCAATCCTGGGGCTCCTCCCAAACGTCTTAGGCAGACCACTGGTGGGCAAATCTGGGTCACATCTGGTCTAACGTGTCTACTTTTAAGTTTAGTTTTCAAATACAAATGTTCAACCTAAGCACTAACATGTCCAACAGTGTAAATGACACACATACATCAGAGGGATATCCACTGCATGGCAGATGGACTGTTCCAAATCCCCATCTGCGCCAAATTCAAGTGATCCCTCAAAACAGGGAAAGCTAATATGTGATGAAAGAAGAAACTCACCTCAGGCAGAAGGCTAAGGACTCCCCTGTCCTGCACACTAGTAAATGGTTCCAGAACTCCGTAACAGAAAGGCCCTTTACAGAGGCAAACTGGGGAACTTTGGATACAATCTCCACTTCAGGAATCAAAGATTTGGATTCATTTAAATGAATCACTAAGGCAGCGAGCCCTAAAACATGAGCATTATTTAGGGCAGGACCCTGCAGTCAAACAAATGAAAAGATGCACAGCATTTGTTAAAAAACAACACAATCTCAATGTAACCTCAAACTAATCAAAGGGCAGAATATTGCAACCAGACAGTGACTAGGTCAGTGTAAAGGATCAACTGGGCGGATAGAAGGCACCAGGTTAAATTAGACAACTTCCTCCTTGTCCAGAATTGTGACGCGGTTTCTGGTTAGCTTCTACAAGAGAAATAAGAGAATTCGACAGCAGTACCTTGATGCAGCTCTCTGCAATTACACTACTGAACAATTTTAAAGGCCAATGGCTTTGCAGATTCTGTGGCAAGTAGATTAATTTATCAGCCTCATTACCCTGTTGTACTGGAAGGATTAAGTTAAGATCAGTAGTATGAAGTCATCTTGGCCCCCATAACCCTGTTCCTGGAACTGATCTTTTGTGCTGTGCTTCCTGAGAGATGCAACACAGAATCTAGCTGCAGAACTGAGAGCTGTGTCTGAAAAATTACTAGACATGTAATACCACCTGCATCAGCTCAGAATGAAAATTAGAAGAGGCAAAAATGATTGAGACAGATACAGCATTTACTCCAGGTCTCTAATGCTCAAGTGCTACTTTTAATTAAACATCAATGCTTCACCCTTATTATGCATTAAATACATAGTTTTTTGTTACTAATAAGGCTGTACAATTAACTATTGGAAAGTCTAGAAATACAAGAGTTAATCTGACCACATTACACACTTTTTTGTGTATGCACATAAAGTTAGTATATTCCAGTTCATGTTGTTAAATGCGCTCCATAGAAGGAACAATATGGCCAAGTCACATTACTGCAAGGACACGACTTTTGCATTTTCTGAGGCCAGGTTTGAAAAGTATGTTAAAATGAGAACTCTTTTGGAAAAGTAGAAGTTAGTGAAATCCCTCTATATTAGGGATGTAAAACCCCATTTAATTGGTTAAACATATTGTTTAATCAAGTAAAGGAGGGTCAGGCAGGAGTGCAGGTGAGGCTGCATGGGCCAGAGCAGCCCCGGTCTGCAGCAGGCCCCCGCCCACCATAGGCAGGGAGCTGCTCCAGCCCCCACTGGTTAATACACATGGCTACCATCAAATTCTTTATGCTGGGAAACTAACCTGATGATAAATAAGCTGACAGAGCCTAGTCAACAGGGCAGATAAGAGATGCCTGTGTCCACAAATCATCTTCACAAACAGAGACAAGCAGAGCCCCTGCCTACAGAAGACACAAGGCAGGTGATCATGTTACTGCCAAAGGTTAACGCAGAATAGGATTTAAGAGACAGTTAAACATCCTGCATCTGAAGCACCTTCACCCCACAACTATCACTTCATCAACGGAATCCTTTCAGCACCATTCTAACTGAAATATGTATCACTATATGTGCATGGCGCCATGTGGCATGGAAAGGTCTTGGCCTCAAGTAGCTTACAGTCTAAGTTACAGGATGGCAGGCAGCTTAGAAGTTGCCCTTGAAGTTTCTGTCTAAGAAACTACTTTAACCATAACATTTACAAATTTCTGCTAACAGACACACATGATCAAACGCCGTATTCCTCTTGCAAAAAGGCACTTGGGGTAAAGCACAGTGAAATCTAGTCATACTTTCAGAGTTTCCATTTGTCAGGTCAAACATATATTTAATTTCTGAAATAAAGTGAGGCACGCCCAGGTTTAAGATCAAAGTGAAAAATAAAATGCTTTATTCTGCTCTTGATGATGTCTCCTCAGCAGTAAGCTTTATGCTTCATCCATTTCATGTGGCAGATGGCTGGGGCGCCTTGACACAGAGCTGCACTTGCTGTACCAAAAATAACTCTGTCACATTACTGGATTTTAAGGGGAGCAGCCAGATCACTGCTGCACCCATGGGGGCTGTATTTGCCCCAAAATGTATACAAGGGGGGGCATGTGAGGTGTCAAACAAAAGCTTACCTTCTACTGATTCTGTAGATGTTGTTCATGTAATTGTATAATGTCTGTATGTGGAGTTATAAATATGTACTCTGTATGGATGCCAGAAACTTCTCTGTCTGTGATTGAGCAACGGGCGAGGAATGCTCAGCCAATGGATATGCTAACGAGCGAGCTCCAGGGACAATGGATCTCTAAATGCCAAAGACACACCTGGCCACTGACCATGTGACCCTCTCCAGCATGGAAGAGACCAGGGATGGATATAAAATGCCATGTGGCAGACTCCATTTTGGTCTTGAGTTTAGCTCCTGATCCCAGATGCAGCCTTGCAGGGAACCATGAGCCAGAAAGAACTGTGGACCCATCCTGACATAGGATGTACACCAAAGACTTTTAAGATAGCAGAGATGTTATAAACTGCTAAGAGCCTGTATTGAGAACTGGGAGATTCGATGCATATGACGTATTATCCTTAACAACCTTACTCTCATGCTTTTTTTCTTTTAGTAATAAACCTTTAGATTTTCGATTCTAAAGGATTGGCTCAGTGTGAGCTTGTGGGTGAGATCCAGAGTGTAAATTGACCTGGGAACTGTGGCTGGTTTCTTGGGACCGGGAAGAACCCGTTTGGGGTAGGTGAGATTGGGTTCTATAACCCCTCACCTGTGTGCAGGCCTGGGACTGACTGGAGCACAGGGAAAGTTAGGATGTCAGAGGGGTTTTGCTCGTGAGGCTTCTGACTGGCCAGGCTGGCAGCTGGAGTGCTCTGTGTGACTGGTTTGTGGCCTATTTGGGAAGGGCTTCCAGTGAGGGGCCGTAAGGAGCCCTGAGTTTGAGCAATTCACCCTAAGCAGACGCCCTCAGCCGTGCCCAGACCCGGCCTGGTCCGTCACAAACTCACAAGGCACTTTAGTGCTTTACGCACAGAAGAAAAGAAAAATATTCAGCGTCTGATTGGATTTGTTTCAGACAAAATGTGCTACAAAAAATAAAAATCAAACTTTGCTCCAGTGATAGAAATGTAGCCGTGTTAGTCTGGTGTAGCTGAAACAAAAGACAGGACTATGCAGCACTTTAAAGACTAACAAGATGATTTATTAGGTGATGAGCTTTCATGGGCCAGACCCACTTCCTCAGATCAATATGTGGAAGAAAATCGGCACAACCATATATACCAAAGTGATACAATCAAAAAAAAATGAACACATGTGAAATTGACAAATCAAATTTTAGAACAGAGTGGGAGTGAGGGGGGAAGGTTAGTTTCTGTGAGGTAATGACCTTAGGGGTGATAATTGGGGACGTGTCCCCTTTTAGCAACCCCATACTTACAACAGTGTTAATATCGCAAAAAGGCAGCAGTAGCTAGAGGGATATTTTAAAAGGCCTGTCACATAGTAGGCAGCTTTTTTCAAGGAGACTCAATGACAGTGGGGCAGCACCTGGTACTTTACTCTCATCTAGCAAAGTATTTGCTTTATCCTGAACCACTGTGGTGCAAAAAGTGCCTGAAGACACCAGTAAGACATATCCCACTTCTGAATAAGGAGGGGGGGAGAGGGCCTTCCTAGACCCTTGCACAGTACAAGTATTATGGGGCACTGAGCAGCATGGAACTGCCTGCATGTGCACTATGCATCTTACCTGTGAGGAGGGTCAAAATAGGAAGCAGCTATTAGATTCTGGCAGAAGGATGTCAGTAAGAGGTCAATGACCTGGAACAAAAGACATCTCATTCATTTCTACTCCATGGATCGTGTCTAAGGTTAGTTTTATGAGGTGTCTATACATTCAGTTTCCCAACACACAGTCTTACGGAAAACAGTTAGTGTTTATAATATGTACACAATATCACGAGTGCCAAGAAACTGAAATTAAAGTCCTGTATTATAATACCATATAATGCTTTATATCTTCCCAATTAACGTCCAGACATGTGTCTTGTAAAGAAAGCCTATCCATCTGAAAGATTTACTTAGCATACTGTGCCCCCCTAGGTCTCTTCACCAGGCAGCCAAAGACTTCTGAAAGGCTAAATATACGTTTATATTCTCTATGGAGCACTGAAGGTGCATGCTGCTCTTCAGAGACATGACAGCTTTTGACAAGTATTTACATTTATTCAACCTGACCCATTTGCTTATTATTACAATACTCACACTCTGATCCTGCTGTTGAAGTGTTGGGGCACAAATATTAATTTGAATCCGAGAACTGAAGGCTGCAGCTTCACTTTCCTTATTGGTGCATCTCAGAACAGTGGTCAGTCTCTCAGAGATCAGTGCAATATGGACTGGCACAGCTGCAGGAAAAAGCAGCAGGAGAAGTACTAAACTGGAGAGCATGAGCGTAAAAGCCGGAAAGGAGCTGGAATTATGCGCACACACACATCCATTTCCAAGGCTGATGGATTTTTAATGCCAAGGGAAGAGGCCCCACTCACTGCCTTTAAAATTTACAGCAGACTATCTAAAATCCTGAAAAGCAGCAAAAAAAAAATTCCCTCTGTATTAAGATGAAGGCCTAAAACATAAGCCCACGTAGCACAGGCCTGGTTTGAGGCCCAAGGCCTAGCTAGCTATGGACAAAACATGGCTAACATAAAGCCAAGCTAAGCTGTGAGCAAGAGGCAGGCCCCTGCTCACAGAACTTGGCACAAACAGGGCTGAGAGTGCAAAGGTGCTCAAAATGCAGAATAAATTATATCTTTTGCCTTGGAAACACCCAAAATGGCTGCTTAGAATGACAGTGGATGAAACCCCTGCATTTCCAGCTCACACCAATGTGTTACATGTGATGTAGTGGAGGCTGTGTTCACTCTTGTAGCCATGGTGTCACTCTGTTGTTGCATTCACTGGTTGCTTTAGAATCATAGAATCATAGAATAATAGGACTGGAAGGGACCTCAAGAGGTCATCGAGTCCAGCCCCCCGCCCTCAAGGCAGGACGACGCTCCGTCTACACCATCCCTGACGGATGTCTATCTAACCTGTTCTTAAATATCTCCAGAGAGGGAGATTCCACCACCTCCCTTGGCAATTTATTCCAATATTTGACCACCCTGACAGTTAGGAATTTTTTCCTAATGTCCAATCTAAACCTCCCCTGCTGCACTTTAAGCCCATTACTCCTTGTCCTGTCCTCAGAAACCAAGAGGAACAAATTTTCGCCTTCCTCCTTGTGACACCCTTTTAGATATTTGAAAACCGCTATCATGTCCCCCCTTAATCTTCTTTTTTCCAAACTAAACAAGCCTAGTTCATGAAGCCTGGCTTCATAGGTCATGTTCTCTAAACCTTTAATCATTCTTGTCGCTCTTCTCTGTACCCTTTCCAATTTCTCCACATCTTTCTTGAAATGTGGCGCCCAGAACTGGACACAGTACTCCAGCTGAGGCCTAACTAGTGCAGAGTAGAGTGGCAGAATGACTTCACGAGTTTTGCTTACAACACACCTGTTGATACAACCTAAAATCATATTTGCTTTTTTTGCAACAGCATCACACTGTTGACTCATATTCAACTTGTGGTCCACTATGACCCCTAGATCCCTTTCCGCCATGCTCCTTCCTAGACAGTCGCTTCCCATCTTGTATGTATGGAACTGATTGTTCCTTCCTAAGTGGAGCACTTTGCATTTCTCTTTATTAAACCTCATCCTGTTTACCTCTGACCATTTCTCTAACTTGCTAAGGTCATTTTGAATTATGTCCCTATCCTCCAAAGAAGTTGCAACCCCACCCAGTTTGGTATCATCTGCAAACTTAATAAGCGTACTCTCTATCCCAATATCTACATCATTGATGAAGATATTGAACAGTACGGGTCCCAAAACAGACCCTTGAGGAACTCCACTTGCTATCCCTTTCCAGCAGGATTTAGAACCATTAACAACAACTCTCTGACTACGGTTATCCAGCCAATTATGCACCCACCTTATCATGGCCCTATCTAAGTTATATTTGCCTAGTTTATCAATAAGAATATCATGCGAGACCGTATCAAATGCTTTACTAAAGTCTAAGTATATGACATCCACCGCTTCTCCCTTATCCACAAGGCTCGTTATCTTATCAAAGAAAGCTTTGTTGTGCTTTCTGTGATGCTACGGTACTGTGCTGCTCTCCAGTGACTGTGTGTGTGTGTGCACACGCGCACACCTTAGTTTCCCTGGCACTGCAGCACTGTCTGGATGAGGAGAGGGAGGCTGGGCACGACTCACTTATTCAGTCTCTCACATCCTGAGGACCAGGTGACAGCAAATAACACTTGGGCCTGGAAGCAGGACAAAGCAGGAGGCAGGGCTGTGAGTGAGAGTTGGTTTTCCACTGGCTGGGGGAGAAGGCAGCCTAGCTGGCCTGCAGGGCCAGGGAAGGGACCCAGAGCTGGGGCCCTGAGCCCCCCTTTCCCCAAGATGGGCTGTACTGAACGTTCCTGGTTCCTGTCACAAGGAGTCTGAGCTACGCTGTGTCCCTGTGAACCAATAACCCTTCTGTTCTACTTGCTGTCTGAGAGCCACATCTGGCTGCAGACGGGGGTGCGGGGCCTGGGGACTCCCCCACACTCTGTGACACAGGTCACTGCCTTGCAGTGCATCTCCTTGGTATCGCTCCAGGAGCGTCAAGCCACAGGATATTCTCCACTTTAGGGAAAGATGAGTCACTTTGTTATTATCTAAAGACCCCTGTCACACAAGCAGAGACCTTCCCATCCTCTTCCAAACCAAGTCAAATGTTCTTGCCACCCTGCTTGCAGAGTGCGGAGCATATTTACATCTTTAGGGGTAAATTACTAGGATGTTTGGGGTGTTAAACATGAATCCCAAATTTTAAACAGCCACCACATTATTATATACTGTCCTCTAAATCGATGGAAGTTTTATGTATTATGTTTCAGCCACTGCAACTTCTTTCATTTGCTAGAATGATGGATTTCACCACAAATAAAAGTTTGACCATCCCTCCTGACTGCCAGTAAAAAGCCAACTGTATAGATTTAGAATTGTTTTCACAAACCTCAAACTATGAAATACAGTATCTCCAAGTGCTTTAGGTAGCGGCACAAGAGAAGTGATGGGGCAGGTAATGGAGCAAATGCTATGCATTCTGTAATCGTTCACACAGTGCTAAGGAGATTAGAACTCACTTCATTGCTCACAAGAATGGAAGTCAGTACACAATAATTATCACTTGTTTTTTTTTAAAAAAAAGGGATCTTTAACTTTCATCAGGGACTTGTGACAAGAACCATATTTCATCTTCCATCACCGGAAGAGCCCCCACTGGCAGCTCCCTTGTCCCCAACACTACACTGCCTAGCAGCTGTTACAAGCACAAACAGGAGTTGAGGTGGGCCCCTCAAACATTTGACAGAGATGAGTGAGTTGTCATGGGAGCTTTACTGACATTCTTTTTAAGTTAAAGCTTAACCGTCAGAAGCTCATTAGGCACTCTCAACAAACGAACAAAAAAACCTCAAATCTGGACAAATTCTATGAATCAGAGAGGTTACAATCCTTTGGCATAAAGTAGGACACTGCTGTTTCTGCGAGCATTCTTATGTGAACGTTGCTTTAAAGGCAACTGCTACATGCCTCCTTACATACCATCATGTTTGCCTTGGTCTGTCATCAGCACTCTTAGTTCGTCCAGTTCAGCTTTCAGCTGTTCGATAGGCTCTTTGAGATGAGCAGGCTCTGTTTCTGTTGATCCTTCTATAGAAAGAGAAGAGAGGGTGCTCTAAATGATTGATCTCTATTAGCATACTAGCAATAGAGGGCTGAAAGGGACCTCAAGAGATTATCTGACAGATGTTTGTCCAATCTGTTCTTGGAAACCTCCAGGGGACAGGGAATCCCCAGCCTCATTCAGTAACCTATATTCTAGTACTTAATTATTCAAGGCTCATCAGGTCCTTTCAAATCTTCTTTTCTCAAAACCAAACATACCCAGGGTCCTCATGGGTCAGGTTTTCTAACCCTCCTATCATTTGTGCCCCTTTTCTCCACACATTCTCCAGTTTGTCCACATCTCTCAAAGTGTGGCAGCCAAACGGGACCTAGTATTCCAGCTGAGGCTTCACCAGACTCAAGTGAGTGAAAACAACAAGCTTAAATACACAAAACCTAACGCAATGACTCACTGACCTCCACTTAGGGTTAGTGTGAAAGCAGAAGTCACTTTGGGTCATAAACTAGTACACAGATATAACACAGATCTGCCACAATGCACACAATCATTTTTATCCTCACAAAGCTACTTTGACTAGTCAGGTATGAGTTCATGTCCAGTTCAGGAAGGAATTTAACTTTCAGACCAAGAAATGAAATCTTACTTCATATTTTCTTTCCTATTCTCCTTTGCTTCCAGCATCCAGAAATTCTCATAAGTAAGCTAAGAAAATGTGGTCTAGGTAAAATTACTACAACGTTAAGTAGTGCATAGCTCACTGAAAGACCGCACTCGAAGAGTTGTTACGAATGGTTAGCTTCCAGACTTGAAGGGCTAGCCAATGTGGTCCAGTACTATTCAATATGTTAATTAATGACATGGATAGCAAAGTGGAGAACATGCTATAGACGTGGCTGATCACACCAAGTTGCAGAGGGGTTGCAAGCAAGCACATTGGAGGACAGGATTAGAATTCAAAATCTTAGAGAATTCTACATTCTCGAACCGGGGCTCGAGTCCTACATTCCCACACTACAACTAGGAAGGAAAAAAAATTAAAACTTTCTACTACAAAAATGGGGAATAACTGGCTAGGTGGCTGAACTGCTAAAGAGACTCTGGAGGCTAACAATCCTGGGGTATATTAACAGTGTCATATGTAAAACTAGGGATGTTATAGGATACCTGTTTACACAGTTACATGCCCCACTCCCAGGAAGCTGATTGACACCCCGTGCTGCTGCCTCTGATCCCTGGGAGGGGACAGCAGGCGGGTGCCAGGACTCACAGGGAGCCAGCGGGTGTGTGTGACTGCTGAAATTTTCAGTGGTTAAATGGTTACCCAATTACCCGCATTTTAACATCCCTATGTAAAAAACACAGGATGTAACTGCCTGGCTCTACTCAGCCCAGGTGAGGCCCCACGCGTGAGGCGTGAGAGTCCAAAGGAGAGAAACAACATTGACAAAAGTTTTAGATAACTTGACAAATAAGGATTGTTAAGTTCTGGAATAAGCTTCCCAGGTAGGGTGTAGTAACCCCATCATTGAAGATTTGTAATAACCAGTTGGAAAAACACCTGTCAGGGATGGTCTAAGTTTACTTGCTCCTAAATCAGTACAGGGGACAGGACTAGACTTCTCAAGGTCTCTCCCAGCCCTTCATTGCTGTGATCCTATGAAGTATCTGTTCTCCCAGCAAGGCTGGGAAAACATTAGCATTTAATTTTGTATTTCTGAAATGTTTTACTAAGTATTCAGATTCTTCTCAAACAAGAAAGCAAGAACTCGACAAAAATCTCTGGCTGGGTACATTGAAACAGACAAAACAGTCCCAATCACAAAAGAAATCAAGGTTCCACTTATCACTAGAGACACGGCCGGGCTGGAGTGGCCTGCTGCACCACGTCACAGGCAGCTCTGGCTGGGAAGCCGGTTAACCAGTTATCCTGATAAGACTGATGCTTACCAGGTAAGCAGACGGGCTCCTCTTGCTGAGGAAATCTGCCCAACACCAATACAGTTTTCCACTTGCTGAACTCTGACAAGATGTCTTGGATGTAGGGACATTAAAACGGTTAAACCATTTTCAACCTAGGTCCCACTGCCTGGCCCCACCCAGCTCCCCCACAAGGGCCAGCTAAATGTTCCTACTTGGATGCGTCTGTGCTTAAAGCACAGCATATCAACGGTCATCATCAGGAGACCAGACAGGCGGACTTACAACGACAAAGGCCTGAAGAGCAGAATTCTGGACTCATCCCAGGCTTACACTCTCCACGCTGAATACCTGCATAGATCCTAGTGGTTGACAGCAAGGCACAGAAAGCACCCAGAAAGCTTAATATAGCCAAATTAAAATAATGTGGAACAGGTGATTGCTGAAGAACTGGCCTTGTTTGCATCAATTATTACACTAGTAACATCAAGAAAAATTGGGCATGCATTAAAGACTGTATTAGCTGCATCCAGTACCTATGGTTCCAACACGTATAACCATCAAGATTCAGAATATAATCACAGCCACACTGGGTCAGACCAAAGGTCCTGTCTGTCTGCCCAGTGTCCTGTCTGCCCACAGTAACCAATGCCAGGTGCTCCAGAGGGAGGGAACACAACAGGGAATCATCATGTGATACCTCCCCCGTCACCCATTCCCAGAGAAACAGAGGCTAGGGACACCATTCCTACCCATCCTGGCTAACGGCCACTGATGAACTTGATGAAAGATTAGTCTGATAAAAGCAATACTGACATAGGGAGACTATTCAACAAGCAACATCAGCTCAAAGGCCTGTTTAGGAGACAGCACATCCATATCTAAGAAAGAAGTCTTCTGCATCAAGAGGGCTGTCCAATGCACACTTAGGCTATGTCTAGACTGCAAGCCTCTTTCGAAAGAGGCTCTTTCGAAAGATACTTTCAAAAGAGCCTCTTTCGAAAGAGAGTGTCTAGACCGCACGTTGAACTTTCGAAAAAGCGGCTTGCTTTTTTGAAAGAAAGCATCCAGTGAGTCTGGATGCTCTCTTTCGAAGAAGCCCTATTTACATTGAAGAACGCCTTCTTTCAAAAGAGGAACTTTCGAAAGAAGGCATTCTTCCTCGTGAAATGAGGTTTACCGCCATCGAAAGAAAAGCCGCGTTCTTTCGATTTAATTTCGAAAGAACGCGGCTGCAGTCTAGACGCAGGTGAGGTTTTTTCGAAAAAAGGCTACTTTTTTCGAAAAAACCCCTGAGTCTGGACACAGCCTTAGAGAAATGCAGAACTCATGGCTAAGCAACAAAGCATGAGTCAGTCCTATGCAGCGAGGAATAATACAAAGAATTTCTATGGTGCTCTGAGGACCGTCTATGGGCCATGGACATCAGGAACATTTCCTGTACTGAGTGCCAATGGTACTACATTACTCATGGACAAAAAACATGCAGTGTTCTGCCCACCACTGCAGTAACAATGTATCAAGCATCTATTCATGATCAATTGCCTCCTCAACTGACTCAGACTGATATTAACACATCTCTTGCAGATCCCCCAATGACCATTGAAACTGGAAAAGTGATTGACCTGCTGTCAAATAGTAAAGCACATGGAGCAGATCCTGTATCAGATCTCTTGAGTTGCTAGCACAAGGCTCTGAAACTGACTCAATTTTTCCAGTCAGTGTGACTCAAGGAACTATACCCCAAGAGTACAAATATGCATCCATCATCCACTTGTCAAACAAAGGACAGACAGAAAAACCTGCAGCAACTCATCAGGGCATCACCTTGCTGTCAAAAGCCAGCAAAATTCTCACCAGAATTATATGTACACATCTGACTGCTAGAGAAGCTGCGGAGGAAGAAATCCAGAGGCCAAAGTCTTACAGAAAAGCAAAAAATCACTCATATATTTATCTACACATTTCCACTCCACCTATCACCTTAGATGATCGATATCCAAGCAAATACACACACAATACAAACAGCCTAATAAAACTCCAAATCAAGCTAAAATATATTTTGTTTTAAGTAATAATAAAACACCAATCACAGCTGTCTATAATTAGGTAAAGCATCTGATTTATAATGCTTGGAAAAATTCCCATCTAAAAGGCCCGTGAAAATATGTTTTATCTTGGGTCATTGCTCTAAAACTAATGCTTAAGTAACTACAGATTTCTCTCACCTTGTAACAGTTTCTCTTTCAAAGAATGACAGGCTTGGAGATACCTCGAGTATAAGTTTGGTGGAATTTTGTCAGCTCTGCAATAAGAAATATTTTTGTTTATACCATTTAACGTCATTCAATGCTCAGACTCGTTAAAGTAAAACACATAACTATATGGCATACATAATTTTTTCCATAGACTAATAGCAATATAGCAGACACTGCACTTAACATTTTTATGATACTGCCAGGCATAAGACTGAGTTATTTGCACATAGAGATTAGCAATATTATATGATATCTGTGGGCAAGAGTACACAAGAGGGAAGTTACAGGACAGCAAATACACTCATCAAGTGCAGGGCAAGACTGAGATCAAAGGCTGCATGACCTCCGTACACCGATAGGCAGGTATACAATACTAAAGGTTCATGACAGTTGTTATAGTAGGATTAGACCAATTAAATCCATTTAAGCTATAACATGTAGCCAGGAGCTTGTCCACGCAGTGCAGTAATGTGCTCTATGGGGATGTGAGTTCTAAAGTGAAGTAACATGTGCTTTTCGGTCCATGTAGACCCAGATGGGGGACACTGAGTATTCCATAGTGAGCTTTAATATAGTACTGTTTCAGACAGCACTACATTGCATACCAGTAGGGTCTACAAGGATAAGTAATCTATCTATATATTTATCAAGAACTCCGAAACGCAAGAACTAGAGCAATCAAATTTGGTAGGCAGCTTCCTCTTCTCCTAACTTTAAGCAAGGTCGAGGTTTGGTTGTGCAGGACAACCGGAAGCCCCAGCAAAGGACTGTTTTCCATAACATGGAAGGGAGGGGCTGCTGTTTGGAAGGATGCAATATGACAGTGGCTACTGGGAACGACAAGCCCACAGGGAAGAGCTATCCTTACAGTGTGTCCATTGGGGCAGCAGGGCTGGGGCTCTTCCATCTTGCCTGCCATCACACTAGTAAGTAGCTCCCCTACCCCAAAACCCTACCGCCCCAGCCCTTAGCTGCAGCGCTGGGGAGGGAGGGGACTCGGGAGAGAGAGCACCCATGCTGGATAGGACCCGCCCCGTCCTGAGCCCCTCTTCACCCCCCCAACCCTCACTCTTGCACCTCTCCTGCTCCCAGCCTCCTGCACTGCCCCATCCCCCCCATACACACACATCCCAAAGCCCCGCCCTGACTCCTGCACCCCTCCCACGGCCAGGCCCCTGCCCTGAAGGACCTGGGCAATGCTGGATAAGTTTGCTAGTACTCAATCCGTTAGAAGTCACACCCTTGTACAGCGCATTATCTTACCATGTAGACAAGCCCCAAGTCTTACACAGACACAACTGAATGGCTCACTTGGAGCCATTCATACAGGAAAGCGTGTGTTAAAGTTAGCTACAGAAAAACTACTGGTTTTAAAACAGGCTTTTCCCACAATTGGGCAAGAAAACTTCCCAGGTCTACATTTCAGACTGACTGAGTCCTTATCAGGGGACATGTCCTCCTTGGACACTAGCCTAGCAAATCATAAAAGTAAATCTTGAAACATTGCCATTGCAGCAAACCCATCCCGAGCAGCAAGGCACTATACCTGCCAACTGAAGCCAGGTGTCTCAGAGGGTGAGAAATCCTATCCATGCCAATAGCTAGTTACCATTTTGCAAACAAGGTATCACAGAGCCTGAGCCTCAGATAACTTGATCCTATAGCCAAACATTCCCAACTCAGTCTAGAAAAATCAGAAACTGCCTTTGCCTTAAGTGCTTTATTTTCATACCTCTTTAAAGAATCTATAAAAACCATGTGTGAATCTGGAGTTTCAGGAAGCTGTAACAAAAAGCAGCCAAGTCAGAAATGCCTTTAGTATCCAAAATCATGCTTCTAAATGAAAGGATAAGAAATTTACTAACCACACGGGGCATGAGTAGAGCAGGAATAAAGTGGGAAGTATAATAAGGTCTTCTGAAAATACTGAAACAGAAGACAAACAGATTAGCAACTAAATACAGAGGACAATTTTGTTACTATTCTTAGGAGTGACTTCTTCTTGCTACACAAATAAGACTATTTGGGTGTGGTT
Organism: Pelodiscus sinensis; assembly: GCF_052426305.1. Lineage (NCBI taxonomy): Eukaryota > Metazoa > Chordata > Testudines > Trionychidae > Pelodiscus > Pelodiscus sinensis. The sequence continues at coordinate 49,451,775 of NC_143063.1, forward strand.
GCTATAGTTAAAAAACTAGAACTTTGTTAACCATAAAAACCCAGCAATTTAAAATGGAGAAATACCGTACCCTTGTTAACTATTCTCAGTGTGGGATTTCTCAGAAGATAGAGTACAAATTCCCAGGTAATGTTTATACCATGAAACACTGAGTTGTCACACATTGCATTCTTATACATGTTCATTTCTTGATTTGTAATATCCTCAAAAGATGGCTTTTTAATACAGGCAGTCCCCGGGTTACGTACAAGATAGGGACTGTAGGTTTGTTCTTAAGTTGAATCTGTATGTAAGTCAGAACTGGCGTCCAGATTCAGCCGCTGCTGAAACTGATCAGTTTCAACAGCGGCTGAATCTGGATGCCAGTTCTGACTTACATACAGATTCAACTTAAGAACCCCAGGCGTCCCCAAGTCAGCTGCTGCTGAAACTGATCAGCGGCTGATTCCAGGAAGCCGGGGGCAGAGCAACTCTGCCTTGGGCTTACTGTAGTCAGCCGCTGGTCAGTTTCAGCAGCGGCTGAATCAGGACGCCTGGGGCAGAGCAGCTAGGGTGCTGCCGGGTTGGTCCAGTAGCGCCGAGGAGCGGCGCTGCGGGACCAACCCAGCAGCGCCCCAGCTGCTCAACCCCAGGCGTCGTGGGCAGAAAAGCCTGGTCTGCTGGGGCGGAGGGGGCACTAGCTGCGCTCCCCGCCCCCCAGCAGACCAGGGAGATGCGGAGCTGCGGGCGGCCTCCGAGGCTTTGCTCCCCGTCTCCCTGGTCTGCTGGCCAGACCAGGGAGACGGGGAGCAAAGCCTCAGAGGACACCCTCAGTGGGACAGCCCAGGCGCGCCGCGGCTGTCCTGCTGCGGGCGGCCTCCGAGGCTTTGCTCCCCGTCTGCCTGGTCTGACCAGCAGACCAAGGAGATGGGGAGCAGCTTTTCTCGCCCCGGAGAACGTGGGCGGCGGGACCGCGGCTCATCTGGGCGTCCCGCCGCTCCCGTCCTCCAGGGAGAGAAAAGCCCCGTTCATAACTGCGGATCCGACATAAGTCGGATCCACGTAACTCGGGGACTGCCTGTAGTAGTACTGTCTTCTTTCTGTGCATATATGGCCTTTCTAATCCTCTGAGTACCATCTGCACAAATTGCCTGATCTTATATGATTACTGCAGCACTCAATAAATTAGCCAGATTTCCTTCAGTGCTTCTCTGCTTCCATCCAAAGCTTTTCTCTTCGTTTTTCCTTTGATGTGCTCTTGAAACAGAATCTTTTGAAAAATTTATCGAAAGATACTGTACCTGGCCTCCATCACACTTATCGGGATCTTCCCTGTATTTTCAAATATCCGAATGGCTTTTTCAACATCTTCAAGTGCCTGGCATTGGGGCTGGCTCACACAGAAGAAAAGGGGGAACAATATAATGAAGTCTATAGCATAAAAGAGTAAGTAATTATTTTTCTTTCATGGTTAGTAATAGCGGTCTTATTTTCACAGCAGACAGATGAAAGGTGCAGCTGCGTAGCTGAAGCAGGCTACTATTGAGAGTGACAGAGCAAGTATCCTGGGAAGGCTGCTCTATTTTCTGCATTTCATGCACTTTGGTTTTGGGATAGAGTTGAATTTGGCACTCATTAGGTATGTAAAATCCCATTTAATTGGCTAATTAGTTAAATGTGACATTTAACCAGTTAACCAATTAAGGGGGGGATGGTTGCTCCAGCCCAGCCCAGCCCAGAGCAGCCCCTGCCTGTACCCCCAACTCTAGCCCACAGTGGAAGGGGCAGCTCTGGATGGCGGTCCCTGTGGGGCTGGAGCAGCCCCCTGCCCGCAGTGGGTGGGGAGCTGCTCCAGCCTCACTGGTTAACTGGAATAAGTAAAAGCGACAAGGAGTCCTGTGGCACCTTATAGACTAACAGATGTATTGGAGCATAAGCTTTCGTGGGCAAAGACCCACTTCGTCAGATGCATGTAGTGGAAATTTCCAGAGGCAGGTATAAATATGCAGGCCAGAATCAGGCTAGAGAGAATGAGGTCAATTCAGTCAGGGAGGACGTGGCCCACTTCTAGCAGCTGATGTGGAGGTGTGAACACCAAGAGAGGAGAAACTGCTTTTGTAGTTGGCTAGCCATTCACAGTCAAATTTGACACCATCATTTTAGGATAAAACAAAGACTGTGAATGGCTAGCCAACTACAAAAGCAGTTTCTCCTCTCTTGGTGTTCACACCTCCACATCAGCTGCTAGAAGTGGGTCTTATCCTCCCTGACTGGATCCACCTCATCATCTCTAGCCTGATTCTTGCCTGCATATTTATACCTGCCTCTGGAAATTTCCACGACATGCATCTGACGAAGTGGGTCTTTGCCACTAGTTGTTGCAACTTCACGTGACTAGCAATCTGCTGAGAGACACCCTATATTGCCATAACCCGCATTCTGTTTGGTTCTAGCCAATGGAATTATGTGAAAGGTTAATGGATAACGTTATTCCAGTATCAGAGGGGTAGGTGTGTTAGTCTGGATATGCAAAGGCAACAAGGAGTCCTGTAGCACCTTCTAGACTTAACAGATGTATTGGAGCATAAGCTTTCGTGGGCAATCTCCCAATGTGCAAATATATCTAATACAGACGAGGAAGGGACTAGATGACCCTTTCACTTGGGATTTACAACAGAATTTGATCCTCCTGAGGTGAGCCAAGATACTCAGCTGCTGCATCACTGACAACAGCCCTGTTTCATGCACTTTTAAATTAAGTTTCTTTACTTATTTCATTTTACTTTCCGACGGTCTTTCCTATTGCATTACCAACTAATCCAACTTCAGAAAATACAGCATCCAGTGAGACTCAAAAAGATAAAGCCAAATATTCCTGTTGTGACTAGTATTATTATTCAAAATAAATCAAACGGGACAGTATAAAACTTTAGGACAGCCCTCACAATGGATTATTCACCTTTAATGTGAGTCATCTAGATTTAAGAACCAACAGATGCTACACACAATTAAAAAGTAGTCATTATTTACTGAACTGATACGTTACATAGTTTTTCATGTGGCCAATACTGCAGTGTAATTTTGTACTGAGAAGTGTCACCACAAGTAACAAAAAGTATAATTTACTGGAAGTCATTCTGAAAATCATCCCATACCTGCACAGCTTCCTTGGTTGACGATAAATCCTCATAGAGCCCCATGTCTTCTATAGCAACCTGTAAGGGTCACAAGGAAAATGTCAGAGAACAGCAGATATGCTGAGGGAGAAGGATTTCACAGATGGGAGAGAATGCTGTTCACCAACCTTGAGATCAGCCAGCCGGGTTTTGGCCAGAGTGATATATTCCAAGAGAAAGGAACGGTATTTTGTGGGCACAAAAGGCGGGTGCATTATGTGGACCTAAAGAGTAAAATACAAAGCAAGGTTTATTATTTTGACAGCATACAAATGCCAACATCTGATTCACCTCCTTACAGGTTGCCTAGTGCCAAAGCTCCTAGGAATGACAAGGCACTTGTGTTGCCTGCTTCAGAGCTCACAGGAAAGCCAATTATATGGCAAGAGAGATCTTTCCACATACGAAATTGCTATCAATTTTAATTTAGTTCCCTACTCTTTTTTTTCCCATTATGTCAAAGCATTAAAAGAATGTTCTGCTAATTTATTCTGTAGGGAAAAAAAAAAAACACGTGGTCCTGCTTCTAAGGGACATATCAAAAGTTAGAATAATATGCGGCCAGCCAAAGCCTTGGTTTGATAAGCTGAAGCCATTTGGAGCAGGCCTTCAATAGCCTGGCAAAAAACTGATCTCCCTAAGAAGCTTCTCACCTTCAGATATTGTGGTGCTTCAAAGGGGACCAATTCTGAGAGGAACTCGAACAGAAAGACCAATGCCTTCTTACTGCTACCATGGTAACCACTGGCATTCCCAAAGGAAACCTGAAAGGAGGAAAAATGCTAAAACTGTCTTTCTGCCCTGAGAAAATTACCCCAGCTGCACTGTGCTACACTCAATGTAGAAATCCCATCAATCTTATCTGCCCAGGTAGCATTTCTACAACAAGGATATTATTTATAAAAATCAATCTCTTATCCAATTCTCAGAAAATCTTCCACAGTAACTATCCAAGTTTGGCTTAATGCTATCTCATGAGGACATGTATAGGTAGTTAAATGAGGTAATATACTGAGAGATCAGGAACAGCAAATACACAGGTTTCTCCACAGGGTAAATAGCTTTGCTCCAATAGACTGGTTTATTATCTCTGTAATGTAAGTGTATCAAGATCACACAAAATATAAAGAATCAGGTTATTTTTCAATAAATCCTAATATTTCACTATCAGGAGATTTTCAGACATTTCAAGTCAATTTGCAGATATAAAAATGCATGACAATTTGTATGCCTAAATTGTGTACACATTTACCACAACTGTAAAAGCAAACTGTCAGTTATCCTAGCTGATCATCATCACATGCAATTACAACTACATACATATTTTTGTAACCTTGGAGTATCTTACACATGCATTTCTCTATTCTACAGCTTGTGTTAATGACGACTGATTATCAGGACTGTAACAAACGCTGTGCAAAAAGACATTTCTGAGCAATAAATAAAGGAAGGAAGGAAAGCTCAGAGAAAGCTAGAATGACTAAAGAAGAAATGATGTACTTGTAGATGCAAAGACAATATTCAAAATTGATAATATATAGTGTCAGCAGTATCAGGATTTTCAATTGTTACTCTTATTTTTACTCTAGGCTGCCTGACTGAAATGAAGATCTTCTTGTACAGATTTATATCAACCCAATCTTTTCATCTGTCACCCTTGTGCACCCTTCCTTGTGCAATTAAGGAATATGATTCCCGGCTAGCCCTTGTTTATTCTTACCTTAAACCATTCAGCATAAGGCATGAACACAGCAGGACCCTCAAGGGCAGCCTGACGAGCTATCAGGAATGCAGTGATCATGTTTTCCATATCGTAATTCTCAAAGGCTTTTATCAGCAGACTGCTCAGTAGGTCTAGAAAAGGTTTAACAATAGGCCAAAACCACTAAATATCTGTGGTAAAAACGTCATGAAATCTTGACAACTGTGAGGGTCTATGACTATAAGCAATGGAGCCAATTATCCGTGATAAAAGAGGTCTGGGAACCAAGGGCAAGTGACGGTACATAATACTTGGGAGAGGCTTTGGGACTAGCTTTTGACATCTGTAATAAAAAGGCACTTTTGTTATTCAACAAATCCTTTACACTCTACAGAGCTCCAAGCACCGCACAGAATATAGCAACTGAACGCACAATAGGAAACTCAGAAAAATTAAGTCTACCTACTAGTATTATATTGCAAACACAATTGTGAAGGCAGAAGTCAGACTCTACAATACCCTGTCACCCACATTAGCAGTTACAGTGGTTATCACATAACCGCTGCCAGCTGAATTTAAAATTTGGGAAGGGGGAAGTCATAGGATGTTGCACGTGCATCAAAGTGAAACCAGATGTATTTGACCGGAAAAGCAGAGCTCCTGAATTGTTCATTTCCTTATCAACATAGCAGACAGTTATACAATGTGTGAAGCCATCTAAAAGTAGCGATTATAAATTTAATATAATTGTAATTATGATGGACTATTCATCACTTGGAAAGCAAGAGACAGCAACACACACAGGCTCCCTACCAAGTTTCTCAGCCCTCTGTACCTTTAACCAGCTGCTCTGCTTCAGCCTGGCAGACTACCAATGTAGAAAAGCAGGATAGCACGTGCTGCCAATTCACCTCGTGCGTCTCCAAAATCTGCTGCAAATGACACATCAGCTTCTCAGCACTGAATGCTACGAACAGCTGGAAGACAGGAGCAGTGAATTACTTTAGTAATCAATTCAAACTACTCACTAGAGTGAAATTCTCCCCCCTCCTCCCCGATTCTTTTCTCATAGGGAACCCCTGAACATCATTAAGGCAATTCCCTTCCGCCCGATTTTCCGACAAAGCTACATCTCCATGTCTTGTCCCTATTCCTGCTACAGAAAACAGCAATATTCCCATTTATTTCATTGGGAGCAAAGTCAAATCCTTTAACAAAACCAAAAACCCATTTCAGGGAGTGCTTTTACTTTCATTCTTCCTCCTTTATGCACACACAGTTATGCAAAAATCCATTAGCACAAACAAAATCTTATGTTTTTTTTCCCCATCACACCATTGTCTACCTCTACAACATAGTCCAGATTTTGTGACTGAAGTGCACTGTTCTTGAGAAACCCGATCTCAGTCTAGAGTATATTAAGATTGCAACAAGAAAAATCAGAATATATTCTTATACCAATTAACACCTCAAGCAGGGCAAGTTTTCAGAAATTGTGCAAAACCATAAACAATGTTGTCTTTGCAAATGCTAGGAGACAGGCATACTTTGCGATACAAGGTAGTAAGCAGCGGGCAGGTTCTTGCAAAACTCCACTCTCTTTGCATATGAATGGCATCGGATGCTGCATACACAGGAAAGAAAACAAATTTAGCTTTTACCTAGAGTCAGATAATGAATAAAAACATGAAACCTCCCTGAAATCTGGCATCCTGATATACTACAGACAGTGATTCACCATCTTTCTTAGACCTTTAATCTCTGGAGCATTCAAGTGCAGATTGCTCACACAAGGATGGTGATTTCAGTGCAGCACCACTAATTCAAAGCTAATCGAACTCACACCAAACATGGGGCTGGTTTGCTGAAAGGGCACCATATCCGCTATCTATTGGAGTTTGTCTGTCAGACACACAGATGGCCTTTTTCTTCAAAAACTCCTCCTAAACATTAAGACTACATCTACCCTGCAGGCTTCTTGAGCAAGAACTTTTTGTGGAAGAGATCTTCTGCAAAAAGTTCTTGCGCAAGAGTGTGTCCATGCTGCCATGTGCTTTTGCGCAAGAGAGCGTCCACACTGCATGGATGCTCTTGCACAAGAAAGCTCTGATGGTCATTCACAGAATGGCCATCAGAGCACTTGTGCAAAAAGGCGTGTGGACGGACAACAGGGTTTTCTTGCGCAAGAAACCCCTATTGGAAAAAGCACAAGAGCTCTTGTGCCAAAAGGTTTATTCTTCATAGAAAGAGGAATAACTCTTGCGCAAAAAGCCCTGTCTTCTGACAATCTACTGTACCTTTTCTTGCACAAAACACGCTTGTAGTGTGGACGCGCCATGAGTTTTTGCACAAAAACTCTGCAGTGTAGACGTAACCTAAGATGACCAAATTCGGTATGCAGCTTCCTCACAGCAACGTAAGGGCTTGGTTGTGCCAGGAAAGTGAAATGTGCCTGGGAAGGGATTGCTTCTTAGAACACCAAACAGAAAAGGTGAAAGAGAGTGGCTGGGTGCATGCCCTTGCCCCCCTAAGGACTGCCCCAGTTCTGAGCCTTCCATCCCCCAAGTGCCCTTTAGAGAGGGCAATGGGCAGGAGGAGCTGAAGCTCTCCCTCTGGCTGGGGAGCGCAAGGGGCCAACGACCGGGACCTGCCCCATCCAGGGGACATGCACCCCTCCCCTAGCCGCGCCCACCAGAACTGCAGCAGTAATGGAGAGGCACTTCTCACCTGGCCTTAAGTTGCTTCAGTGAGAGAAGGCTGGCGTAATCCTCTCTCCCCAGGGCAGCCTGCATACTGACCCCCTCCTCCCCACCCCAGAGCAATGATTTAAATGAAGCCTGGACATTCTCATTTTATTTTCCAAGAAAACAAAAATTGAATTCAGGACCCAAACAACGTCGAGCAAGCCTATGTGTATACAGCAGGGGCAAAGACACCTGGTTAAGTGTTTCTCTGGGGTTAGGCTAGTTTAACTGACCACCTGCAATTAGTACTAGTATAAACTTCTCCCAGCTAGCAGTCAAGCAGCTCCACACCACAGCTCAATGGCCTATTTTCCACATGCCTTGCAATTGAATTGTATTTCTTCCTAGACACGTCAGACTTTACAATAGACACCAAAGAGCAGCAGCCCCCTTGCCCCAACATTTGATGAAGCCATAAATTTAAAAAACAACATCAAGCAGTGGGGGGCATGCTGTCCACTTCTTTCATATAACTAATACATTACAGCTGAGGACTAATGCGCCAGCGACAGCATGAAGAGCTAGCTTTCCCTTCCTTGACTTCTACCTTTCAACAGAGGATTGTAGGTAAGAATCTCAGTCAGGGTGTGAACGAAGAACTGTTGCAAAGACTCTGGACAGTCGGTGCTTTTGTACATTGTCACAGTGAATATGTCCAGCCTACAAATTAAAACAACAAAGGAACTGTTCAGGAGTAATGAATAGGAGTCATGATCTGTGACGCATGGAGTACAATTCATGACTATTTTTCCCCTTTAAATGTGTTTTCAACAGTTGAATTGCCAACATGAAGGAAATATTGACAGACATTTTTAACAACACATACATAAAGAAGTGATTGTGTATTCTTCTCAAACTATCAGCTTTACACAACACAGGATGGGCTTGATGACTGAAAGAGGCATAGCTGGAATCCTAATTGGCAACAGGATCAAAGCAGGAAGTTCAGAAGAAGATCTGAACTGATGGAAGTTGCAGGGGACAGGAAGCGGAGAACTAGGAATGACTGTTGGGAAAGTCATAGACTGTTATGTGGAGATACTATACAATTCAGGAGTGGTACTTGTACTGCCACAATATACTTTACTACACTTACCTTTATTTTCTACAGCTATCATCTCTGGTCTTTACATATGTATATTTGGTAAGGGAGAGAATGCCAAAAATAAGTAGCCATACTTTTAAATTATTTGTAAAGCAGGGTAAGATCTCATTTAATCAAGTTTTATGTCTGTAGAAAACTGACATGCACTAGTGGGAAAACACACTGACAATCATAAGATTTCTTACCAACATTTCACGGCCTGTAATTTAGAAGACTCTTCTTGTTTTTCACTAGCAATTGCATCAAGTACCCCTGGATCCCGCAAAATAAAAGAGAGTCAGAAAAAAAAAGAAAGCTGGAAAGAACAGTGTCATTAAACAACATGAAGGAACTAATTAGAACAAGCAACCTATGCATCTTTTAAGCAGGTGACCCCATTAGGGAAATGGGCAGCAGGAACCAGTCAGTACTCAGTTCTTTGTTACACGTTAAGAAATGTTCCTAAGGCTTTAAAACTGCTGGCACTGACCTTGAGCCATTTTTAAAGTCTCCCTGGCATGTGCTAGAAATTAAACCATTTAAAGATGCACATACATGGAAGAGACAATCTACCAAGGAGAACTGCCAAAAGGTCATAGTGGCCTAAGCTAAATAAGAGTCAACCGTGTGGCTGTTGCAAAAAAAGCAAACATGATTCTGGGCTGCATTCACAGGAGTGCTGTGAGCAAGACAAAAATGATTAGGGGTTTGGAACGGGTCCCATATGAGGAGAGGTTAAAGCAACTGGGACTTTTCAGTTTAGAAAAGAGGAGACTGAGGGGGGATATGAGAGAGGTCTATAAAATCATGAGTGGTGTGGAGAGGGCCGATAAAGAAAAGTTATTTATTAGTTCCCTAAATAGAAGAACTAGAGGACACCAAATGAAATTAATGGGGAGCAGGTTTAAAACTAATAAAAGAAAGTTCTTCCTCAGACAGCGTGTAGTCAACCTGTGGAACTCCTTGCCAGAGGAGGCTGTGAAGGCTAGGACTATAACAGAGTTTAAAGAGAAGCTAGATAATTTCATGGAGGTTAGGTCCATAAAAGGCTATTAGCCAGGGGATAAAATGGTGTCCTTGGCCTCTGTCAGAGGCTGGAGAAGGATGGCAGGCGACAAATCGCTTGATCATTGTCTTCGGTCCACCCTCTCTGGGGCACCTGGTGCTGGCCACTGTCAGTAGACAGGCTACTGGGCTAGATGGACCTTTGGTCTGACCCAGTACAGCCGTTCTTATGTTCTTAAGACATGAGAAGTCATTCTTCCGCTCTACTCTGAGCTGATTAGGACTCAACTGGGGTCTTGTGTCTAGTTCCGGGCACATTTCAAGAATGATGTGGTGATATTGGAGAAGGTTCAGAGACGAGCAACAAAAATGATTAAATGTCTGGAAAACGTGACTTATGAAGGAAGACTAAAAGAATTGGGACATGATAGTTTTCAGGTGTCTAAAAGGGTGTCACAAGGAGGAGGGAGAAAAATGGTTCTCCTTGGCCGCTGAGGACAGGACAAGAAGCAATGGGCTTAAACTGCAGCAAAGGAGGTTTAGGTTGGACATGAGGAAAAACTTCCTGTCAGGGTGGTTAAACACTGGAATAAATTGTCTAGGGAGGCTGTGGACTCTCCATCACTGGAGATATGGAAGAGCAGGTTACAGCTATCAGGGACGATCTAAATCAGGGCTACTCAACACGCAGTCCATGGCCTGTTTGTTTGCGGCCCACGGTGAGATTTGGATTTACACAGGGTTCAACACTCGGCCCGCAGGTGGGATGCTTTGAATATGGCCTCCACTGGGAACACACTCCACAATGGTCTTCTGTTGATCTGCATTTTAGTAGTTAAATTCCTGGACTGTCATTGCTCATTAATAGTGCTGTCATACGGGTGGAATTCAGGTAACTATTGCATTCTAGTCATATCAGCACAACTTACTTAAATGGGACCTGCGTGTTGTGTGGTTTTTGCCTTAATCTTTGTATTCATTCCCATCAGTGTGAAAGAAGCTATTTGCATATATTTGCATGTACATGCAACCACACTTGAGTTGCGGCCCTCGGCATGTGCTGTATTATTGTGGCCCCAGGGGCTTCCAAAGTTGAGTAGTCCTGATCTAGATGGTGCTTGGTGCTGCTGTGAGGGACAGGGACTGGACTCAATGACTTCTCGAGGTCCCTTCCAGTTCTAGTGTTCTAGGATTCTATACATGACAACGTAACCTCCAAATCAGGGCCGCAGATCCTTGCACCTGTGTGGAGTCCAACTAAAGGCAATAGCATTTTGTATGGAGGTGGGTGGTTTATGCTAGAAGATCATATATTCACTTATTCTTTAGTTTTAGTGGATACCTAACCCTCCTGACCATACTGAAGAGAAAGCAGAATGCTGCTTGTTAATTCACCCCCGTCAGTCCTAGCTCTGGGATTTCCATGTTCTATCTAGTAAGTTAACACTCAACTAAAGACTAGGCCTACTGCATCAATTGTTGATGAAGACAAGGAAGGGCACTGGCAATGTACACACAGTACTGTCTTGGCCTATCAAGCAGCAATTCTCAGTGACCACAGCCTAAATGCTGATCTTTTTCTCCAGTGCAGAGGTTTTCAGCCAGTGGTCCACAGCCCCCTGTGGGACTACAGGCTATGTCTAAGATTTCCAAAGGTGTCTGTGCTTCTATTTGTAATTTCCTAGGGGTCCACAAATGGAAAGAGATTGAAAACCACTGCTCTAGTCAATGTGGCCAAGGAAATAGCTTTGCTGTTTCTTGCTCCATCACATCTTCAAAAGCCTCAAGTTTACTGAAGGGAAATCGAAGAACTCTTGAGCTTTAAATGAAGAGCCCTTTGATTAAGGCTGAGATTTTCTTTGAGCCACTTCTTTTGAAAGGAAGTGTACTGGGATGTGGAGACACACAGATGCCCCACTCTTGTTCCTTATCTGCCAGACCCTTCTATTTTCTTTATTTTTTTCCTCCCGCTTCCTAAAGGGGAATAAATTAATGTTAAATAGAGGAGACTGATTTCTCTCCCCTCCCCCACTCTGATTTTCAGACACAGGAGCTCACTAACACTGTATATAGCTCATCTGCAGAAGTGGGCTGTGCCCACGAAGGCTTATGAGTCTCTATATTTTTGTTAGTCTCTAAGGTGTCACAGGTCTCCTCATTGCTTTTAAAAGTCATTACCTAACACAAAGCATGCTCCCACTGCTACTCTTAGGCTGACACTCCTCTCCCACCACACCAAGGTCTTTGTTAATCATTCAGTTACTTTATATAAAATATCTAAACCTGCTTTAAGGCAGTTGATTAGTTACTGAAGTGTAATGAGCCCAACAGCGTCACGGACGTAAGTGGAACAAACTACATATAAGAATGTTATTAAGTTCCTTATTATTTTCTCTTTTGTGGAACACCTTGCAGTTTATGTTCCATTCTGGGAGGTATTTCATTGCCATAAAAACCAGGAACAGCTGGTCAACAGCTGGACAGCCATATGTTAGGATTACAGCAATATACTGATCTACAGAGCATCAGTGGCGATGACTGGATGCTCTCCCTGAAGAGAGAGAAAGCTATGTGGGATAGCACAGCATATGCTGCTGATCAGAAAAGCTTTGGACTTGTGTTTGTCTTTTTTGCATTGTGATTTGTGATGAAAATTCAGGCACCTTGCCTACTGAGCACTATCATCTGGACTCCCAACACAAGAGGGAGACTAGAAATTTGAAGATTACACTTGCAGTTTATGTTGCACTTATTAACACATCACTATGGACAGATATTTCAAATTTTACAAAAAAAAGTTATTCTGCTAGTTTAAAATGGTGTTTTATGGTGTCACAAAGACTTAGCACCCAGTCACTTGTATAAAATATGCAAATTCAAAGTTCTTAGTCAAAGAGAGCAGATATAAAGAAAAAGAGATTACATGCAGTTCAAGAGGAAGCTGGTCCTATAGAGGGGAAAGGTACATCAGAGGTATGTAAAAGGTTAACCAGTTACCCAGTAAGCGAGTGTCTTACCAGCATGCTTAACAGGATAATCAGTTTACTGGTGGGGGGCTGCACCGGCTCAGTCCAAGCAGCCTCTCCCACTTCCCCCCCCATGGTGTGGTGGGCCCAGCCCAGCCCAGCCCAAATAACCCACAGCACAGTAGTCCCAGCCAGAGCAGCCCCCCCACTTGTATCCACACTGAAGGGGGCTGGAGCAGCCCCCCACCTTAGGATCACTGTTAACCAGTTAAACATTCCGTTTAACCAGTTAACTTTTTAACCGGGATTACATCCCTACTTAAGCAATGAGTCATGTACATGATGCAGCACAACAAATGAAATCCAACAGTGGTAAATAGCTCCTGAGTGCCCTTGAAAATCTCCCAGGAAAGAAGGGAGGCATGTCTAACAAAGTACAATCCTAGTAAATTGCACAAAGCCCCAAATTCTAAATAATCAATACTTACATATCAACATTTTTTGCAGTACAGCATAGCAGATCTATTTAAATTAAAAATTAAAGAACATTTAGCATTTAAGAAGGCTGTAAATATGTCCAAAGAAAGTCAATTGGCTTAAAAACTAAATTATCCTAAATTTTCTAGATTAACTCTTAACATAGAACTATTTGTAGTATAAACACAATCTATAGGATTTCCAAATTTTTTCCCTACTACTTCACATTATTTCACACTCCATATTCAAAAGGAAGCAATCAAGCCAAATCTGTATGTAGAAAAAAAAAATGGTGACCTTGAAAAGAATTACTATGACAATTCATGATCCCCAAAACCACCTTTACAAAGCCTAGTGATTTGGAGGGAAAATCCAGTTTCATAAATTAATGCAGGAAGGTCCACAATAAACTCTCAAAAAATCATCCTGCATTGGTCTCCTCATTGTTTACTTTTCTATTTGCTCATCTGATTTATTGTCCTATAAATATTAGATTGCGAGCAATTTGCAGCAGGGACTGCGTCTTACTTCGCATGTGATAAAGCAACACACATACACCAATGGTGCTTGAAAAAAGTGTATAAATAGTACCATTTTCCCTTACATGGGGGATTTTCTGGAATTTCATCTTCTTTCCTAGATCTGAAGTCTGCTGAAATCCATTCTGAAGAAACACAATCACAAAATCTGCAAACCAAGAATGGACAACTGTTTCAGCATTCTTTTACCTACAATGAAAGACCACATCCAGGCTTCCAGAAGAGCTATTGCTGGTAAAGTTTCATTTGTTACACGGTGAAGTTAGCTAGGTTTCCTAGCTAGGCTCTCTCCTTGCGGGTAAAATTATTTCTTATTATAAAAGACCAGAGAGATCAGATATCACAGACGTGCTCAGATACTTCATTGAGAGTGGCCATACAAAAATTTAGATAGATGACGCAGTTCATTGACCCACATATCAATGAACCATCAGGGATAATCTAGATGGGTACTATATGGAGAAGATATGATCAGGATGCAGAAAAATAATACTGGTGACATCCCACCACCTACCAACACCCCTGGTCAAAAAACTGAACTTCAGGCTATTAACATGTAATGTGACAGAATATAAAAAAAAGTTTAATTGTAAAGCTCCATGCTGAAAGCAATGAAAGACAAAAGGAATAGTGGGGACAGGGCAGGAGGAAGAGAAACAAGAGATGTGAGACACCAAAACGCTGATGATATCATTACCAATATTGGAATGGACATTCTCTTAATTATTAAACGTGGCCCTCTTCATCAAAAGAGATAACAAAAGAATACAAGTTGAAGTCTGTTTTCATAACCTAAAGTTCTGAGCTGAATATTGTCTGTTGTAGATTCTAAAGCTTCAGTACTTGGAACTACATTGTGTTAAATACCAAACACACAGGATTACCTGAAAGTATGTGCCCAGAAATCTCCAGATCCGGAGGAGAATTATCTGGCTGCTTACACAGCAGACAAAGGCTACTGAATAGCCACTCCACCACAGCAGGGGGGTCTGAATTGCTGAGAAAACAACAAAAAGCAGGTTCAATTTGTTTCACCCTCTTAATTGTGATATTTGTTTTTCCTCCAACTAACACTCAAGAAAGGAGAGAGACCTCCATAACCGACTCAGTGTCTGGTATTCTCTCTTTAAATTGTGCAAACTAAAAGCTCTATTTCCTTTGTAAATATTTGTATAGAATGATCGTGCCCCACAAAGAGAACTGATCTTGAAATCTCAATACATTAAATCTTTATTTCTGCAATATATCCAACAAAGAACTTCAAGAAAAAAAGCTCTCTTAGGGTATGTCTACATTAGTCCCCTAGTTCGAACTAGGGAGGCTAATGTAGGCATTCGAAGTTGCAAATCAAGCCCGGGATTTAAATATCCCACACTTGATTTGCATCTTCCCGGTCAGTCGCCATTTTTGAAATTTACAAGTCCAGACTAACTGCCCGTGTCTACACGCGGCAGGGACCCGGTAGTTCGAATTAAAGCCCTAGTTCGAACTACCTGTAATTCCTCCTGGAAAGTCCTGGAATGAGGTTTAACAGGTAGTTTGAACTAGGGCTTTAATTCGAACTACCGGGTCCCTGCCACGTGTAGACGCGGGCACTTAGTCTGGACTTGTACATTTCAAAAATGGCGACCGGCTGGGAAAATGCAAATCAAGCGCGGGATATTTAAATCCCGGGCTTGATTTGCAACTTCGAATGCCTACATTAGCCTCCCTAGATTGAACCAGGGGGCTAGTGTAGACATAGCCTTGAATTAACTGCCTAAGGGTAACAGCCTGTGAATGGTTTCTTCAGTTCACATGGTTGGTTTTTCAAAGTTCAACTAATTAAAATAGGCAATACCTACAATTATCCCACCCAGTAACAGAAAAATAAACCAATATCAGTATCATGGGAGCCAAGATATTTCCATCCTCCTCACATACCATAGAGCAGGGGTTCCCAAACTTTTTGACACGGGAACCAGTAAATCCATTCACGAACTTTTGGAGGACCAGTAATGTTCATTTGCATATTTGCATATTCATTAATCAAATGATGAATATTCAAATAAGTTGTTTCTGGTCCTCCCAAAACCCCCAGTGCCAGCTTTAGCAAAGCTTTTGATATGGTCGCCCACAATATTCTTGCCAGCAAGTTAAGGAATATGGATTGGATAAATGGACTGTAAGACAGACAGAAAGCTGGTTAGACCAGGGTTTCCCAAACTTTTTACTTTAGTTGGAACCCTTTTTTTCCAATACTGCTTTTTGCAGCCCAAAAATATAAACACAAAAAACAAACTGAGAAAATACCAGACATATAACATGTCTGGTATTTTCTCATTAGGGAAGTTGTATTATTACTAGATGTATCGGTTTGTAGTTTCGAACTGCCTGGCTGGTAAATGTGCTCAGGCTGCATGTGTCTACCAGCCAGCCAGTTCGCAACTACTCGAGGGGGAGTGTGTATGGGGGGTCAATAGAATCCCCAGGCTGGACTAACTCATGCAGGGGTAAGGGGGAAACAGGGGCAGCGTCCCAAGATCTACATATGGCCAGGTCAGTCCCACTCCCCGCAGGCCGATTGATTCCTCCCCCCTGCTCTCCCCGCTGTGCCACTGGCCAGCCCCACTTCCCTCAACCCCCTCCCGGGAAGCCAGGTCCACTTCTCCTCCCAATCTCCCTTGGCCAGCCCCACTGCCTGTATCCAGCCCTCCTTCCAGCGGCCGCTTCTTCTCCCCGCCCCCATCTTCCCCGGCCAGCTCCCTGCCCCCAACCTCGCACCCCCCGGCAGCCCTGCTTCCACCGGCCTTCCAATCTCCCCAGCCTGCCCCAATTCCCCCATCCAGTGCTGCTTCCGGTGGCCAGCTCTCCCCTCCTCCTCACCCCAGAATCCCCTGGCACCTGCACCTTCCCTTAGCCCTACACTCTCCTGGTGCCTCCCCCTTCCCTTACTGCCCCTGCCCCCTTTGCCCTCTCTTTCCCTGATACCCACCCCCTCAGCACTCTCTGCCCCATCCCCTCCTGCCCCTCTGTGCCCTCACACATCACTTGCTCCATCCCCACCTCTCTCATGCCCACCCCTTCTTTCATGTCTTCTCCCAGCATCTCCCCCTCCAGCCCCCAATGCCCTTCCCCTCTCCTCTCCTAGCATAACCCTGTCCCCCCCTCCCACTGACACCTCCCCTCCTGCCCTTTCCCTCATTGTCTGCACTTGGCCCCCTGGCATTTGTCTCTGTCTCTTGCACCCTGTCCCTTGGTGCCTTCCCCGCCCAAGCCCCTTCTCCTTCCACTCCTCCCCCTCCGTGCAAGCCCACCGCTGCCGCTACCTCCTCCTTCTCCTCGCCTCCGCCCAAGCCCGTTCCCTACCTTCTGCCTTCCACACTGCAGGGCCGGAGGCCGCCAGAGCCAGCGTGGCCCCGCCACGTGCCTCTGAAGACTTTTAAAATCTCGGGCCATGACGTCGCGTCAAGCCCGGGCGTGCTCCCCGCCCACGTGCAACGCTGCACATGGGCAGCAGCAGGCGGTGAGGAGGAGCCGCGCACGGCGGGGACACTCTGGGGGTGGGGTGGGAGGACACGCGGGGGGGCCCGCACCAGGCAGAACCGGGGGAGAGACCCAGCTGGCACTTCTGGGTTCAGGGGCGCGGGGCCCGAATCGGCCTGAGGCCACCCGTCACCAGGCATGCTGAGGCCCTGTATTTTTTTCTCGCGGCCCGGTATCAGGCCGCGGCCCATAGTTTGAGAAACGCTGCCATAGAGAATCATCTGAAAGATTAATGTTTGATTTTACTTATTAGAATACTGAGGAACACACTTGCAAAACAGTGCGCAGGGTTTCAACCACATCACTGCTACACAGGAACTGAATCTGTAAATTCTCAGGATGATAACATTTTTGCCTCATGATTCCTAAAATGGGACTTATGGAAAGTCTATCAGAAAGCACAGTCATTCCAGGACATCTTAACTTCTAACTTCACTCCACCCAAGATCAATTTTTTCTGTAGGCTACAACTCGGTCATGATACTTTGCCTTGTAAAGAGAGAAGCATGTAGCTTGCACACAGCAAGATTCCTACTCTGGACCAATGTTATTTGCAATGGCCAAATAAGAACTTTTGCAGCACATGGTAGGCCAAGGCACTAACCACTCATCCCAGGAAAGGTTTCGCTACGTGTTGAGGGAATAAAGATATCTGCAAACATATCAACTTTTGCTTACCACTCTAGAAGCTCTCCCAAGCTGATGATGTTGCCTCTGTGCAGATGCCATACAACTTCCAGCATGGGTGGGTTCTAAAAGGAATAATGCTACAGTCAGATGCAGTGTTCCCTCTATTTTTTTATGTCCATGTGCAGAATGAATTTTGTTATGTGCACCAATATGGAGAAGATGTGCAACATCACCTACACATTGGTGCACGTAAAACATTCATGCTACACATGGACGATCTGTGGTGATGGGATTGAGGGGTTCGGAGTGTGGGAGGGGGCTCAGTGTTGGAAGGAGGGCAGCTCTAGCTGGGGTGCGGGCTCTGGAGTAGGGCTGAGGATGAGGCATTTGGGGGGCGGAAGAGGTCTCCAGGCTGGGGCCAAGGGATTTGGAGTGCAGGAGCAGGTTCAGGGCAGGAGGTTGGGGTGAAGTGTCTGGGCAAGAGTTTGCGTACAGCAGCGTGCTCAGGGTCTTACCTGGGGCAGCCCCATGGGGGGGGAGGGGCTCTGCACTGCCCTTGCTAACCTGCAGTCAGCGTGGGGACAGAGATTTGTGTTGCTCACACAGCTCCCGCTGGAATGGTGGAAGGAGGTGGGGGGGAGGATGGGAGGAACAGCGATACATGGGTCCCAGAACACAGCGACTTTTTGGGCAGCAGCCCAGTGCCCCAGATTAAGGGGGACATCCTTCATCTAGGGCCCTGGGCTACAGCCCCTAAAGTCCCTTTCTTAATCCAGCCCTGCTGCTGAAGCTGGGGAAGCCCATCTCTTCCCAGCCATGGCCGTTCTCTGCGTGACTTATTAGGCACGTGTACAGCTGCGCAGCTTAGTGCGAACCCTGGTAACATTTACAAAACACAAACTTTCCAGTGGTGAACGTTAAAAGAAAATTAAAAACCTGTTTGTCTGTCAAGTTAAGCATTTGAAAAACGTGAGCTGCTCTGTGGAACAGCAATATATGAAACATCAATCCCAAGAACGTTATCCGACAGCTATTCTCTCCTACCCATTTTTGAAATGTTTATTAAAATTGACAATTATTCATCCCTGGAATAGGGATGTAAGCAACTAGCTGACTAATCGATAAGCACAAGCTTCAGTTAGTCGAGTACGATTCAACTAGTCGCTTCCCCACGCTGATTGAGGCAGCCAGGGGAGGGGAGCAGGAGCCGGTGCAGGGATGAGCTGGGTCCCCCTAGCACCGTCTCTGCAGGGAGCAGCGGAGGCAGAGGCCCAGCAGGGAAAGGGCGCGAGTGGGGACTATAGCAGTCCCCGTTCGCGCCAGTTCCCACTGCAGCGCTTCAGCCTTTGAAATGTATCAAGAGCCCCATGGGTATTCCAGTCCTGCAGTAACCCTGATTACATGTCTTCTAAAAGGACACCTCAACGGATTGACAAGAACAGTCTGTCAGTGCTAGTCACCAGTTCAGGACAAAGGAAGTTGTAAACCTCCTGCATATTCCCTGGCTTGAAATGAAGTGAATTTGGTGCTCTCAAGACCAGTTCCTGAGAGTCAGATCACAAACAGCCATCCACAATTGGCATCCTTCTCAGCAAAAGCTCAATTCAGGAAACCCTTGCGATTTGCGGAATCGCTATTTGCTGTTCCACATATTTGTGGGTCATTTGTCCCGGTTGAGGGAATGGAAAGGGGGGAAGAGGGGAGCCACGGGGAAGTCACCACGGCACCCAGCCCCCACAGTGAGTTCTGCACTGCTCACAGCCCCCCGGTGAGTTCGGGAGCTGCCGTGGCTCCCAGAATTCACAAATTTCACTATTCACAGTGGATGCAGGAACCGTCCACCATGAATGGTGAGGGCTTCCTATACCGAATGGGGGAGAGAAAGAAAATAGCCTGAAGTGTCTGCTGTGAATGCAAGGTCAGCAGTCCACAAAACCAACATTATCCATGATCTCATTTTGAATGAAACACCTAGCCTTGCTTGCATCACTGAAACAGGATTTTATGCCCCCCTAACCCTGCCCATAGTCCATCCTATCATATGTCACAAGCCAAGACAGACTCCAGAATGCATTAGTAGAAAAGAGAAGGTGATGTAGCCACCTTTTTCCCTTCCAGTCTCAAATCCAGGAGCCTTCCTTCCCAAAAACATACAAATGGATCTATACGATCTGTGAGGCACACCGAGGTGAACAAGATAACTTAGGATTCCTGGTGGGGAACAGACTTCCAGATGGCAATCCTGTCAATTTCCTGGAGGGAGTTACAGAGCTGCTGCCCAGTGTGGTACTTAAACAGGATTCCATGTTAACCAGTTAACCGATTAAGAGGGGTACACCAGCCCACTTGGGGTGGAGCGGCCACCCCGCCTAAACAGCCACTTCCTGTCATGCACCCAGGCCTACCATGGACAGGGGCTGCTCTAGACAGGCTGGAGCAGCCCCTGTCCATGGCAGGCCCTGCACGGCTGGAGCAACCCTCTGCCCGCACTGGGTGGAGGGCTGCTCCAGCTCCCACTGGTTAACCAGAACCAGAAAGCATCACCGGTGATGGCTACCAGTTAACCTTTCACATCCCTACAGTCAAACCACTCTCCCAATCTGATCACCATCTCATCCAGGCAAGCCTTCCCTCCTTTCCACAAGGGTAGGGAGATAAGCAAAGCACACAAGTTCTCTAGCACAGTTGCTTTGGCCCCAACACATCCATTCGTCCACACTAACCAAACAGATCGCCACAATTTGCAGATGAAGTAAACAGGTAGAAAGTTAAAACCCCGGTGGTGCAAATTATATTCTGAATCCCTCTGCCAACAGCTCAAACAACTTCTAGAATTACACCACCACAGTGAAAGCAGCAAAACAAGGCCATTTACTCCTCTGCAATCACTGTGGCAGAACCACAATCAGCACAGACCACCACCTAATCAACCCAGACTGCATTGCCTACATGCCAGACCCAAGCATCCGCCAACATGAAGGTACTGTGAATCAATGCATATGAAAAGGAACCTTTACTATTCCAGATATCAGCATGCTTCAGAAACACTGTCAAGTAGAATGTAAGCAAAGTGCTTTCAAACACCTGGGAAGGCCTATTATTAAGAAGATAACATGCATGCAATTTTCTCTTGCTTTTATTTAAATTCTTTTCCAGAAAATTTACTGATTTGTCCTCCCCCACCAAAAATGCTGATAGGACAGTATTAAAAAAAACAACACTATTTTGCAAGCCATCTCCTACTCACCTGTTGCAGTTACTATCGAACAGTCATTAATACTTGCGGGAAAGGATAACTTTAATGGCTTAATTCCCCACTATGTATGGTCCTTTTAGATTAATTCTCACAGCTTTAAATAGATTTTATTGGTAAAATATTTGTTAATGGGAAAAACAATGCTCCATCACATTAAGACAGGATTATGCTTTTAAAGCCCCAAAACCATGCTGACTCCCAGGAGTTTTCAAGATGGCCACCATCCATCAAAAATAAGACCACTAAGCTCCTGATCTTGCTGCTAAGCACCATTAACAGTACCGCAAGGAGGAAGTCAGATTACTAGATTTCTGCAGCCTATTTTAGAACTGCCCCTCGCTTTAGTATGCACTCCTGGATTCCACCCAAGCGTTCTGTCCCTGCAGTCTGCAGGGTCAGCATTTGTCTTCAGAGCTCTTACCTGCATTTTCCACAATTCTTGGCAGAACAGCAAACGACAGAAGGCATTGTCCACCACTAAATCCTTGACGGTTTGAAGCAAACAAGACAATTTCTTCTGGAATTTCCCCCAAAAATAAAATGGAAAAAATCCTCTCAGTAAATATTACATGTAATTATAAACCATTTTCCTGGTTTTTCTTATTTGTTGATTTTTAAATGACTGAATGGCTCTAAGGATCGACTGGTGAGGGCCTTTCACCTTTGGGTTAGGAGTTTCAATGCACTCCCCCCTTTCCTCCCCCATCAAGAGTGACTGAAATCAGGGTCAAATTCAGCTTTTCAACTATTCTTGTTCACCCCAGTGACGACAGCACTACAATGTGAATTCATGAACACAAGCATCAGAAGCGGGAGTCACCCTTACACCACCAGTGGCCTAGGTGAAGCGATTGATAGTCTTAGCTCCTGGTGTCCACGCACAAAACCCAACCCAACAGAGAGTTAAAATTGCAAGCAGGGATGCTAAAAATTAAACAACGGACAGACAAAATGAACTCTATTGGGAAGGGTTAGGGCATACTAAAGAGTCAGATACAAGAAGCTTACACTGCCACTACTCACACTGTATTATATCTCTATGGATGACCAGAGGACATCGTTTCCAGGGCTGTCAATTCAGTACCTTTCACGTTTATGAAAAGAGCGTCCCATTTCCAAGCATATTACAACATACAGATGAGATATAAACCAAACTATCAGCTATTTAGCTCCATTACTGGCTTTGGATTTTTTTAATCTTTTGGGGACGACATTTCCATTTATGGAGGACAGAGAGTGGGCCTAAAGAAAGTGTAAAAACAAAAAATAACTATTAACAATGCCCAGAGCAAATTTTCATCTTACTCTCTGCTCCATGTTCAACAGTGCTGCTGGTTTGGACTCCATGGAAGCCTTGCAAATCTGGTCAATGTTGGCAGCAGTAGTTTTGGCTGACAAGATTCCCATTGGTACTCCCAGCCTCGAGGCCTGCTCCTGCAGAACGGATACTACAAAGCAGAAGTTTACAGTTTAAGAGGACTGTGGGCTGAGCACTAGACTAGAACCGACAACTCCTGAGTTTTAATCCTGGCTACATCCCCTGTTATCCCTCCTTTCACATCTCTGTCTGCCCCTATTCCCAGGTCTGAGTGTGCCTCCATTCTCCCCATGCCTCCCCATACTTCTCCTCATCTCTCCTTTTCAGGATGCCAACATTTTTCAAGTGACTTGGCAGAACTAAAATGAGGGGTATTGTTTGGCTCAATGTGGTAATGGCTGCCATCACCAGTTCTCTGACCGAAGGTCAATTACAGAGCTGTGTGAAGCTGCTAGCTCTGCTATCCAGATCCCAGGGGTTCTGCATATCCCTCATTTGCTTCTCTGTTGATTTTCCCGTTTTCAAAAATAAATAAATAAATAGATTTCTACCCCTGATGCACAAAACATTTCCCTGGCATTTTTAACTGATTTAGGCTTCACAAGCTCAGCCAGCAATAGGAAACGTGGCTTGCTGCTGTCCTCATTCTACCAAAAAGAGAACCACTGTGCTCTATAGACACTTGCAACTGTTTATGCATTTTAAAGAACAAACTAGCAGCCTGACAGAACAAGAAATTAATAGCACAGGACAAGCAGAAACTCAAGCGTGTCAGGCAAACAATTTCCATCTCTTTCGGACAGATACTTCTTCAGTCACACTCACCTACAAACGATTCTGAAAAAGCATTCTGTGGCTCTGGACCACTCTGTCCAGATTTACTGGAACTGTCCACCTAGAAACAAAGAGTCTTTTAAATCTCTGTTTGCATGTGTATGTACATATATCAACTTTTACATGGCTCTTTCCAGCTGCAGCATTCCAGGCACCTCCAGCAACTGAAAAAACCCAAAGTTAAATAATACTACTTAGCTCTTGCATACAACTTTGCATCTGTAGCTCTCAAAGCACTTTACAGAAGAGGGCAGCTTCGTTATCCCCATTTTACAGATAGTGAAACTGAAGCAGAAAAGTAACTTGTCCAATGTCACCCAACAGGTACATGGTACAGCCAGGCATAGAACCCAAGTCTGAGTCCTAGTCCAGTGCTCCTTCCACTGTCACATTTTACCAAAACATAGATGGCCACAAGCATTAGGAACCAGAAAGAGTCAGTGTGTCCTTTTAAAAGGAGATTGTTCTACTGCACTCCTCAGATTGTTCCACTGAACTCCATAGAAAGAAAAGATCCTAGAGAAAAAATTCTAGGAAGTACTCATCTGCCTACAAAAGTCCTCAAAAGCAAATGCTTTCTCCAGCCTGAGGTCAAGATAATGCAGTGAGAAACTTGGCACGATGTCCATGTCTGCATCTCTCACATCTCTATAAAATCACACTGCGGAATCATGGGTTGCTATTAAGAGAAAGTCGATGCTCTCCAATAAATTTGTGTTTACTTACTAACCTACCAAAGGCGTTCCAAGTGTGGAGTTTGCACCCTTGGGGTGGGGACGCAGCGATGAGGTTATCAGTAATGAGCAGAGACAAGGGTCCGGATTGGGCTCCATCCTATACAGAAAATAGACTGGGCACTGGCTACTGGGACCAGGGGTCCCTATCTGTCATGGCCCCTCACTGACTCAGCTACAGCAGTCACCAACAGGCAGTTAACCTTCTCTGCTGGGTAGGCCAGCAGGGCCTCTGCAAGGAGAGAGCCAAATGCTGCATCCGGGGCCTACTGACCCTTAATGCTGGGACAGAGCCCCCTCCTAACTCTAGGCCTTAGCACAGCCTCTGGACAGAGCCACAACCACTTCCCCTCCCAGAAGGAGCCTGTGCAAGGGAAGCAGAGTGTGCCATGCTGAAGGACCAGGGTCAGAAGTGGGCTGTGTCAGTGCATGAGCCAGTACTCATGGGGTGCAGCCTTTGGTTCCCCTGCTGACCCTAGCCCTTCAACAGCATCTCATTTGTTTATTCTAAGCAGGATGGGAGGCAGACAAGCAGGAAGCAGGTCCCAGCAGCAGAAACTGCCCAACTTCTGCAGGGCAAGAAGTCTTCAACTGCAACCTGGTGAGTATACCTCCTTCCATATTCCCTATGAATACAGGACACCCTTCCCTGAAGGGTACCAAGCAGCCCACCTCCCAGCACATTTCTTAGAAAGTGGTGGGCATGCATGGAACATGAGTCTCCAAAGGAGGGGCTCGGGGAGGGGGGGGGGAACCCCTCTGCAACAGAAAAGCCAGTGTTGATCCCAAGAAAGAGGATAGTAATTTACCACCATATCTCTAACCTGAATGAGCTCTATACAACCCTAAACCCATTTTCAGGCCATAGCAACACAGTAAGAATGAATACAAATCTCCTGAGTTTTCTTTTGTGCCTATTTTCCTCATGTTCACTTACTGAAGATATTCTCCTTTATTGGCACACACCTTAGACCTGTATCAGAAAGACTCGTAGCTAGATGAAACTTCTGCACAGTTTTACAGAAACCCAAGCTATGACTGGTAAAATCAAAAATGCCAGCTGCCTTACCTCGAACAAGAGGTCATCCAGGTTCTGATGGCAACTCAGAAGGTGAATAGCTGCTTTCTGAAACTCCTGTCCATTTTCAAATGTGCACTTCTGTTTCTTGACTCTTCCTGCTAAGAATATTTTAAAATTAATTTCAAAGTTTTCTTAATAGCTCCCTTTCTGTGGTTTTATTTCTAAAATGTATGACTATTGTGCTCATGAAGAGGAAGGCTTGATATTGACAAGAGCCAGACAAAGTGTGGACTAATGCTACACACAGCTCTGCCAATGTCTGCCTTCTGATCCCCAAGGCTGCTCCTTAACCTAGGCCAGATTGCTCTATACACAAACTGCCCATTGTGCCAAAACAAAGACAAGCAATATAAGAATTTTTAAGAGACAGGTTGTTCAACATGTTGGAAAAACACTCTTTGCACTGATTATAGCAAGCTTGAGGTGCTATTTTAGGATAACTTTGAACAATCTCAAAATGAAACAGAAATCAGTTTGAAGAAGGGGGCATATTGTTTTTCATTCCTTGGTACATGAGAAGAAGGGGGCAGCAGCATTCTGCACATTCTGGGGAACTGGGGTTGGCAAAGGCCACAGAAGAGGGAGGTGTAACAATCAAGGAAAGGAACAATAAAGAGTTCAGAAAAGATGGAGCTAAGGAAGGGAGAGGCAAACAGCTTTACAAACACAGATGACATGGAAGAAGGACCAACATCCACATAAGTTTGGTTTCAAGTCTTGTAAAGCCACCAGCTGTCATAAAAATAGTCTGAACTTCACCCAGTTTAGATTACAGCCAATAAAACAGCAGCGGGAGGTGCGGGAGACAATATGCTGACTTTGGTTCTCTATCACAACTGCAGGTGTGCATGCTGGACTGCTCAGAGTTGTTAGGAAAAATCACGGTTGAACAGCCTAAAAAATAACAGCCCTGGCTCTGTGTGCCACCTGAATTGCATACCCTGCCCCAGAGGATCAGACGCTACAGGGCAAAGAAATGGAGGGGCACAGCAATGGTAGGGCTAAGGAGAGCTGCAAGAAAGCATACAGCAGGGCTGGGCAAGAGGCAGCTCAGATCCCCCCTGCCTAACACATAGGCTGTGTCTACACTGGTGCGATCTTGCGCCAAAGCGGCTGCTCTGGCGCAAAAACTTGCTGTCTGCCTACACTGGCCGTGTGTTCTTGCGCAAGTAAACTGACATTCTACTGTATAAAATCAGGGTTTCTTGTGCAAGAACTATGATGCTCCCGCTCAGGAATAAGCCCTCTTGCGCACCTGTTCTTGCGCAAGAAGCCAGTGTAGTCAGGCAACATGAATTTCTTGCACAAGAAAGCCCTATGGTTAAAAAGGCCATCAGAGCTTTCTTGCACAAGAGAGCGTCTACACTGGCATGGATGCTCTTGTACAAAAGCACATCTCTTGGGCAAAAGCACATACCAGTGTAGATGCGCTCTTCTGGAAGAGCTTTTGCACAAAAACTCCTCCACAAAAGAGTTCTTGTGCAAGAAGCTGCCAGTGTAGACGCAGCCTTAGATCCAGCCCATGAACTGCATCTGACTGCTTTCTATTTATATGCTGCTGCGCTGCCTGTGCCACTGGATTTCCAGGCAGTAGCTCAGACACCAGGATCCTATTTAAATGGCTCACAGTCATCATGCTCCCCTGGTAGGGGCCACAGCCACGAGCCCTTTAAATAGCCACAGCAAACTCGAGTGGCTACCAGGCAACACGGTAGCAGGAGGGCCAGGAGCTGCAAGCCTTTTACAATGTTTTTAATCCAAAAACTCCAGTCCCCCCAATAACTCTGGGGAGGGAGTCTAGTCCCCAGCCTCACCCCATGAGCTCACCCTTCTAGGGGTGGAGCCTGCCCATGAGCACCAACCAAAATTCATTAAGTGCCCCCCTGCCAAAATTATCGCCCACCCCTGGCGTACAGCACGCTGGGTGCATCCCAGCCACATGGTGAACCAGGACGGGCGGGGCTGTTCTGAGAGCACAGAGGTGGCCAGGTCGGTCCCTTGGGGACGGGTGCCCAGCAGAGGGGCACATGCAGGGGGAGGGCACCCCCACCCCTCGGGCACTGCGAGCGCCACCCCAGGGCTGGCAACTCTGACCCAACCAAATCAAACACCCGGCCCCGCCCCTTCCCGAGGCCCCGCCCTTTACCCAGCCCCGCCCCTTCCCGAGGCCCCGCCCTTTACCCAGCCCTGCCCCTTCCCGAGGCCCCGCCCTTTACCCAGCCCCGCCCCTTCCCGAGGCCCCACCCTTTACCCAGACCCGCCCCTTCCCGAGGCCCCGCCCTTTACCCAGACCCGCTCCCTTTGAGGCCCCGCCCTTTACCCAGACCCGCTCCCTTTGAGGCCAAGCCCTTTAGAGCCCCGCCCCTTCCCGCGGCCCCGCCCACTCATTCGCTGTCCCCACCCCGACTCGCTGGGCGGGGGCGGGCCCTTTCCCACCGGGTTGAGCGCCGCCCACCCTCAGTGTCCCCCCGCCCCTCGTGTGGGGCACGGCCCGAGCCCGGCCAGGAGCCGCCCCTACCCAGCAGCTCGGAAAGAGCCCGGCTCCCGCTCCGCCCGCCCGAGCTGGCGGCCATCCCCGCTGGGCCGAGCGCCGCAACCGCCTTCCCCTCAGCGCCGGCCTGCGCCGGCCGCTGCCACAGAACGCAACCAGCGCGCCCCGCGCTCCCATTGGCTGCGGCGCCCACACGCCGTCCCCAGCCATTGGCTAGCGGGCTCCCTGACGTTTCCTGGTTGCCATCTTGGTAGAGGCAGTAATGGCCTGGGGGTCCGCCATCTTGGTAGTGGCGCCAGTTTAGCGCGCGCAGGGTGGGGCTTGGCCAGATGGGTTCACGCCAATGCAGGCAGGAGTGCCGTGGCGTGTCCCGAGGCAGCCCCAGCGGTGGCTCTGCGTGGCAGGAAGCTGCCCCCTGAGCACAGAGCTGCAAATGCACGCAGGGGCCAGGAAGATTCAGGGGGGGTTAAAGCATCAGGCGTAATTAACCGAGGAGGGGCTGGAAGCTCCTGGAATTTCATCCAGTTGGGGGATCCTCCTGGGAATTCTGCGGGAGCGAGGCAGCCTCTAGGGCAGTGGTTGGAGGGCACTGACCCCCTGACAAGTCAGTTGGGGGCTGCACAAAAGTGAGAAGCAATCCCCCTCCCCCCGCCCCCGTGAAAACACCTCCCTGATGTGGCCCCCAACTGAATCATAGACTCCTAGCACACTAGAACGGGAAGGGACCTTGAGAGGTCGTCAAGTCCAGTCCCCTGCCCTCATGGCAGGACCAAGCACCGTCTAGACCAGTGGTCTCCAACCTTTTTACACCCAAGATCACTTTTTAAATGACAGACCAAGCCAAGATCTACCACCCCGCCCCTTCCTTGAAGCCCCGCCCTCTCTATTCTCCTCTTTTCCATCACTTGCTATCCCCAATCCTTATACTGCTACTTTAAAAAAAAATTCCCACCATTCCTCGCAGCTCCTCACCTGTGCTGTTGCTCGGTGAGTAGCTGCTCCTCAAATGAGGAAATCTAATGTAAATGTACTGCGCAGGCGCACAGTTCAGAGAGGGCTCAAGAGCTACTCTTAGAGCCTCCGAGATCTACCGGTAGATCGCGATCTACTGGTTGGTGACCACGGGTCTAGACCATCCCTGACAGGTGTCTGTCCAACCTGCTCTTCAATATCTCCAGTGATGGAGATTCCACAACCCCCCTAGGCAATTTATTCCAGTGTTTAACCACCCTGACAGGAAGTTTTTCTTAATGTCCAACCTAAACCTCCCTTGCTGCAGTTTAAGTCCCTTGCTCCTTGTACTACCCTTTGAGGTCAAGGAGAACAATTTTTCTCCCTCCCATTTATAACACTCTTTTAGGTACTTGAAAACCATTACCATGTCCCCTCTTAGTCTTCTCTTTTCTAAACTAAACCAACCCAGTTCTTTCAGTCTTCCCTCCTAGCTCACGTTTTCTAGACCTTTCATAATTTTTGTTGCTCTTCTCTGGACCTTCTCCAGTTTCTCCACATCTTTCTTGAAATGTGATGCCCAGTACTGTACACAATACGCCAGTTGAGGCCTAATCAGAGCAGAGCGGAAGAATGACTTCTCGTGTCTTCCTCACAACACACCTGTTAATGCCTCCCAGAATCCTATTTGCCTTTTTTGCAACAGTGACACACTGTTGTCTCATATTTGGCTTGTGGTCCACTGTGACCCCTAGATACCTTTCTGCCGTACTCCTTCCTAGACAGTCGCTTCCCATTCTGTGTGTGTGACACAGATTGTTCCTTCCTAAGTGGAGTACTTCTGCTATGTATATTGGACAGAGTTCTCAGACACTTCGCCAAAGAATTAATGCCCACAAATCAGACATCAGACATCTTCACAAGGAAAAACCTGTCAGATTGCATTTCAGCCTACCTGGACATAGTCTTAACGACTTTACTACATGCATCTTACTTCAAAGAGACTTTAACACCAAATTACAGAGAGAAACTTCAGAACTCTAATTCATGCTTAAATTTGACACTTCATGAATGGGCCTTAACAAAGATGCGAATTACCTTACACATTATAAAGACAGCTTCCCCACTTATCACCCCCCATTGGCCATTCATTGACTTATAAACAGCTATTCCCTCCGTCCCTCTCCCTCGCCCCACCTTCTGTTCTAAATCTGATTTGTCAGTTTAATAATGTGTTCACTTTTTCCTTGTATTCCTTTGGTATATATGGTCATGCCAATTCCCTTTCAGAATATGATCTGAGGAAGTGAGTCTGGCCCACGAAAGCTCATCACCTATTAAACCATCTTGTTAGTCTTTAAAGTGCTACATAGTTTTCCCTTTTGTTCTCTGAGAACAGTTACCCAGCCAGTTATGCACTCACCTTATAGTAGCCCCATCTAAATTGTATTTGCCTAGTTTACTGATAAGAAGATCATTCGAGACCATATCAAATGCCTTACTAAAGTCTAGGTATACCACATCCACCACTGCTCCCTTAGCCACAAGACTAGTTATCCTATCACAGAAAGCTATCAATTGGTTTAACATGATTTGTTCTTTACAAATCCATGCTGGCTGTTCCCTATCGCCTTATTATCCTCCAGAGGTTTGCAGATGAATTCCTTAATTACTTGCTCCATTATCTTTCCTGGCACAAAAGTTCCTGGCACAGACTGAGGAGCAGAAAAACAGTCTCCACTTTCCCCTCACACACCAGAGCCTAGGGGGCCCAGCTAGTAGATTTTGTAGACCCCTCTGGGGTGAGGCCAAAACTGAGAGGTTCAGTGTATGGGAGGGGCTGCCAGGAAGCAGACTTAGAACATAGAGGGTTGGTGGGCCCGGGAGGGCAGTAGGGTGCAGGAGCAGAGTGGGGGTACATTGGCAGGCTGAGGTTGGGGGTACTGTGGGGTGGAGCACCAGCACTGGTTCCCTGATACTGGTGGGGGGAGCCATGAGCTTTGGGGGCCAGATTCAGGCAAGCTGGGGCCTGAATCCAGCCCTCACACTGCAGGTTCCCCACCTGTGCTCTAGGGGCACAGAGAGAAACATTTCTGAATGAAAGGAAGCAGCAGAATTATTCCTGCTGGGGGGCTGTGGGAAGAAGCACAATGGCTTCCAGCTAGGAAGAAAGGAATTCATGGTGGGAAGGTCAGTGGGGCTGTGCATGATCCTCAGAGGAAGTCTTGCATTTGGGCTGAGGTTCGCCAGCAGTTTCCTCCAATCTTAAAGTGGGGGCTTCCGCACGAGCCAATATGGGAGCTGCTACTGGGATTTCAGGGGAGCTTGGGGGCTTTTTTTATGTTTTTCTTTTACTTTATGGCTACGTCTAGACTGGCATGGTTTTCCGCAAATGCTTTTAACGGAAAAGTTTTCTGTTAAAAGCATTTGTGGAAAAGAGCATCTAGATTGGCACGGACGCTTTTCCGCAAAAGCACTTTTTGCAGAAAAGAATCCATGCCAATCTAGACGCACTTTTGCGCAAAAAAGCCCCAATTGCCATTTTCGCGTTCGGGGCTTTTTTGCGCAAAACAAATCTGAGCTGTCTACACTGGCCCTTTTGCGCAAAAGGACTTTTGCCCGAACGGGAGCAGCACAGTATTTCCGCAAGAAGCACTGATTTCTTACATGAGATCGTCAGTGTTCTTGCGGAAATTCAAGCGGCCAGTGTAGACAGCTGGCAAGTTGTTCCGCAAAAGCGACTGCTTTATTAGCTTTATTTTTCTTGGTCAGCTTGGTGAGTCTGAAGCCAGGGAGACAGCTCAGGTAATGAGGCTATCAGAGGTTATTGCATTATACCTGACTCTAGAGATCCTACTTTCATTGTAGCGCTGTTACTGACTCACAGTAGAGATTCAGTGGGCAGATAGCCATGCTCAGGCCCACAAAAAGTACCTGGTGATACAAAGGGGCCTTAGGGCTTCTGGCCACTGGGGCAAATGCTGGAGCCTCGCTCCTTTCAATTGCTGCTGGAGTGGAGCTCCGCACTGTGTGCTCCGGGCAGCAGTAGGGGCTGGGAGGGGTGCAGAGCTCCAGGTGGTGCTGAGGACTAGCTGTCCCTTGCCCTACCCATGGTCTCGCCTCGTCCAGGAGCATGCACCTGGCCCCTATCCCATCTTGCCCAGGGGCCCACGGAGGCTAACAGCTCCCTGGCCATCTTGGTCCCAGGAACGGTGATAAGGTGGGTGAGGCAGTATCAGACCAATCTCCGTTGGTGAAAGAAACAAGCTTTGAAGCTACCCCGAGCTTGCCCCATCCCTGCTTCAGTCCTGGTACAATCGGGAGCCTGTATCTTCTGGTAATAGAATCTGATATTCTAGGATTTAAATGCTACACGTCTCCAGCCTGGAGATAGAATTACAGAACTGGAAGGGACCGTGAGAGGCATCAAGTCCAGTCCCCTGCCATCACGGAAAGACCAAGCACCATCTAGACCATCCCTGACAGGTGTCTGTCAAACCTGCTCTTCCATATCTCCAGCGATGAATATTCCACAACCTCCCTAAGCAATTTATTCCAAGACGATAAGCTTGCTACTGCACGGTGCTTTGAGTTTCTGGGAGCAGCAAGCTTATAGCAATTTCATTTCAGGGGGCATGAGAAATCCCATCTAAAAAGTGCATTTTGGGGAATGGTGCTGATTGTGTAAATGTCCATCAGCGAAACAATCCCACACAGGGACATACAGTGGGAGGGGTGATCATTCATTCTGAGCCGCACAAGTGCAGCCATCTGCAGTAGATCTGAGCCTTGCCATCTGCAGTAGATGCCTTCCTGGCATGGCTACGAATGGCAAAATTTGCAAATACTGGGAGCTGCAGCTCCTGGCCCTTCCGGGGAGCTCCCTGCAGCTCCCAAACTCACCGCGGGGGGCTGGGAGCCCTGGGGAATTCGCAACAGCTTCTGGGAGCTGTGGGGAGCTCACTTCAGGGTCCAGGAGCCCTGCCCTGCCCCGCCCTCCCCCCCCCCCAGACCAGAAGGCACCCAGAAATCTGCAGAATCACAAATAACAATTCTGCAAATTGCGAGGATCTCTTATACATACCAAGTATATTAACATTCGTGGGATATTTGACATGGAACAACCACCTTGTTTCTTTTTCCAAAAAGGATCAAGGAATGGCCTGTTGGAATTGAGTGTGGAGCATTTTATCCTTCTTGTTCCTCTAGCATCTTTCTCAGCAATTCTTAACGTGCTGTGGGCAGGAGACACTTTATGGCTACGTCTACATTGGCCCCTTCTCCGGAAGAGGCATGTTAATTTCCAACTTCAGAATAGGGAAATCCACGGGAGATTTAAATATCCCCCGCGGGATTTAAATAAACATGTCCGCTGCTTTTTTTCCGGCTTGGGGAAAAGCCGGAAAAAAGTGTCTAGACTGGCGCGATCCTCCGGAATAAAGCCCTTTTCCGGAGGATCTCTTATTCCTACCTGAAAGTAGGAATAAGAGGTCCTCTGGAAAAGGGCTTTATTCTGGAGGATTGCGCCAGTCTAGACGCTTTTTTCCGGCTTTTCCCCAAGCCAGAAAAAAAGCGGCAGCCATGTTTATTTAAATCCCGCGGGGGATATTTAAATCTCCCGTGGATTTCCCTATTCTGAAGTTGGAAATTAACATGCCTCTTCCGGAGAAGGGGCCAATGTAGACGTAGCCTATGAGTTTGCTCAACTTGAAGACAAAGCTCAGAGTTTAATATCTGGAATGTAAGAAAGCTCCTTACAGTGGGGTGGGGAACCTACGGCCCAGGGGCTTGCCTGGATCCAGCCCCCAAGGCTCAGGGCTCCCCTAGCCTTGGGGAGCCAGCGCTGGAATTCCAGCCCCCTGCCAGCACTCCCTGGGGCCGGAGCACACCAAGTCTACTAGCCTGGGCCTCCCAGGCTCTGGTGTGTGAGAGGAATGTGGGGAGCGTCTTTCTCCTTCTAGTCAGTGGACACGTCAGTGAGGGGTTTTTTTGCTTCTCACTCGTGTGCGGCCCCTGACTGATTTTCCCGTCTGTCTAAATGCTCATCCGTCTTGTGAGTGCCATAGTGACCCACTGAGACTCTGAAGCTGGTTAGCTGGGGATTGGCTGGTTTAACATAATACCCTCCTTGGGATGGTGGTGAGGTTTAGTCCAGAGCTGTCTGAGTTGGTTGGGCTCAGCTGCCTGCTGAAGGCCTCCAGTTTGCAGCATCCCGTGTTTCTCTGGAAGGCAGTTTCTTCAGCAGGAAAGTCTGAGGGGTCAGGACTGGGGGCTTGCGTCGTGAGGCGGAGAAGCCTGAGGTGAAAAGGGGAAATCCGTGTGGCCACCGCCTCTCGTCCACAATCGCAAATGCACCTTGGGCTGGGGCAAGGGGTATTTTCTATTCAGAAGTGGCTCAAGATTGCCCCAGTAGGGGCTGAAATCTCTTAGCGGGGCTGCCTGGTGAGCTAGGACTGGCATAGGGCGGAGGGCCGGTCCGATGTGCTTGGCAGAGCTAGGCTGACTACGCTTCATATGGGTATTAAGATAACCCAGTCCCGCCACCTAATTTCACATGCCCTGAAGTGAATCCGCTGTCCAGAGGATGGGGTTTCATTCAAATAGGAATGAAAAAGAATCTGGACAGGAAATGGGACGTCGTCGTCAATGCTCTGCCAATGACCGGTCTGGGCATTTCACTGCCGTATGAAATTTGTCCCAGTCCGGGTGGCTGGTAAATCATTTGAGTATCATGGGTTGGAATCCAGAAGCCAGCTGTTCTGTGTGTGGGCAGAGTCTCCTTTTCCTCCCCCCAGTGTAAACCAGGAAACGCGGAGATAAATCCGGGGGGGTCACACAGGCGTAGTGCCCTATGCCAGTCCTAGCTCACCAGGCAGCCCCGCTCCAGCCCTGCTCCTCCAGAAAAGGACAAGAGCGCTCTACGGGTCACATTGGCTTCAGTCTATTGAAGAGCTGTTCTCGGGGCCTGTTTCCCCAACTCGCACCTTGTACTCCTGTTCCACGAGGTGTACCGGTAGTTCGGAATAGGAAGCCTAGTCCGAACTACCTAGTTCGTGCTGCGTGTAGCTGCAGGCACGGAGTCCGAACTAGTGGACATTTAAAAATGGCGGCGCCTGGCAATATGCAAATGAAGCCCGGGAAATTCAAATCCCGGGCTTCATTTGCAACTCTGGTTGTCTATATTAACCACCCTAGTTCGAACTAGGGTGGTAGTGTAGCCATACCCTCTGTTACATGAGATGATCATTTAGGGGCCCCTCTTGTCCCCCTCCGTCAGGTGCATGTGCTGCAGGTACAGCAAAGACATCTCAGCCAGCACACGCCAATGGGAACAAATGTCCGGTTGCAGGGATGTGGTCATATTTGGGGATTAGGGCCCAGTGTTTGGGTTTGCAGAACTGCAGCGACTGGCTGGGGAGATGCAATTAGTTCCGGAGTGGGAGCATGATCTCATGGGGAGAATAAGGAAGCTGTTTGTCGTACCTGCGAAGGAAGGGACAGTCCAGTGCGAGCCTGTGCTTTGGGCTGGCTCCCTGGGGGGTATGTTTATCTGGTGCTGTGACGGCATCCGTTGCTTTGCTGCAATGGCGCCCTTGCGTTTCTTGTCACTGAAAATGGAAGCGGTTTGGTTGTAAAGAAACAGTTCCTCGTGTCTGCAGGGGAACTCGCCTGCAGAACAGCCAGAGAGTGAAGCTGTCTCTGAATGAAAGACAAATGGACTCCTGTGCTCTAGCGGCTTTGTCGAATTCAATTGCACGCAAAAGGAAACCAGCTGCAGAAAGGAAAAGCAAACGGGATCTGTAAAGCACGTTTCCGCCGTGACGCTCCCAGGTGCATTCGTGACACGGGGGCTGGTATCTGAGTGTGGGAACTGGAACCAGGGTCCCCTCAGGAGAGAAGCCTCGTTCGTTGCTTTCTAAAATCAACCGTTTGCAAAGCATTCAACCTCCGGCAAAGCTCCTCGGGTCCAACGGTGAGCGCTGGGACTGGGTGGGCAGCAGGCCCCGGCTTCTATTCATGGCCGGTACAGTTTTGCTGGGAACTCTGTAACCTTTCAGGGCTACAGTTTCTCAGTGTGTGAAATGACTAGACCATGAGCTCCCAAACTGGGGGGCACAAGGCGACCCAACCCCCTCCCCCCGTCAATCCCCCCTTAAGTTTTGCTATTTTTGTTTTTTGAACCCAGTTAGTTCTTTTCTTTTCTTTTTTTTGCCAAGGGTGGGGCTGTGATGGCACGTCGGAGTTCCCTTGCCTCCTGCACCCCCGTAGTGGCACGAACAGACTCCACCAGCCAGTAGAACAGAGGGAGTTTATTGCTTCTCCGGGATACAGCACAGCATAGATGTAATCCTGGCAGGCCTAGGATGCCTCAGCCCCCCTTGAGATGGGGGAGACTGGGCCCCTAAATCCCAGGCCCTTTCCTAGGCTGCTTCCTCCATGATACCAGACAGAAACTAAAAAGTCCCCTCCAGCCCTGCCCCCCAGCCAGGTGCTGGCCTCCCCTCCTTCCTTTGTCTCTCCCCCTGGGAGATCACTGGTCAGACAGGTTGGGTGACCCTTGCCTAATGACTCATCCCCTGTCCTGCTGGGCCGTGCTACAGACAGCAGCCAGTGGGGGTCACCCCCCGCCCCAGCTTAGCAACCAGCAAGGTACCAACACTACATCACAGGGGCGCCTGAGGGTTTCTTGAGAATCGAAAAGGGGGATGTGCTGCCGAAAAGTTTGGGACCCACCGGACTAGACTCTGATGCGCCACCTCCCGGGAGTGTGAACAGGAGGCCTGGACCACGCTTTGAGATCCCAGAGGGAACGCATTGCGGCAGGACAGTATTTCTCACCCGGGTGTAGGGCTTGGACTTTGTCCTCGTCTCTCTTTTTAGTCTTGCTTTAGAACCCATCTACCCACCGGGAGGTGCTCGGGAGGGTGTCAGGCGGGTAGATATAATGATATCTTGATTGCGCATCAGTCGTGGTATTACCCCAAACAAGGGGGGTGTCCTCTGCCATTCAAAGAGCTTGCTGCTAATCACTGTTCATTCTGTGGCTTGGTGTGAGGCCATCTCCTTGGGGAGTCGTCCCCCCCTTTCCCTGCTGGCGCCTTGCCAGCTAATCCCGGAGGGCACTCGCTGGTGTAAACAGAAAGTGGCTGGTGTGTGTAAACAAAACTGAAAGCAGGAAACGCCTCTGGGCTCAGTCACGCCCCCTTCTGCGTCTGCAAAGGGCGGTGTGCTCAGAGGTCACCTTCTAAGGCCGTCTCTAAAACAACCCAGCCAGGAAGCTTATTTACAGGACAAACATGAATCCAAACACCAGCTCGCTATGGGGAGCCAGGGCCCGGATCTCAGCTTTCTCAGCCGAGCCTTTCTGCCATGGGATGGCTAGGGCTGAGGATAGACAAGCAAAGAGTTTCATTGTAGCAGGGGAGGCTCGGGTTGGACATTAGGGAAAACTCCCTGGCTGTCAAGGTGGGTAAGCACTGGACCGAATTGCCCAGGGAGGCTGTGGACTCTCCAGCACCCAAAGCTTGGTAGAACTGGTTAGACAAACACCTGTCAGGGAAAAGTAGAAGGAGTCTTTGTTACCCGCACAAATTTCTCTAACCCTTCCACACTGTAGGGACACACACCTTTACCCAGTTCCTAGGACCAGGGGCGGCCCTAGACTAGCTGCCAGCAACTGGTGCCTTAGGCGAACCATGCAATGGACGCCCCCACCTCCAAACCCCTCAATGATATTGCACCACCATTCGGTGCCCCATTTAACTTAGGCAACTGCCTAGTTCACCTATACGGACGGGCCGCCCCTACCTAGGACTCAAGGTGCAACCCTGTTAATTTATACACCCACCCTTACCCAATTCCTAGGGCTCAGGGCGCATCTTCCTGCGGGTTTTGCAGGATCTTTAGCTGCTGAAAGAGCCTCACACAATAATATCCTTCTCCTCTATTGACTGACAATTCCCAAACAAGCAGAATACACATGCTAAGCACACAGGGTTATGCTCACTAATCCAGGTGCAGGCAGACTTCCCCCGTTGGCCAGGCAATATCGGTCTCTCTGGTCTTACGCTGTGTCTCGGAGGTGAGTTCTTCTTCCCCCTCCTGCTGGTCCTCTTCTCGCCTTTTCTTCCTTCTGTCACTTCTGATCTTCTTCTTCTTCTCCTCCTTCTTGGACCCCAGTTTATCTAATGAAACCTGAGTCTTGCTTAGCTATACTGTAACCAATTATTTTAGTATAATTTTACTAACCAATCATAACAAAATGACCTAACCAGTCATACCCCACCACCTTCATTGATTTGCACCTAGCAAAATTAATTATACAACAGACAGAAACGGTTACAAACCAGAGATCACACGGACAAACAATAGGAAAGTGTAGTGACAATGATCATAGAACGAGGATTGCACGACATTCTCTATGAATAAGCAGTGTCTTGCCAGACAGAATGGTGGGACTTACGTTTTCTTTACCCATCCTGGGATCTGTTTCTGTATCTGGTGACAGTGGGGGAGCGATCAGGGCAAAGTCCCCTCCTCACAGCCTGGTGTGACACTTTGTAATACAATCTAGATGGAACTGTGAGGATGTGACTCCAGGCCTTACAGGAATGGCTGCTGCTCTTCAGTCTGGCTGCAGAAGGCGGCTTTGGTTCAGGCCTAGCACAGGCCTTCCAACATGGGTACAGAAAAGCCGGATTGTTACAGTGCCATCCGACTCCTTGTTGTTTTTGCTGAGCAGACTAACACAGCGACCTCTCTGCAACCCGTCAGCGTTACTGAGTCCTGCCCCAAGTGCGGGTGACTGGACTAGAGGACCCCGCAAGGTCCCTTCCAGTGGGGTCCCCGCGACGATCCCAAGCGCGCTGAGCTGTCTCTCCTCCCCCCTCCAGCCCATCCATCAGCCTTCCCAACATCATTGCAGGTCTACTTCCACCCTCCACCTTGTGAATCATCTTCTGGCTCTGCCTTGCACTGTGCATCAGACTCGGTGCTTGCAAGCCCCTGCCCCAGGCAGTCCCTGCCTGTTGCTCTCCCCCGGTCTCCTTTCATGTCTCCAGAGCACCGGGCCCCATTCCACCATGGATGCCCGCCTCCAACCCCCTTTCGTGTCCCTCCCCCACAATTGCTCTGTTCCACCTCGTAGCAGGCCTCCTCACATCGGGAAGAGTCACCTAAATGTCGTTGCACCGCAACCCCCTTCTGGCACCAAAAAATACTGCACAAGCCTAGGAAGGGGGACCAAAGACCAAACCTGCCCGAGCCCCGCGGCCGGGGGTGGGGGGGAGTTGAAGCCCAAGGGCGGCTGCCCTGGATGGAGGGCATGTAACCGTAGCGCTGAGCAGTGGGGCTTGGGCTTCAGAGTTGCCGAGGTCCAGGGTCACACCAGTCTTGGGCGCCCCGACCTAGGTGCTTGCTTGTATCGGGTGCTGATTCCCTTGCTGCCCTGTATCGGGTGCTGATCCCTTTGCTGCCCTGTATCGGGCAGGGATTGCGTTTTGGTCCTGGGGAGTCTCTGTCCGCCATCCTGCTGCGTGACCAGTAAGCCCCAGTCATCCTCCATTCACCAGGCCAAATCCAGCCCTGTTGTAAGCAAGTGCAGCTCCTGATGGAATTGCTCCCTGTAGCAGGAAGAGCACGTATAGGACCCGAAGATTTGCAGAGCCAGCCAAATACTGTCGGCCCGTCAGAGCAGTGCGGCACGGTGAAGCAGGCATTTGGGGTCACGCTGGCTCTCTGTGGTACGTAGCTATGGGGTACATGTTTGCACACAACCAGTCGCTGACTTGAAGTTAGCTAAAGTTATAAATAGCCCATTTATAAAAAGGGAAATAAGAACAACCCAGGAAACTACAGACCAGTTAATTTAACTTCTGTGCCAGGGAAGATAATGGAGCAAGTAATTAAGGAAATCATCTGTCAACACTTGGAAGGTGGCAAGGTGATAGGGAA
Organism: Pelodiscus sinensis; assembly: GCF_052426305.1. Classification (NCBI taxonomy): domain Eukaryota; kingdom Metazoa; phylum Chordata; order Testudines; family Trionychidae; genus Pelodiscus; species Pelodiscus sinensis. Next base: position 49,491,220 of record NC_143063.1, read on the forward strand.
CAGCCAGCATGGATTTGTAAAGAACAAATCATGTCAAGCCAATCTGATAGCTTTCTTTGATAGGATAACGAGTCCTGTGGATAAGGGAGAAGCGGTGGGTGTGGTATACCTAGACTTTAGTAAGGTGTTTGATACAGTCTCGCATGATATTCTTATCAATAAACTAGGCAAATACAACTTAGATGGGGCTACTATAAGGTGGGTGCATAACTGGCTGGATAACCGTACTCAGAGAGTAGTTATTAATGGTTCACAATCCTGCTGGAAAGGTATAACAAGTGGGGTTCCACAGGGGTCTGTTTTGGGACCGGCTCTGCTTAATATCTTCATCAACGATTTAGATATTGGCATAGAAAGTACACTTGTTAAGTTTGCAGATGATCCCAAGCTGGGAGGGGTTGCAACTAATCTGCAGGATAGGGTCATAATTCAAAATGATCTGGACAAATTGGAGAAATGATCTGAGGTAAACAGGATGAAGTTTAATAAGAACAAATGCAAAGTGCTCCACTTAGGAAGGAACAATCCGTTTCACACACACAGAATGGGAAGCGACTGTCTAGGAAGGAGCATGGCAGAAAGGGATCTAGGGGTTATAGTGGACCACAAGCTGAATATGAGTCAGCAGTGTGACATCTGGTAGCTGTAAAGTCTTTGTGGCACCCTGTCTACTTGACCCTTCTCCGAAGGTTCCTGCTATTCTTTCTGGACCAGCGTGTCCAGAAGCAGCATCTCCTCTTTGCAGAAAAAGTGATTTCACCCTCAGCAGTGGCCGAAGAGGGTTACGCTCCAGCTGTTCCCATCAAAGATCACGTTCATCTTTGCCGGTCCTTATTTCTCGTGCAGGGCCCTATGTCACGGCAGTGTCCCTCTAGCTGAGGACAGGAACGAGGTCTCCTCAATAACACTGGTACCCAGGATTCAATGTGGTCGGGAGGCATCTCCATCACCAGACATTGAAAATAGTGAATGAGGTTAGACGCCCAGGCCTTGCATGAATGTGATGTTCTGCAACCAAACCGTCTCGGGCAGCGGCCATGCCAGGCTGCTTGGGAGAAGCAGGGTTAGACCTTGGCGTTACCTGGCTGAGTGAAGTCCCAGGGAAGGCCAGAGCTCTGAGAGGAGCAGATGCCAGGCCTGAATCAGTACCCACAGCCTCGTGGCAGAGGGTGCCGTGCTGTGGGAAGAGGGGCTGGCGACTCACTAGTTAGCATTTCACCCGGCGCCAGTTACAAAAGCCAACGTCCCAGTGTAGGGCTGTAGGGAGAGAGCGTTCCGCAGAGCAAGATGCTTGGCTTTCAGATGAAAAGCAAAGCAGAGGTCCTGCGCTGTGCACGCCGAGAACCTACAATGCTCAAGTGAGTCCTAGACAAACCCAGATGGGGGTTATACTGTACCATCCTAGCCCACCCTGCATCCAGACTGCTGCTGCACTTCCTGGCCCAGAACGCTATAGGCCTGTTGCTCTGTGCTTTGGCCAGTTGCTGTAGGCAATAGAGACAATGGCCTTGACTTATTGCCATAGAGACTACGGCCCTAATGTCAGTACTGGGCAAATTAGTTGAAACAATAGTAAAGAATAAAATTGTCAGACATGTAGAAGAACATAATTTGTTGGGCAAAAGTCAACATGGTTTCTGTAAAGGGAAATCCTGTCTTACTAATCTATTAGGCTATGTCTACACTCACGGCTTCTTGAGCAAGTACGGGCGTTCTTGTGCAAGAATCTGCAGAGCGTCCACACTGCCCGCCCGCAATTGCGCAAGGAAATTTACAGTACGGCGTGGTAAGAGAGGGCTCCTTGCGCAAGGAGACATAGCCTTAGAGTTCTTTGAAGGAGTCAACAAACATGTGGACAAGGGGGATCCAGTGGATATAGTGTACTTAGATTTCCAGAAAGCCTTTGACAAGGTCCCTCACCAAAGGCTATTACGTAAATTAAGTTGCCATGGGATAAGAGGGAAGATCCTTTCACTGGTTAAAAGACAGGAAACAAAGGGTACATTTTCAGAATGGAGAGGGGTAACTAGTGGTGTCCCCCAAGGGTCAGTCCTAGGACCAATCCTATTCAACTTATTCATAAATGATCTGGAGAAAGGGATAAACAGTGAGGTGGCAAAGTTTGCAGACGATACTAAACTGCTCAAGGTAGTTAAGACCAAAGCAGACTGTGAAGAACTTCAAAAAGATCTCACCAAAATGAGGGTATGTCTACACTACAGAGTTAGTTCGAACTAACTTAGTTGGAATTAGTTAATTCGAACTAAGCTAATTCGAACTAACACATCTAGAACTAAAAACTAGTTCGAATTAGCGTTTTGCTAATTCAAACTAGCAAGTCCACATTGAGTGGACTCTGAACAGGGCTTAAGGATGGCCGGAAGCAGTGCCGGCAGGGCATCAGAGGAGGACTTAGAGCGTGGAGATGCTGTCTCAGGCTAGCCGAGGGCTGCGCTTAAAGGGTCCCGACCCCCACCCCGGACAGACAGTTCTCAGGGGTGCCCCGCTTCCAAAGCAGTCCTGGCTTGGAGTGCCCGGAGTACCCACACTGGGCACATCACACCACTCGGACATCAGCCAGGCTGCACTTGCCGCAGGCTGCCATCTGGGGAGAGGGAGCAATCGGGGGGCTGCAGGAGAGCTTCCACCCCCAGAAGCCTGCAGAGCCAGCCCAGTCCTCCCCATCGGGGGCTCGTACCCCATTCCTCCCTCACCTCCTTCCACTTACCCTTCCCTAGCCCCCCTTCTTATTGATGTACAAAATAAAGATAACGTTTCTTCCAACATTGATTCTGTCTTTATTGAACAAAACTGGGGGAGACTGGGAAAAGGAGGTGAGAGAGGGGAAGAGAAAGGCTGGGAGAGGGGAGGGCAACTAACACGATCAGGGGTTGGGAACAGGTCCCAGATGAAGAGAGGCTACAGAGACTGGGACTGTTCAGCTTAGAAAAGAGGAGATGGAGCGGGGACAGGATAGAGGTCTCTAAAAGCAGGGGTTGGGTGGAGAGGGTGCATTCATAAAAGTTCTTCCTGAGTTCCCATAAAGAAGGACTAAGGGACACCAAAGGAAAGGAATGGGTAGCAGGCTTGAAACTAGTAAGAGAAAGTTGTTGTTCTTGACAAAGCAAATAGTTAACCTGTGGAACTCCTTGCTGCAGGAGGTTGTGAAGGCTACAACTAGAACAGAGTTTAAAGGGAAGTGAGATCAAGTCATGGAGGTTGGGTCCATGGAGTAGTCTTAGCCAGGGGATAGGAGTGGTGTCCCTGCCCAAAGTTTGTGGAAGGCTGGAGAGGGATGGCACGAGACAAATGGCTTGGTCACTGTCTTCGGTCCATCCCCTCCAGGGTCCCTAGGGTTGGCCGCTGTCGGCAGACAGGCTACTGGGCTAGATGGACCTTTGGTCTGACCCAGTACGGTCATTGTAAGCTCAGGGCTCAGGGTCGGGGGTCTCAGTGGACCCCCTTGATTTTCATGCACATCTGCTCCTGGGTGGCCAGGCTGGCAGCTCTCCTGCCCTAGCTGGCCACTTTCCTGTGCCTAGTGCGGAGATCGTGGACGAGGTCCACGATGTCCGCACTAGCCCAGGAAGGTGCCCGCCTCTTGCGGTCCAGGGCAAGCTCCCGGGAGCCGCCAGCCTGGTCCCGGGAAGAGGGGGTGGGCTGGGGGACATCGGGTGGGTGGCTCTGTGCCGTGCCAGGTGCAGGGTCTGCTGGCTGGGTGCTGGCAGGCTTGCACCTGGCACGGGCACCGTAGCCAGCCCGTGCCCCTTTAAGGGGTCCGGGGCCGGGAGGGGGGCATAGAGTTTCCCTGGTGTTGGCCAGAGTGGCCACCAGGGAAAGCTGGTGAGGGCTAGCCTCCCACTAGTTCAAATTAAGGGGCTACACACCCCTTAATTCGAACTAGTAAATTCGAACTAGGCTTAATCCTCGTAAAATGAGGTTTTCCTAGTTCGAACTAAGCGCTCCACTAGTTCGATTCAAATTCGAACTAGCGGCGCGCTAGTGTAGCGGCTATGAATGTTAGTTCGAACTAACGTCCGTTAGTTCGAACTAACATTGTAGTGTAGACATACCCTGAGTGACTGGGCAACAAAATGGCAAATGAAATTTAATGTGGCAAAATGTAAAGTAATGCACATCGGGAAAAATAAGCCCAGCTATACATATAACGTGATGGGGGCTAATTTAGCTACAACTAATCAGGAAAGAGATCTTGGAGTCATCCTGGATAGTTCTCTGAAGACGTCCATGCAGTGGGCAGCGGCAGTCAAAAAAGCAAACAGGATGTTAGGAATCATTATAAAAGGGATAGAGAATAAGACGGAGAATATCTTATTGCCCTTATATAAATCCATGGTACGCCCACAGATCTGCGTACAGATGTGGTCTCCTCATCTCAAAAAAGATATACCGGCATTAGAAAAGGTTCAGAGAAGGGCAACTAAAATGATTAGGCATTTGGAACAGGACCCATATGAGGAGAGATTAAACAGACTGGGACTTTTAAGGTTAGAAAAGAGGAGATGGAGGGGGGATATGCTAGAGGTCTATAAAATCATGAGTGGTGTGGAGAAAGTGAATAAGGAAAAGTTATTTACTTGTTCCTATAATATAAGAACTAGGGGCCACCAAATTAAACTAATGGGCAGCAGGTTTAAAACAAAGAAAAGGAAGTTCTTCTTCACACAATGCATAGTCAATCTGTGGAACTCCTTGCCTGAGGAGGTTGTGAAGGCTAGGACTATAACAGGGTTTAAAAGAGAACTAGATAAGTTCATGGAGGTTAGGTCCATCAATGGCTATTAGCCAGTATGGGTAAGGAATGGGGTCCCTAGACTCTGTTCGCCAGAGGGTGGAGATGGATGGCAGGAGAGAGATCGCTTGATCATTCCCTGTTCGATTCACTCCCCCTGGGGCACCTGGCATTGGCCACTGTTGGCAGACAGGATACTAGGCTGGAAGGATCTTCGGTCTGACCCAGTCTGGCCAGTCTTCTGTTCTTATGACTTTGCAAGGAATGTCAGGGCCTGCCCATGGATATGTAAAGGGATTAAGGAGGGTGGGATTAGATGGGTGCTCGTGGGCAGGGCACTCCTGTACTAGTGTGTGTGTTTAACAGTGCCGGGTGTGTCTGAGGAGCTGCCCAACAGAAAGGCCAGTGTCCCTTCCTTGAGGGATTTACAAAGCTGCAGGGGGGCGTCGACACTGCGGTTAGACCCCGAGGCTGGGCTGTGCTGGCTGACTCAGGTGCACAAAGCTCCCGCTAAGGGACTGTTCACTTGGAGCCCGCGAGACGGGGCCTCCCACCTCACGGGGCTCCGGCTCCGGGTTTTTAATTGCAGGGTCGCTCTAGGCGGGGTGACCCCACTGTGTGGGTTAGCGGGGGCAGGGAGGGCGAGAGGGGCAGAGGACTGAGGGGAGCGGGGGCTGGTGGGCAGGCGTGCTGAAGCTCTCAATGAAAAACACGCTCTGCAGGTGGGCGACGTTGCCCGCGCACCAGCGGGAGGGTGGAGGCTCAGGCCAGGGGCAGGGTGTGGGACGGTGGGTGCAGCCAGGGGCGGCCCGTCCATAGAGGCGAACTGGGCAGTGGCCTAGGGCGCCAAGTTAAATGGGGCGCCAAATGGTGGCCCAACATCATGGAGGGGTTTGGGGGGGAGGGATGCCATCGCATGGTTCGCCCAGGGCGCCAGGTGCTGGCAGCTAGTCTAGGGCCGCCCCTGGGTGCAGCCCTGCAGAGGTGCCCAGGAGCCCTGGGGGGGGCCAGGAACGGCACACCCCGAGGACCAGCGCGGGCATTTCCCGGCCCGGGCTTGGCCCCTGCAGCCGCTTTCCCTCTCCCGGCCCGGGGCGTGGCTAACCCCGGCCCGCCACCTGCGGCTCCCCCGGCAAGGGGCGCCCCCAGCGGCCGCCCAGGCCCCAGGCGCACCCCGGGGCGCCCCACCCGCGTGCGCACTGACCCCGCCCGCACCTGGGCGGTCCACAGGCTGCCGCCCCGCCCGCCCGCCGGGCCGAGGGCTGGGCTGCAGGGATGACAAAGCAGCGGCGAGCCGGGCGCAGCCCTCCCCCTCCTGCCGCGGCCGCCCGGCGCCGCTGCCATGGCAAGCAGCCCGGCGCGCCCGGGCCCGTGATGGGGCGGCCATGGCCCAGGCGGGCGGCAGCGGCGCGGGGGGCCCCGGGGCGCTGTCCCTGGAGGAGGTGCTGAAGTCCTACGAGCAGCCCATCAACGAGGAGCAGGCGTGGGCCGTGTGCTACCAGTGCTGCCGCGGGGGGCCGGCGGGCCGGATCCGGGACACGGCGGACATCCTGCTGCACAAGGATGGGGCGGTGACCGCCCGCGGGGCGCAGGGCGCGGCCGGTGAGTGTCCCCCGGGCCGGTGGCTTCGGGGCCCCCATGCCGAGACGAGCGCTGGGGGGTCCCGGGGTCCCCGCGCGTGCGGCCGGCTCCGCAGCCATGGATCGCTCCCTCCGGAGGGGAATTTTCCAGAGCCGCCGGGGGGGCGAGGCCGAGCCAGGCCGGGCTGCGCGGGGAGCTCCTGGCGGGGACCCCGGGGAGGGGGGGGTCTCACCGCCTGCTGACCCGGCCCCACGTCCCAGCTCCCGCCCCGTCCTTTGCAGGGGGCGCCCAGCCCCTCCCCCTGGGCAGCTGCTTCTCCGGGGCGCAGCGGCCGAGGGGCGCGGTGGCTTCCCGGCTGTGGCTCCCAGCCCTGCTCCGCCGGCCCCAGGGCCTGTGGGGTGCGCCTGGGCCCATTGCCCCGGAGCTGTGAGAGGGCCCGGGAGTTCCAGCAGGCGGGGCACTGCCCGGGGCAATCCGCCCGCAGCCGGCCGGAGCGACCTCCGAGATGCCTGCAGGCCGGGCGGCAGGTGGAGCAGCCAGCCCTGCCCAGCCGGATTGCAACGCAGCCAAATGACCTTGCGCCGCTGGGACGCTGTGACCCGGGGTGTCAGGCTTGTCCATTGGAAACCCGCATTGGCAGGGCTTGGTGGCAGTGCCGCAGGGGGGCCCTGAAACCCACCACTCTGGCTGGGGGGGCGGGAGATAGGGCATCTGGGGATCCCCTCTCTGGCTCTTTTTAAACCCCCGCCATGAACAAAATCTGAGGTCTCTGGGTTCATGGAGGAAAACAGCTTTAACTCCTTTGAAGAGCAGGAAAGTTGGTTGACCCTAGAACACAGGCCTGGGGCCGAAGGCTTCTATTGCATTTAACCCAGAGACTTCCAAGTATTTCGCTCCACAGATTTTCTAGCTCTTTGGGTTGGAAACTGGCGGGTAGTAATCTGTGAGTTAAGAAATTCACCGACAAAACGATATTATGGGAAAGTGGAGACAAAGCGCACGGAATGCATGCATGTGGAAGGGTGAAAGCACAGTAATTATCATTAATAATGGGAATGACCAGTTCCCTGTAGTGTCTAAGCAGAAAATGGCCATATACACCATACTGGGGCATGTGAGGACATGATGCTTCATCTGAATCCTTGTTCTTCCCTGGTTGTCTCTCATCTTTAATATTAAGGGAATATAACACTGTCTGGAGAAGAAAGATACACGATTACCCGGAAGTTGCTTAGTAAGACAGTAAAACGTTGGGCACTTGTCACATGGACCTGGAGAGAGGTCAGGCTACAGCAATACTGAACAAATTCAAAATCTAGATGATCACAAGACGGGGTGTGCCAATCAGTTGGACTCTTGAGCTATAGTTGCCAGTAATCTTAGCCCTTCCATGTATCTTTCTCCAGCCACTGTCAAGAAGGGCCCAATCTGGCCAGCAACGGCAGACGCTAGCACACAAATTCAAAGACTCAGAGAGGGCTACACTACATGTGTAAACTTTGAACTTTATTGGGTTATGCTAATTACCCAGCCGTGAGCCAGGAGGTCAGTGTCTCTTCCAAAGACACATTTCGTAACGTGGGTAGTTTTATGGTCTATAATGACACCCCATGCCCATAGAAGTTGTTTGCAGTTTGGTGAGTGTCTCAAGCCAGCACCAAGAGGCTAGCATGCCTGTAATAATAGGGATCATGGTAATCATTCTTGTATAGCACTTTTCATTGTCAAAGCGCTGTACAAACACGGCCGTGTTACTGTCTGCCTTGACCCGGTGGGGTGTTCGCCTGCTTTTCCAGAGGGGGAAGCTGACAGGGAGAGCCTGAATCACGGCTGGAGTGTGCAGAGCAGAGACAGTCGGGACTTCATATTCTCAGCCCTAGAATGTCCTGCTTGAGACCACCGGCCTTCTCAAGCTAGGTGAGGGGAAATCAGATCACTTCTGGTTAAAAAGCAGCCCCCATGCAGCCTGTGCTGGCTGTGTGACAGCCTCACTCCTGGAATTCATGCACAAGGCCCTCCGCTTGACTACAACAGCTTCCAGGCAGCCACACCTGGCCTGTCACACACTGACCCTTGCACACTCTTATTATCAGGGTGATTCAAGTGGCAGTTAGCTGAGCAATTCCAATTATCGCGCCTGGGCCACCTGTGAGTTCCTCCTCCTCCTGACACTTGGGAGGATAAACACCGGCAGCGATCAGCCGGCGCGGGCTCCCTGTACAAACAGTTATACACAAATGAGGTGCCTTATGCAAACGCACGTCACTAATGTGCAGCTCTTTGCCTCTGACACAACAGAAAGGCACCTTGCCGGGCCCAGAGCCGTGCGTTTACCTCCGCGCTGAACTGGGAGGAGGCTGGGTTGTTACTCGGGTAATATTGACTGAAAATTCTTCACACAACCCTCCAAAAACTGGCTGAGCCTGTTCCAGGCCAATCGCCAGTGAAATCACTATGTGCTCAGATGCAATCACTATGAAATCACTATGTGCTCAGATGCAAAAGGAAGCTGCTTTTCAACACACCACAGAAAATACGTTCGCCCGGGTTCATTAAATCATTCGGATGCTCTGGCCGGTTTTGCCCACAGGCGGTGCTGCTATTGTCCGTGGGAACGAGGCCAAGAATTGCATCACAGCTACGGTCCCTGAGGAGCGATGCTGCTGTGCTGCGTGGAGAAGTTTCTCCATGCTGGCAGAGAAGCCTCCATTTTTCACATGTGTTCGCCATGGCCAGCGATGTCTTGCAGGTTCCTTGGCAGCCTCCCTCTTGACACGGCGTCGGCCATGCGGGGTGCTTCCATGCAGCAGTGGCATGCTGGGAGTGCTTGCTGGCCGGTTCGCTATGGGAGTCTTTCCCGGCCACACTTCCCTAATTCTCCCCACAAGGGCCACTCTGGTGTTGAGAAAGGGAAAGTTGCCCCCTTGTGTGCTGACTACAAAAGGCCAGTGTGTGGCCAGGAGCGCCGGTTCCAGACGGAGCCCTGTTAGGGGTTCTGCCCTCGTTTCCTAGCAGAGCGTTTGTTTAGGAGGGAGTCTCTTGGTCCTGGTAGGATCTGGCCTTTAGGCGTCCTGAGACTAGCGGAAGCAGTTTTGCCCTTCTTGCGTGCCTGATTGGGAACGAGACACACAGGCCCTATGGCCCCCCATGGTGCCTTGTCCTCTTGGTGAGAAGGGAGAGGGGGGTCCAGGCAGTCCCCCACTCTGGCACTCCAAGTGCAGAAGGTGGGGGGCCCGCAAGAGACTTTCAAGTACCTTGCCATGAAAGGCTGGTGTGAAAACTCCCCAAGGCCTCAAGGGAAAAGGAGCGCAGGAGAGCTGGCAGTTTCACAAAGAGACAATATTGTAGCAAACCATCCTGCCACAAAAGAAAGACGAGAAGACTAGAGAGAGGCCAGTCGGTCTGCATCAGGAGCTCCTGAGCCACCTAAAAATCCAAAAAGAGTAGTCCTGTAGCATCTTAGGGTGTGTCTAAACTACATGGCTCCGTTGATGGAGCCATGTAGATTAGGCTGATCGGCAAAGGGAAATGAAGCCGTGATTTAAATAATTGCAGCTTTGTTTAAATTTAAATGGCTGCCGCGCTGAGCCGACAAACAGCTGAACAGCTGTTTGTCGGCTCAGCGTGCTAGTCTGGACGCTCCCGCGCCGACCTGAAAGCCCTTTATCGACCTCCCCGTTATGCCTTGTAGGATAAGGTTTACCGGGGAGGTCGATAAAGGGCTTTCATGTCGACAGGGAAGCGTCCAGACTAGCGCGCTGAGTGGACAAACAGCTGATCAGCTGTTTGTCGGCTCAGCGCGGCAGCCATTTAAATTTAAATGAAGCCGCGATTATTTAAATCACGGCTTCATTTCCCTTTGCCGAACAAACAAATCTACATGGCTCCATCGACAGAGCCATGTAGTTTAGACGTACCCTTAGAGACCAACAAATATACACATACACACGCATACACATACATATACATATACAGTATCCTGAGCTGTCATGGGCAAAAATCCACTTCCTCAGATGAGCAGAGAGGAGAGAAAAGGGGAGACCCTCACAATTTATAACAGAAAAAGAAGAAAGGAAAGGGGGAAGGGAAGTACCTGTCAATTGTAGTGTCGGTGCTAATGAGGCTAATTGAGTGGGTGGGAAGTGTCCCCTACTTTGCTTTTGATGTCAACGGGATGTTAGATATAAGGAAAGCAGGTTTTACACCCCATTGACATCAAAAGCTAAGTAGGGGACACTTCCCGCCCACTTAATTAGCCTCATTAGCACCCACACTACAATTGACAAGTACTCCCCCACTCCCTTCTTTTCTTCTTTTTCTGATATAAATTATGAGGGTCTCCCCTTATCTCTCTTCTCTGCTCATCTGAAGAAGTGGGTTTTGCCCATGAAAGCTCGGGATACTATCTCTATCTCTATCATTTTGTTCAAAAGCTTCAGAGGGGTAGCCAAGTAATCTGTAACAGGATACCATCGACATGTTTTGTTAGTCTTTAAGATGCTACTAGACTGTTTGTTGTTTGTTAGTCTCTAAGGGTGCATCTGCACAGCAGGGTTTAACTTGAAACAAGCTACACAAATGGAGCTATGTCAATTGCATAGCTTATTTTGAAATTGGGAGCGTCTACACAGCGCTTATTTCAAAATCGAGCCCTCTTCCTCTGACTTTCCTTACTCCTCGTACAATGAGGGTTACAGGAGTCGGAGTAAGAAGACCTCCCGCTTGACAATATTTCGACATTTTTTTGAAATAACTACCTGCTGTGTATTTGCGGGCTAAGTTATTTCAAAATAACACACGGTATTTTGCAATAATGTTGCTGTGTAGACGTACCCTAAGGTGCCACAGGGAAGGTCGTTGTTTTTTAAAGTTACAGACAAACACGGCCGCCCCTCTGAGACTAAAAATCCAAAAGGAATCCCACAGAAAGTGGAAACATGAATCCGTTGCTAAGGAGGAGCACAGAGGAATAACAACATATAAGGACAAAACCAGAAAGGCTAAGGGAGAAAATGAGCTACACTTAGCTAGGGACATAAAAGGTAACCAGAAAAGGTTCTATAAATAGGAGCAAGAGAAAGGCGAAGGAAAGTGCAAGCCCTGTTGAATCACCTGGAGGGAGAGCTAATAACTGATGACAGTGAGAAGGCGGGTGTTTCCCACCTATTATATATATTTTAGTCTTCACTAAAGAGGTAAATTGTGATCAGACACTTACCACAATTAAGGAATGTAATTCCTATCTTTAGACAGGGAAACAAAGAGAACTTGGGGATTTACAGACTGATCTACCTAACTTCAGTGCTTGAAAAGATACTGGAACAAATGATTAAACGGTCTGTTTGTAAGCACCCATCGAGGATAACAGCCAGAGTGGATTTGTCAAGAATAAATCGTGGCAAACCGAGTGATTTTCTTTCTCTGACAGAATTGCTGGCCACGTGGCTGGGGGAAGCTATAGCCCAGTGTTGCTCAATTTTATTTGGCCACAGAACCCTTTTAAACTCGAAAGAATGTTGCGGAACCCCTAATAACAGTCTTATATATGGAGCTGAAAAAGTAGCCCGCAAATAAGGAAGGATGATAACAAACAAACGCCAAACAAGGTCATGAGATCCATAGTTAGTGTAATTGTACATATTTAAAAACAAAAATCACATTTCATGTTGTGATGGTGAGTTGGGGGTTCCCCCATCCTGCACCCCCGTAGCAGCCAGAACAGTCTCCACCAGCCAGTAAAATAGAGAGGGGTTTCTTGATTTTCCAGAATACAGCACAGCACAGGGCTACTGGGGACAGGGCCAGGATGGCTCAGGCCAATAGGGTTAGGGTCCATCACCCCTATCCCCCATCTTAGCCTCTTCTCTCCATGCTTCCCAGCCAGCAACTGCCTCCCCCCAACGCCCTGCCCCCCACCCAGGTGTTGGTCTACACCTTCCTCCCTTTGTCTCTCTCCCTGGGAGGCTGAGCCGAGGTGTCTGGGTTAATACACATTGTGTGAGTGGATGGGAATCACAGCACAGTGCAGGGGGACACAGAGCAGACAGCCCCCCCACTACGCCACACATGTACAAAAAATAAAGCTCAAAAACTAATATGCATTATATTGGCAGTTTTCAGTGCGGGAGTGGGTTTTCTTCTTTTCATGGCAAATCCTTTTTAAATTTGGTTTAATGTTGGAAAGTTGGACTTGCATATCTGGCGAGTCTTGATTGTAATGGTCGAGTTTTTATATAATTAATAATCCGTACTGCTTTGTCCAACACATTTTAAGAGGGAGAAATATTCTTAACCACCAGGCGATCACACCACTGACTGAAGTGACATCGTCGTCCCTGCTGTCTGGTTAAGCTGGCATTACACAGGGACACTATCGTGGCAAACACAAATGAAAATTCTTTTCAATAAAATTCATAAATGCTTAAATATGAATGATTATTTTTAAATCATAAAATGTTGTTGTAATGGAATTTTCTTGCGGAACCCTTATTTTCACTTAGGGGCACCCCACGGACCACCCGTTGGGAAACACTGCTGTAGGCCATACCTCTTTATTTTGTAAGATTTACGACAATCCTACGTGACATTCTCATACAAAAGTAGGGGAATGATGTCTAAATGCAATTACTTACATGGCGAGCGCACAGCTGTTTGAAAGACTGTCCCTGAAGGGTTATAAATGGTTGACTATCAAACTGGGAACGGGGACATATCTAATGGGATCCTGCAGGGTTTGCTACTGTTCAGTGTTTTCACTGATCACTCCGATACCGGAGTGGAACTACGCTTATAAATTTTGCGGCTGCCACCATGCTGGGAGGAATTGCTACACTTTGGAGGGTGGGATTAGAATTCAGAAGGACCTTGACAAATCGGAGAATTGGTTTGAAACCAGCAAGATGAAATTCAGGAAGGAAGTGCAAAGTGCCACATGTAGGAAGGCAAACCCAAGTGAATAACTACAAACGGGAATAGCTGGCCAGGTGAGAGTACGGCTGAGAAGGATCTGGGGGTCAGAGGAGCAACAACTGAAAATGAGTCAGCAACGTGGCCCGGTTCCAAAAAAGCTAGTCTAGTTGTGCAGTGTATTAACAGGAGTGTTGTGTGTAAGATACAGGAGGCAGTTGTCCTGCTGCATTTCACCCTGGTGAAGTGTCCTGGGGCGCAACTCACCACTGCGGCGCCTCCTGCTGGTCACTCCAGGAATTAGCTCAGTCCTCAGCAGGGCGCCTCCTACTGGCGGATGTCTCACTCATCATCCCTCTGATACCTTCTGGGGGCATCAGCAGTCCTCAGCCTCACTTTGTCACTGTGGCCAACGGTGGCCCTAAAGCCTCGCCCCTCTGCCTCAGTGGCAAGCCACAGTCTGGCCACGCCACTGTCCTTGGTGGCAAAGTGTAGTGTAAGGAGGAGGGGGACCCAGGCCCACCCACTACTCTGAGTTCCAGCCCAGGGACCCTCTGTCAGCAGCCTTGTCCTGCCCCCTTCTCCTCCCCTTCACTTCCCCTTGTTCCTCTGTGACCACTGCAGCTCCCTGGCCCTTGTGAGGAGCCTCTGGCTCTAGCTCCTCTGAGCCTGCCCAAAAGTGCTTCTCAGGGAACCAGTCCTGCACTCTCCTGGTCAGGACCCAAACTGTTCTCTCTCTGCTGAACAGCTCCTTATATACAGCACTGGCCCAGCAAGCTGCCCTCTGATTGGCTTCTTTAAAAGCCACTCCCTGATTGGCCAGGGTTTTGTGCAGGCCCCCTCCAGTGTGCTTTAACCCCTTCGGGCTAGTGTGGGCAGCCACTCTACTACATGAGGCCTCGGGTGGAGTACCGTGTCCAGTGTTGGACACCACGCCTTGACAAAGATGTGGGTAAATTGGAGAGAGTCCAGAGGAGAGCAACAAAAATGAGAAAAGGTTTAGAAAACTGATCCGTGAGGAAAAGGTAAAATACTGGGCATGTTTAGTCTTGAGAAAAGAAGTCCGAGGGGGTCCTGTAAGAATCATAGAAATGGAAAGAGCTTCAAGAGGACATCAAGTCCAGCCCCCTGCCCTCACGGCGGGACCAAGCACCGTCTAGAGTCCTGACAGGTGTCTGTCTAAGCTGCTCTTCAATGTCTCCAGTGATGGAGATTCCACAACCCCTCTAGGCAATTTATTCCCTGACAGGAAGTTTTTCCTAATGTCCAACCTAAACCTCCCTTGCTGCAGTTTAAGCCCATTGCTTCTTGTCCTATCCTCAGAGGCCAAGCAGAACAATTTTTCTTCTTCCTCCTTGTAACACCCTTTTGGGTACTTGAAAGCTGTTACCATGTCCCCTCTCAGTCTTCTCTAAACTAAACAAGCCCAATTCTTTCATCCTCCCCTCCTAGCTCATGTTCTCTAGACCTTTCATCATTCTTGTTGCTCTTCTCTGGACCCTCTCCAATTTCTCCACATCTTTACTGAAATGCGGTGCCCAGAACTGGACACGATACTCCAGCTAAGGCCTGATCAGCGCAGAGTAGAGCAGAAGAATGACTCTTGTGTCTTGCTCATGAACGCCTGGGAATACATCCCAGAATCATGTTTGCTTTTCTTGCAGACAGCGTCACACTGCTGACTCTAGGGATGCTAGCGTGTACCCCTGGGCTCATTGGTTAATCCTAACGGTGACATACACCCCTCCCTTGCTGCGACTGTATCAGTGGCAGCAAGGGGGGGCCAGGCGGGAGCCAGTGCCTGTGGGAAGCCGGCTTTTAAACCAGCTCTTGGTGCAAGCCAGCTCCCACGGAGCCACCTCCCCTGCTACCTCTCACAGTGGCAGCAGGGACAAAGGGGGCAGGCAGGAGCTGGTACATGCTGGGAGCCAGCTTTCAAGCCCATTCCCTATTCATACCTGGTCCTGTGGAGCTGGCTGTGCCCCACACTGCTGCCTCTGCATCAGAGGCAGCAGTGGGCGGGGGGAGGGACAGGTGTAAGTGGTGCTCACAGGGATCTGGCTTAAAAGCTGGCTCCTGCCATCACTGGCTCCCTTCTGCCTCCCACATGTAACCGATAAAAATTCAGCGGTTACACGTTTCCAAAAATAAGCATTTGTTAACATCGCTAGTTGACTCTCATTGACCTTGTGATCCACTATGACCCTTCCATCCCTTTCTGCAGATCTCCTCCTGGGCAGTCATTTACCTCGGACCATTTCTCCTGCCTGTCCAAATCATTCTGAATTACGACCCTGTCCTCCAAAGTACTTGCAACCCCTCCCAGCCTGGAATCATCCCCAAGCTTTAGCTGTGTACTCTCCATGCCATTATCGAAATCACTGATGAAGATATTGAACAGAACTGGTCCCAGACCTGATCCTTGCAGCACCCCTCTTGCTATGCTTTTCCAACCTGACTGATCTATTGATCACTACTCCCTGGGAATGGTTATCCAACTAGCAGAGCCGGGCGATAGCCTAGAGTGCCTGATTGTAAGGGGCACCCCATGGTGCTGCCGGGCTGGGCAGGGGCGGGTCCACGCATGAGCCAAGTGCCTGGGGCCCAGATCACAAGAATGGCTCGAGCCGGCTCTGCCAACTAGTAATGTACCCACCTTATAGTAACTCCATTTAGGTTGTATTCTCTAGTTTGTTAATGAAGCTGTCATGCAGGACCGGATCAAATACCGTAGTACATTCTAGATCTGTGGTCCATGGACCCCGGTGGTCCGCAATGGTGGTCCGTGAAATTTTAATAGATTAAGAAAGGGTCTGAATGCTCAAAAAGGTTGGGAACCCCTGTTCTAGATATAGCACCTCTACCACTTCCCCCTTATCCACAAGGCTTGTTATCCGGTGCTATTAGGTTGTTTTGAAACGATTTGTTGTTTACAAATCCATGCGGACTGTTACCTGTCACCTTATTATCTTCTAGCTGTTTGTAGATGGATTCCTTAATTGTTTGCTCCACTATCTTCCCTGGCACAGAAGTTAAACTGACTGGTCTGTAGTTTCTTGGGGTGTCCTTATTACTCTTTATATAGATGGGCCCTAGATTTGCCTTTTTCCAGTCTTCTGGAATCTCTCCTGTCTTCCATGATTTTCAGAGATAATAGCTAATGGCTCAGATACCTCCTCAGTCACCTCCTTGAGGAATCTAGGACTCTTTCATCAGGCCCTGGTGAGTTGAAGACAGCTAACTTGGCTAAATAATTTTGAACTTGTTCTTTTCATGTAGTCAGGGCCAGCCCGAGCCATTCTTGGGCGCGCGGCACCTGATTGACGTGTACAGGGCCCCACGTCTCTAGGCGCACGGCGCATGCACGGCCCCACCCACAGGCGGCAACCTATGGGGGCACCTGATGCGGCGCCCCTTACCACTTCAATCAGGCGCCCCCCATAGGTTGGCGCCCTAGGCAGCTGCCCGGCTACCCCCCCCTTAATCCGGCCCTGCGTGTAGTTGAAAACTATTTGCAGTCTTCAACAATAGGAAGAGCTGCTATAAAGAGGAAGGTCAGTTCTCCCCATCTAATGAAGATAGGTCAAGAAATGTTGGGCTTAATCTGCAGCAAGGAAGATTTACGGTTAGATATTAGGAAAATCTTTCTCCGCCCAGGACAGTTAAGTTCTGGAATAGGTTCCCTAGGGAGGCGGTGGGAATGCTCACCACTGGAGGTTTTTAGGAACAGGTTAAACAAGCACCTGTCTGTGTGTCCTTGGTCCTGCCTCGGTGTGTGGGGCTGGACTTGGTGACTCTCAAGGTCCCGTCCAGCTCTGCAGTTCTGCGCTGGTGTGATCCCTGGCTGTGCTGCTTAGGCAGGAGCTTTATGGAGCTGCTTTGCATTTTCTCTGCGCGGCAGCGGGCTCTGCTGAGACGCTGCTGTCCTGACCCCTGCGTGTATTGATTGCCTGGCAGGGTAGCTGCAGTGGTCACGCCATCCGAGGTCTTGCCTGGCCCCGCGGCTCGGGGGAGCTGTCCTAGCACAGAGCTTACAAAGCCATGTTTGAGCACAAGGGTTCCTCTTCTCGGTGGAGCTCGGCACCCGAGAGCAAACCCAGCTGCCTGCTTCACGCGCTGGTGCACGATTCTCCGGGACGGACTGGCATGTCCAGTGCAGGGCTCACGAGAGACCCCGCAATGACAATCCGATGAGCACAGGCCACGGCTCCTGAGATCTGGGTAATGCAACTGGTAGGGGTGCAGTGCAGCGTGTGGAATGTCCCTTCAGGAGCACGGCGCTAAGACACCCCTCCACGCCGCGTGGTTCAGCCCACGCCAGGGGCTCTCGCAAACAGTGTTGAGTAAAACAATGTGTGAAGGGGCGAAGTGCCTAAAGGGAAGGACTTTCTTGTTGGCATTGGGGGCCTATTACCCCTCCTGGGGGCTGGCATTGGGGGCCTATTACCCCTCCTGGGGGCTGGCATTGGGGGCCTATTACCCCTCCTGGGGGCTGGCATTGGGGGCCCATTATCCCTTCTCAGGGCTGGCATTGGGGGCCCATTACCCCTCCTGGGGGCTGGCATTGGGGGCCTATTACCCCTCCTGGGGGCTGGCATTGGGGGCCCATTACCCCTCCTGGGGGCTGGCATTGGGGGCCCATTACCCCTCCCGGGGGCTGGCATTGGGGGCCCGTTACCCCTCCCGGGGGCTGGCATTGGGGGCCCGTTACCCCTCCCGGGGGCTGGCATTGGGGGCCTATTACCCCTCCCGGGGGCTGGCACTCGGGGCCCATTACCCCTCCTGGGGGCTGGCACTGGGGGCCCATTACCCCTCCTCAGGGCTGGCACAGTGACCCTCCAGGGGCCCAGCGTGCACTCAGATTGCCAAGGGTCACTCTGAGCCAGGGCACAGATCTCTGAGCCACAGCGGGTGAAATGCGCAGCCCCCTCGCTGCCTGCACGGGGCTCTTACCACTGCCCGGCTTGCGGGGGTTGCCAGAGCTGTTTGGCTGCCAGTCACGTGTGAGCTATTGACTAACTAAATGGTGCGTTAATGGCCCCAGCTCCCTTGTGAGCACAAATCCAGGAAGTGGCTTTGGAGCTGTGGTGATCACGGAGGGTATGTCTATACTACAAAGTTAGTTCGAACTAACTTTCCTAGGCGCTACACTAGCGCTCCGTTAGTTCGAACTTAATTCGAACTAGCGGAGCGCTTAGTTCGAACCAGGTAAACCTCATTTTACGAGGACTAACGCCTAGTTCGAACTAGCTAGTTCGAACTAAGGGCTGTGTAGCCCTTTAGTTCGAACTAGTGGGAGGCTAGCCCTCCCCAGGTTTCTCTGGTGGCCACTCTGGCCAACACCAGGGAAACTCTATGACCCCCTCCCGGCCCCGGACCCCTTAAAGGGGCACAGGCTGGCTATGGTGCCCGTGCCAGGTGCAAGCCTGCCAGCACCCAGCTAGCAGACCCTGCACCTGGCACGGCACAGAGCCACCCACCCGATGCCCCCCAGCCCACCCCCTCTTGCCGGGACCAGGTTGGCGGCTCCCGGGAGCTTGCCCTGGACCGCAAGAGGCAGGCACCTTCCTGGGCTAGTGCGGACATCGTGGACCTCGTCCACGATCTCCGCACTAGGCACAGGAAAGTGGCCGTCTAGGGCAGGAGAGCTGCCAGCCTGGCCACCCAGGAGCAGATGTGCATGAAAATCAAGGGGGTCCACTGAGACCCCCGACCCTGAGCCCTGAGCTTACAATGGCCGTCCTGGGTCAGACCAAAGGTCCATCTAGCCCAGTAGCCTGTCTGCCGACAGCGGCCAACCCTAGGGACCCTGGAGGGGATGGACCGAAGACAGTGACCAAGCCATTTGTCTCGTGCCATCCCTCTCCAGCCTTCCACAAACTTTGGGCAGGGACACCACTCCTACCCCCTGGCTAAGACCACTCCATGGACCCAACCTCCATGACTTGATCTCACTTCCCTTTAAACTCTGTTCTAGTTGTAGCCTTCACAGCCTCCTGCAGCAAGGAGTTCCGCAGGTTAACTATTTGCTTTGTCAAGAACAACAACTTTCTCTTACTAGTTTCAAGCCTGCTACCCATTCCTTTCCTTTGGTGTCCTCTAGTCCTTCTTTATGGGAACTCAGGAAGAACTTTTATGAATGCACCCTCTCCACCCAACCCCTGCTTTTAGAGACCTCTATCCTGTCCCCCCTACGTCTCCTCTTTTCTAAGCTGAACAGTCCCAGTCTCTGTAGCCTCTCTTCATCTGGGACCTGTTCCCAACCCCTGATCGTGTTAGTTGCCCTTCCTTCTCCCAGCCTTTCTCTTCCCCTCTCCCACCTCCTTTTCCCAGTCTCCCCCAGTTTTTTTCAATAAAGACAGAGTCAATGTTGGAAGAAACGTTATCTTTATTTTGTACATCAATAAGAAGGGGGGCTAGGGAGGGGTAAGTGGAAGGAGGTGAGGGAGGAATGGGGTACGAGCCCCCGATGGGGAGGACTGGGCTGGCTCTGCGGGCTTCTGGGGGTGGAAGCTCTCCTGCAGCCCCCCAATTGCCCCCTCTCCCCAGATGGCAGCCTGCGGCAAGTGCAGCCGGGCTGATGTCCGAGTGGTGTGATGTGCCCAGTGTGGGTACTCCGGGCACTCCAAGCCAGAACTTCTTTGCAAGCGGGGCACCCCTTAGAACTGTGTGTCCGGGGTGGGGGTCGGGACCCTTTAAGCGCAGCCCTCGGCTAGCCTGAGACAGCATCTCCATGCTCTAAGTCCTCCTCTTATGCCCTGCCGGCACTGCTTCCGGCCATCCTTAAGCCCTGTTCAGAGTCCACTCAATGTGGACTTGCTAGTTCGAATTAGCAAAACGCTAATTCGAACTAGTTTTTAGTTCTAGACGCGTTAGTTCGAATTAGCTTAGTTCGAATTAACTAATTCCAACTAAGTTAGTTTGAACTAGCGCTGTAGTGTAGACGTACCCGGAAAGTGAAGCTGGAAAGGGCCTATTAGGTCACATTATCCGTTATCCTCCCCCCTGCCCCCGCCCCAGGGCCAGCGCAGGATTGTCCCTGCAGTGTTTTCATTAGTGCCTTAGCCAGGCTAATTTTAAATGACCCACTTTCCCTGGGAAGAGGATCCCACGTGCTAGTAACCCTCACAATTAAACTGTGTCCCTGGCATTGGCCTGACTTGCCCTCTAATGGGTCCCCCCTTCCTCCTGGTTGTACCCTGGGGTGCATCAGTAACTCCGCTCTCTCTGTGATGCTTCCATGCCGGGCGGCCCCGTTTCTCCTCCTTGCAGTCTCCACGTAGCCCTGCCAGGCGCATCCTCCTTCAGTCTCAACCCCGCCAGCCCCTTGGCCCCAGGATAAACCCAGGACATTGGTACTTCAACCCGGTCCCCAAAAGCAGCCCTGCCGGATCATCCCCTTGTACTGATGACTCGCTGGGGAGGGGAGGGGATGACTGCCCTGGAGCCTGGTGATTCAAAGGGGGCCGGCGCTCCTGCCCATACTACTGTGGCAGCAATGGTGACTGGAGTCCAGGACCTTTTAAATCGCCTCTGGAGCCCTGTGCAGCACTACAGAGCCCCAGGCAGCATGCTCTGGACAGCAGTGAGGAGGCAGGGGTGTGGTCCATGAAAGCCCCGCCCCTTCTGCCCATGACCACGCCCCCTTTTCCAAGGCCCTCCCCTTCTGCCCACTGCCCTGCCCTTTCTGCCTGAGGCCCCACCCCGTTCTGTCGGCTCACCAGGTGCCTTGTCCAAGATTACTCCACAGGTCAGGAGTAAAACCCAGGGCCCGTGACTCCTGGTTCGGTGCCTTGCCCATTGGCCCGCTGAGGAAGGTACCCAGAGTTCTCGCCTCTGCTTTCCCTGCTGGGCCGTGGCACCTCGGCACCTCGACACGTGCAAGCCCTATGGGAACGGGCATTGTAGCATAAACCAGCCCGGCCGGCCTGCGCCCCAGGCACCCGTCCTGCTCCAAGGTGTCAGCTGCAGCTGCCCGGACTGAATCTCCCTGTATTTTCCGCTCTCTCCGTCTCGCGGGTTATATCTCCGCGCTTCCTGCTGTCTGCGCCGCTCCCCAGCTTAGAATCGTTCGACTGTTCACTAAACGTGCTGTTTACGTGACAGGCCGATCCCTGCTGCATCCAGCGTCTGCCCCTGAGCCCTGCAGCCCGAGTACTCCCTACTGTAAGGACCTGCAGGACTAGAACCTGGCACTGGGGGGGGTGCCTGGTTATGACACTTCTGCAGGCACCATAAGCTCACACTGGGCGTCTGCTCGGGGACTTGTGGAGCTAGACCGGGCAGGAAGTACCACCCAGCAAGGCCTGAGTGGCAGCCCCTCCCAGCTCACTGATTGGCCTGTGTCAGTCTATAAATGAGGAAGTCATCCCAGGGCTGCCCACAGGATTCAGGGAGCCTGGGGCAAAGCAATTTCGGGGGCCCCTTTCTGGCACTCCCTGTCTCAGACCTCTGACTCCAGACATTCTCGTGGGGGCCCCTGCGGGGACCGGGGCCTGGGGCAAATTGCCCCACTTCCCCCCTCTCCCCTCTGGGTGGCCCTGAGTCATCCCAGAGAGCTGTCTGAGTAGTGACGTTTGTTTCTACTCCAGCCTTTGCCAAGCTGGGAGCCCCAGACTCTGGCTCCTGACCCTGGTTCAAGCTTGTCTCTGCTGCTTGCCTCCTCCAGCGCGGGGCCTGCTTCTGAACCCTAGAACTGGAAGGGCCTCGAGGGACCATCAAGTCCAATCCCCTGTCCTCATGGCAGGACCAAGCACTTGCTAGAGCCTAGACCATCCCTGCCAGGTGTCTGTCCAACCTGCTCGTCAATCTCCAGTGATGGAGATTCCACAACCTCCCCAGCCAACTTATCCCAGTGTTTCACCACCCTGACAGGTAGGAAGTTTTTCCTAATGTCCAACCTAAACCTCCCTTGCTGCAGTTTAAGCCCATTGCTGCTTGTCCTATCCTCAAAGTTAAGGAGAATGATTTTTTCCCTCCTTGTTGTAAGAACCTTCAAGAACAGCGCTGTAGCCTGGTTCACGCTGGCACTTTACAGCGCTGTAACTTGCTGCACTTGCGGGGTGTGTGTGTGTCTTTTCACACCGGAGCCAGAAAGTGACAGTGCTGTAAAGTGCCTGTGTAGATTTAGCCCACGACTTAATCCTGATGAGCCAGTGTTGGAGAAAGTTTATAGCAATTTAACACTTTCCTTCTGCACCAGCGGAAGCGTGGGCTTGGAAGGGTTAGATTTCCCTTGGTAAATGTCAGTAAGCATTGTGTTAACTGTACACACTCCCCATAGATAAAACTAGTTTCCATCTGCAATCACCAAGAGTTACAGCTAGGCAAAGTAAGAAAAATGCTGCTTGAGAGCTAAATAGAGCTTGAATTTTGACATTTTGTGTTCTTGTGAGTATACAGTTTAATTTTGAGATACACTAAATAATTGTCTACCCTCCTCATAACTGCTTGCAACTGTGAACATGTACATTGATAAAATAAATCCGATCATTGTATTGTATCCATTGTGTCACTGCCAGAATGTTGGAGGGAGAGCTCACCCATTCCTATGCAATACTTTGGGTGTAGTTTTGGGGGGATGGGAGGGGATTGCTTATTGCTTGTACAGTACCTATATTGTGGTAGGGCCTACAGCCTCCTATCTCATAGTATCAGGCCCTGTATGAACACAGATCATAGACCTTTCTCTCGGGCTGACCTTTATTCCACTGGTGCAGCGGGGCAGGTGCATGGAATGGAAAGTTCACTATCTGTAACAAAGGTGAACGTGAGTCAACAGCATGGGCTACAACCATGCACTTTCAAATCAACAGGCAGGACGACTTATCCCCAAGGGTCTGAAGGAAGCTCACTGTGAATCACTGGTGTTAATTTGTAAATTAGCTGGGCAGATTCCTAGGGACTGCAGCACTACTACCATAATGCCAAGATTTGAAAAGTGCATAAGGGTTAGTCGGATGTTGAGCCAAAGCAAAAATAAGGGAACCATTAATTCAGGACTCTATCATCACAGAATCAGAAGCTAAATACACAATTCCAGAAAGCATGGATGGTAGATCATGTCAGACACATCTTTTGTCTTCTTTTTTTTTTTTTTTTTGGATAAGTTTATGGATCTGGTTGATAAATGCAGTTGTGTTTGTACAATGCACTTAGATGTCCTTAAGGCATTGGACTTAGCACATGGCACCTTGATTGAAAAAGCTTGCACTGTATGGAATTGATAGGGCATGCACTAGATGAATTAAAAACTGGCTCACTGACAGACCTCAAAATGAGATTGACTTAATGAGATTTCAATGAGCGAGGCCAGTATTCAACGGGGTTCTGAGTTCACCTCTATTTACAATATCTATCGGGGATCTAGATGAGGACACAAAGTCTCTTCTGGCAAAGCTTGCAGGTGACACAGAGATTAGTGTCCCAGGTAGGCTTGCCAGATGCTTTCAACAAAAATCCTGAATATGGCAAACTTGATTGAGCAAAAAAAAAAAAAAAAGGTCACTGCGCCTTTAAATGGTCCCATGCGTCTCACTCCCCCTCCACATGCCACAGAGGACAACTATCCCCACCCGGCTTCTGTCTGAGGGAAACAGGAAATACCTGGGTTTTTTACCGAATGTGGGAGCCAAATACCGAAAAGTCCAGGCGAAAACCAGACACCTGGCTACCCTAGTCCCGGGTAAATGGCCACCATCCCACAAAACACACTCGAATGCAGCCAGCGCAAGGTAAAGAATCCAGGAAGCCAGAATGCAGGTTGTAGCTGCAGGGTCGGTCTCGGGAAGTGGTGGCTCAGGGAAGGATTTCGGGAATCACCTTGACGTGTGCTCTCGTTGCACAAGGCCAACGTGACCCTGGCACGTATGACAAGGGGCTGTCCGGGAGGAGAACGGGCGCCCTTGTGCAAGTGCACACCCCATTGGTAGGGCCCCTCGGAGCCTGTGTCGAGTTCTGGGGCCTCACTTCCGGAGGGGCATGGGAACGGCCCAGGTCTGGCGAATGGGCCCTGCGAGCGGTGGCTTGTGGAGCTCAGTCCAGTCCCGTGGGGCGGAGCAGGTTGAAAGGTGAGGTCGTCTCTGCGCCCTGAGACGTGGGGAAGAGAGTGCGTTGGGGGCGGGCGTCTCTCCTGCCTTGAACAAGGATCGGTGGCCAGACGCTGAGGTGAGACAGGTTTGAGCGGCGGGGGCAGTGACACATTAGAGCAGCGTCCAGGGGACGGGCTGTCTCACCGCCACTTGGCGCCTTGGTGATGTTCGCTGGCTTTCCAGAGGACATGCTGTGATCCAGCTAGCGGAGTGCCCCAAGGTTCGGTTCTAGGACCGGTTTTGTTCAAATCTTTATGAATGACCTGGATGAGGGGATGGATTGCACCCTCAGCAAGTTTGCAGATGACACTAAGCTAGGGGGAGAGGTAGATACGCTGGAGGGCAGAGATGGGGTCCAGAGTGACCTGGACAGATTAGAGGATTAGGCCACAAGAAAGCTGATGAGGTTGAACAAGGACAAGTGCAGAGTCCTGCACTTGGGACGGAAGAATCCCAAGCAGTGTTACAGGCTGGGGACCAACCAGCTAAGTAGTAGTTCTGTAGAAAAGGACCTGGGGATTACAGTGGATGAGAAGCTGGATATGAGTCAACAGTGTGCCCTTGTAGCCAAGAAGGCTAATGGCATATTAGGTTGCATTAAGAGGAGCATTGCCAGCAGATCCAGAGAAGTGACTATTCCCCTTTATTCGGCTGTGGTGAGGCCTCCTCTGGAGTATTGTGTCCAGTTCTGGGCCCCCCACTACAAAAAGGATGTGGACGCATTGGAGAGGGTCCAGCGGAGGGCAACCAAAATGATTAAGAGCCTGGAGCACATGACCTACGAGGAGAGGCTGAGGGAGTTGGGTCTGTTTAGTCTGCAGAAGCGAAGAGTGAGGGGGGATTTGAGAGCAGCCTTCAACTTCCTGAAGGGAGGTTCCAAAGAGGATGGAGAGAGGCTGTTCTCAGTAGTGACAGGTGGCAGAACAAGGAGCAATGGTCTCAAGTTGTGGTGGGAGAGGTCCAGGTTGGATATTAGGAAAAACTCTTTCCCTAGGAGGGTGGGGAAGCACTGGAATGGGTTACCTAGGGAAGTAGTGGAGTCTCCATCCCTAGAGGTGTTTAAGTCTCGGCTTGACAAAGCCCTGGCCGGGTTGATTTAGTTGGGATTGGTCCTGCCTAGAGCAGGGGGCTGGACTTGATAACCTTCTGAGGTCTCTTCCAGTTCTATGATTCTATAATCCAGCTGCTGCGGGAAACTTGGCTGCCTGCAGATACAGGAACTCCGCCCACACGGCCAAAGCGGTCCCTCCCGGCCTTACAGCCATGGCATCGATGTGTCCATATCGGTCAGGTGGATGCATTGCCCGCATGCTAAGCGCAGCGCTCCCGGAGTCAGACTGATCAGCCAGACTGGCGGCGTGTGCAGCTGACGCAGGAGCATTAACCGTGTCTCTCTCTCCCTTCGCAGAGCCTGCCCTGATCCTGTCCCCCTCCATGGAAGCGCAGGTACGTTGCCGGCGTGATGGGTCAGAAAACAATGCAAGCAAAGAAATCTCGTGCAGCGCGTGTGGACATGTGCAGATGCACACGCATGTATAGGCCGGACACACGTGTGCACCCGGTTTCTTTTAAAAGCCAAATCTAGTTGGAAGGCAGAGGTAGCACAGAGGGTGGGGCTGGGGATGCTCAGGGCCCTTTCTAGACCAGCCACAGCTGGCAGTGTCCTGCCTTGGCCCCGGCATGGTAGGGGTTCAGGGGGAGGGAGCAGCGCTCCCTGTGATTACTGTACACAGGAAAACGCCATTTGGGAAAGCACGTTGTGACCAGTGAGGGAACTCCTGTTTCTCCCCCCTCCCCCAGGTGTGGCTGGGTGCTCCGCTCGGGCCTGTCCCTCCCTCTTGGACCAGCCCTGGGCTACATCAGCCAGTGTACGGATGAGCTGCCTGAGCCTGGCACTTGTAGGAGTTCCCCGAGACCCATGGGGAACCTAGACTGACCGGCCAGGTGGCTTCTCTCACATCAGTCACAGCTTGAGAGAAAGGGGGTTAAACAGGGAACGGTCTGCGCATGTCCTACCGGGACGGCTACTGGAGGTGCCAGGAAAACCTAACCCCAGGGTGTCAGTCGGAACAGCCAGGCTGCCGTACTCCGATCTGCTCCGGGCTCTGTCACTGGGCATCTTGCTCTTCGCCACCTTCCCGAGTTTCCCGGGCGCTGGCCTGTCTTGAACTACGGTACCACTTCCTGCCTGGCTTCCCAGCTGGCGGCTGCTAGTGAAAACCAAGCAGATTCAGACAGAGAGCGCCCCGTGTGCAGGTCACACACAGTCCGTTGGCACAGAGCGAGTGGCCCCGGGCCTGTCACACCCAAGAACGGCCCAGCCTTCCTTCAAGGACGGAGCTAGGAATCCAGGTGGGCCACTGATGGATTCTCTCGCAGGACCATGTGCCCGGACTCTTACGGCATACAGGGGATGGTTCAAATCCCGCCCCTTCCTGCTGCTGCCGGGCCTGGCTGCCCTCAAGCCAGGGGATGGGGGTTTGGCTCCCGTTCCCAGCTCCATTCGGCCGTGTAGCTAGTGCGTGTGAACGGGCAGCAGCTCCACCCGCTGGCCCGGATCCAAGGCCCCGCTGCACGCGCACAGTGTTCTGCTTGGGCTGCCCTCGTTCGATCAGCCCGCTCGCGCTGCTCTGGAAATTGGACACGCCTTTCTGTGCCCTCTGCCACCCACGGCTTTGGTTTGTTACCAGCCCATCAGACTGGCTGACCTCATGACGCCCGCCCGTCGGGAAGGCACATGTGCGTGGGAAATGAGCGAATTGTTTAGGGACGTGTCACCGTGCTCACCCTCGCCCACAGGCCTGCCTTATCGATGCAGGAAGAGCTCCCTAACCAGGCGTGAGCAACTGCTCGGCCTGCAGAGCTTCCCCTTTCTAGGGGCGGTGTCGGGGGGCAGCCACCCAGCGTTCCCTATAAGCTGAATGTTTGGGCGGCCACCTAGACTCCTAGGGCAGCGATGCTCCGGCTCCGACTCCGGCTCTAGCTCCTACTTTAACGAGTCTCCTGCGGCTCTTTGCAGCACCGGGTATCAAAACACCAGGTGACTGAATTATCCGCCCGTCGGGAGGCGCCAGCTCCGGTATTAGCCAGTTGCGGCTGACACAATAATACGAGCACAGTCATTTTGCTGTGAGAACATTAGCTCTCCGGACCGGCGCAGAAAATAGTAAAAGGCTTGGCAGGCCGGTGGCTGGTTAGGTCATGCTGCTCACCGCGGCCCTAGGGGGAATGGAGCCCCGGACTCTTTCTGCTGAGGTGCGTGGGCTCCGGACCAGGCCCTGATCTGGGTGTAGGCAGAGCGAAGCTAAGGCTGCAGTGGCCTTTTGTGGGCTGCCGTGTGCTGTGTGTGCCGGGGCCAGGAATGTCTCCTGGTCCAAAGTTCAGCCCCTTTCTGGCTCCTTTCCACCCTGCCTGCCGGAGCGGCTTTCTCTCCCCTCCCCCGCACTGGAGAGTGCTATCTGCCCCCCACCCCCCACCCCGCCCCCGCTGTGCCGCTCCCGGAGGGCCTGGGGAGCTAACAGGGCAGCGCCTGTGGGTCCCAGCAGGACTGTCCACAGAAGCGCGGCTGCTTCTTTCCCTCGGTCCCCTGGGCTGGCTCATGCTGCCCTCCCCTCCCGAGTCCTGGCTAATGGAGTCACCGTAAAAGCAAAGACGTGGGAGAGACCAGGGGCCTGGGGGAGGCAGCTGCAGCATGGCCCAATTGTAACCTCTCCCAGGGGGTGCTGGGAGGCTGGAGCGGGGTAAGGAGGATGTGTCCTCCGCCTGGCGTCTGCCTGCCAGCCCTGGGAATGCCAGGGGCCCTTGCCTCGCCCGCTTCCCGGCACGTGCAGGCTTCCCAGGCAACTGCCCGGCTGTGTGTAACACGGAGCCGGGGCGGAGGAGCCGGGCTCTCACGTCCACCCTCCAGCTGTGCCATCCCGGCGTGTTACTAACCAGGCCGGGGAGCCTCTCTGGGGTGGGACGGGGTCTCCCTAGGCATGGCCAGAAGGCCCAGAGTGACCCCCCAGCCCTCCCCTGGGCGGGAGCCAACGTTGGTAATACCTAGGGGGCCCTCTAGGGGGTGCTGCACCGGGCAAGAAATCCTCCAAATGCCCCAGCAGCCCGGGAAAGGCCCGGTTGGGGGAGCGAAGCATGATGGGACGCCTGGCCCATAGAGCTTTGTGATACCCCTCCCCTGCCTTGCCCCCATGTCTCCTTGGGGCCTTTCTCACGGGCCCTCGGCCAGGGTCCTGGCCCGGGAAGCAGCGTCCCCACGGCACGTCTCCCAGCCCCGCCCCCTCCTGAGGCCCCGCCTCCCCATGCGCTCTGCTCTTCCCGCTCCCGCAGATGGTGCAGTCGCTGGGCTTCGCCATCTACCGGGCGCTGGACTGGGGGCTGGACGAGAGCGAGGAGCGGGAGCTGAGTCCGCAGCTGGAGCAGCTGATCGACCTCATGACCAGCAGCGACTCGGACGAGGGCGGCTGCGGCCTGGCGGACGAGGGCTACGGGGGGCAGGACGAAGAGGAGGAGGTGGCGGGGGGGCTCCCCCGGGCCGTGCGCTCCTTCGGGCAGGCCATGAGGCTGTGCGCCGCTCGCCTGACGGCCCCCCGCGAGGCGCAGCTGCACTACCAGGCCGTGTGCAGGGCCCTCTTCGTGGAGACGCTGGAGCTGAAGGCTTTCCTCACCAAGATCCGGGACGCCAAGGAGGTGAGAGGCAGACTCCCCTGCCGGAACCTGGGGCACCCGTCCCCCCCACTGCCCCCACGAGCTTCAGTGGGGCCCATGGCGCGTGGCTAGGGGCCCACCCCCTGTGGCACTGCCATGGGGCTCGGCTGGGCGGCTTCTTCCCCCCTCACCTTGCCCTCTGACCGGCTGGTGCCTCACGCTAGCCCCGAGGGGCAGCATCGGGGGGGGGGGGCAGAGAGTCACCCATCACCAAATGCTGCTGGGCCCAATTGCCCGCTGCTGTGGCCGTGTTATGCCAGCGCCTGGCGTTGCCCCAGTGTGACGGCGGGGTGGCACGCAGCCCCCCGGCCCTGGTGTGTGCAGCACTGCACAGCTGGGTGCTGGGCATCTCCTCCCTCGGGAAATCCATAGGAATCGGCCCTTCTGCCGTGGGGGGACTGAGCCTGGCGTTTCCCTCTGGAGTGGCTGCTCCCTTCCCACAGTGGCTCTGGACTTCACTGTCAGCCTGTCCCCCAAGCCCCACCCTGCTCAGAGATCCTGCTACGGAGCTTACACGCCCCGGCCTCATGTCCTGCCTTTTCCAAGCCGCCTGTGGAGGGGGGGGGGCAGGAACAGGCTTCCACTGGCGATGCCAATCCTCGGCGGGCGCGGCTGGGTTGCCTCTCTCCCGGTGGGCAGGGCACTTGGCCCATTGTGACCCCCCCATGTGACTCCCTCTGAGGCAGGAGAGCAGGACATGCAAGGAGCCAGGGCAGGGCTGGTCCCTACAGACTCCCCCCCACCCCCGGGCTTTGTCCAGCCCAGCGTTAAGTGGCCCCTTTGGGAGGCGGCTGCCCAGGCTGGCACGTCTCCCCCCGGGATCTCCGGTTGCTTGTGTCACCCCGGGCTCCCAGCCCGCAGCCCCACGGCCACCCGAGCCGTCCTGAGCCCCTGTCCACAGGCCACGGCCCCCGCCACACAGCCAAGATCCCCGGCCATTGCCCTAACCGCCCGCCCGCCCTTGCCCCTGCCAGGCCTCTGCTCAGGGCGGGCCAGGTCCCGGGGGAAGGGGAGGCCGCCTGGCAGCTGCCTGGTGCCCTGGCGTGACTCCCAGGGCGGAGCCAGGCTCTGGCTGTGTAAAACGGGGCATGGCGGGAGCAATGGGGAGTTAAGCCCGGAGACGCGGCATCGCTAGGCAGGGAAGTGGCCATCGGCTTTCTGTGGGCTCCCTGCGTCCGGGGGGTGGGGGGCGGCCCTGGCACCCAGCTGCCCTTCAACAGCTGACTTCAGCTCCCGGGTCTCTTTTTAAAGGCCCATGTCCATCCGCGAGCCCAGGCAGCCTCCCCGCTGCAGCCCTCCGGCCCGAGGGCTGTGGGCCAGGGCCAGGGCGCCGGGAGTCCCCGGGACAGGCAGGCTGTGCCTGGGCGTCTCAAGTCTGCCATCTGGCGGCCAGAGACAGGCAGGGCCCCACCAAGCGCCGCTCGCCTGCTGCGACCTGTCCCCGCGCGTACTGCAGGGGTGGGCAATCGTTGTTGCCCGGGGGCCTAGATGATTGGTCTGGGGGTGGGGGAGCCCCTTTGCCCCCCTTCCCACTAGGCACCCATGCCCTGGAAGAGGCTTGGCACGCTCCCCCATCCTCGCAGGGCCAGGGCAGCTTCGCGCGCTTCCCTGAGCCCAGGCCCTGATTGACCTGGGGCGGGGGAGCCGCAGGGTCTCTGTGGGCCGGATCCACCCGCTTGGCGGGCCAAATTCGACCCACGGAGGCGTTGGCCCACCCCGGGCTTACTGCCATGGGCAGCTTGCGGGGCGGGGCTCGCTCCCGGGTCCCTGGGTGGAGGCTGCATGACAGTGGCACTGGGCGGGGCTGCGTGCACCAGCACACGCGGCTACTGCCCATTGCCAGACCCAGCGGGGCCCCAGCCGTGGGCGCGGGAGGAGGATCCCTAGTTGTGCGCAGGGTGGGCCGGGCAGGAGTCTGCATCTCCCAAAGGCACCACGCTGCAGAGCATCCGGCTATGATGACAACTTGCCACAGTGCCCAGAGGCCCCCGCCAGGGTGAGGGCCCCATTGTGCTGGGCGCTGTACGTACACACACACACACGCGTACACACGCACACGCAAACACACATGCACAGACACACATGCACACAGATGCACAGACACACAAACACGCACACAGAAGTGTGCGTGCACATGCACATACATGCACTCAGACACACATGCGCACACACGTACACACAGACACACGTACACACACGCGCGCAGACGCAAACACGCATAGACACACACAGACACGCACACACAAACACATGCGTGCGCTCACACGCACATACGCACACAGAGACACACACATGCATAAACAGACACGCACACACAGACACACACACACAGATGTACATACACACATGTACACACACACACACTCCACGTTGGGCCCTGCTCTGTGGAGCTCAGCCTCTCGCCACGCAGTGGGCCCGGGGGGCCGAATGGTAGTGGGCGGAGAGGAGGGGCCGTGTAGTCTGGCAGCAGCAGGACACTGGGCTGTGGGGCTGAGCTGTGGTCCGGGGGCAGCCCGGGGCTACAGCTGGTGCTGAGATGAGCCCGGAACACAAGGGCAATTTGCCGGCCACGATAGGGTCCCGGGGTGGGGGGGGTTGGCCAGGCTTTGATGTGCAGTGGGGTTATCGGCAATTGAGGGGGGCCGCTGGCGGGGTGGGGGAAGGGAGCAGCTGCCCTGGGGCCCGGTGATTTAAAAGGGTCCAGAGCTCCCACCTGCTACTGCAATGGCAGTTGGAGCCTGGGACCCTTTCAATAGCCGCTGGAGCCTGATGTGGGGTAGTCCAGGAGGTGCTGAGGGCTGCCCTTAGCTCCGCCCCTTCTGCCGAGGCCCCGCCCCTCCAGGAGCCGAACCCCGCCCCCATTACCCAGGGCCCAGCGTCCTGTGTTGCCAGCTCTGGCTATGGGGCCTTTAACAGCCGCACCGGCCAGGCAGGGCCTCAGTTTGCCAACTGTGTGGAAATCCCCGTCCACGCTCCTGGGGCACACGCTGCTGCTGCGGGAGAGGCAGGGGCTGTGCTGAGTCCCAGCCTCCGGGGTGTGTGAATCCAGCTCCCCTCTGCCCCCAGAGGGCTGCCCCGGGGCCCAGAGCAGGAACGGTCCAGGCTGGATTTAGCACGACCCTCGGCACAGAGCCCGGGGGCCCAGCGTGCTCCTGGCTACGAACCTCCCCGGACTCCCCACCACGGTGCCTGGACAGTCTTCCTGGCCCGCGCTCTACCCCGGCTGTGGTTAGCCCGGGGGCCATGGCTGGGGGCCGACCCGAGGGGTGGGCAGGCTCGCTGCTGCTGCTGCAGAGGAGCTCGGGGGGGCAGGGACCATGCCCTCTCTGACTGGTACCTGGCCAGGCCCGCTGAGTGCCCGGGAAGCGGCGGAAGCTGAGCCTTGTGGGGGTGTGGCTGGCACCCCTCAGCGCCTACTGGGGGTGTGCTAGCGGGCCCCGGGGACGAGGGCCTGGGATGTGTCCTCGCGCCCAGGGTCTCTCTTCCCGCGGGCGCTGTTCCGGAGGGCTCCCCGAGCAGCATGCTGGGCTGCCGAGGGGCCGGGAGCCGGCCCGGGAAGGTGACGTGTCTGTGCTGCTGCAGATGCTGAGGAAGCTGAAGGAGGAGGAGGCGGGGCCGGGGGAGAGGTCAGCAGACGAGCTGGACAGCCTGCGGAACACAGACTGGGTAAGCGGCGCCGGGCTGTCCCCTGCGGCGCTTTCGTCGGCAGCTCGCGCCTGGCAGGTGGTGACGGGCTGGTGGGAACCTCCTGTTCTGGGGGGCCCGGAGACGAGGCACAAGAACGGGGCCCTGCCCCTGCCTCACGGTGCCGCTCCGGAGTCTCCCGCGCCAGGGAGCAGGGATGCTGGGAAGGGAAGGCCGCCTCCGCAGAACCCCTGTCCCCCCAGCCGGGAAAGCCACGGCATTGCCTTGGACGGGGAGCAAGACGCGGGCAGTCAGGCCCAGTGGTCGGAGCAGCAGCGCTCGGCGCCAGAGTTAGGGACCGGGAGGCTGCGGGCGAGCAGCAGCCCGGTTGGTGCTGCAGGGCCTGCGGGCCACGTGCCCGGTGTCGGCTGGGGTTGCCAGCTGATCCCAGGCCCTTGCTCTTGGCTGGCTTCTGGGCAGAGCCTCATGCTCTGGTCGGGAAGATGCTTCCTCCCCCCCCCCCCCGCCTCTTCCCCCAGAGAGAGCTGGGCAGGGTCTGGGAGGAGGTCCCGCCCCTCCCCCGCCAGAGCAGGGCTGTTCCCCACGGCAGGCAAAGCGTGCGGCCTCCCCCCAGCGGTGCAGGGAGCAGCCATGGGGCCCCCACCGGGCACCATTCACAGGGCTCCGTGGGCCTGGCTGGCCGGGGCTCCCTTCCCCGCAGGGAGCCTGGGCGCTGCGGGCGCCGCTGCACGCTAAGGGGCACGGGCCGGTGTGTCTGTCCAGGCCCGGCTGTGGGTGCAGCTGATGCGGGAGCTCCGCCACGGGGTCAAGCTGAAGAAGGTCCAGGAGAAGCAGTACGACCCCCTGCCCACCGAGTACCAGCTGACCCCCTTCGAGATGCTGATGCAGGACATCCGGGCACGCAACTACAAGCTCCGCCAAGTCATGGTGAGCACGGCGCCCCCACGCCAGTGCCAGGGTCGCCCGCTCCTCGGGACACACCCCATCCCCGGGGCTGGAGCCCCGCCCCTCCGGCACCCCTTGGGGCCGAGAGCTCGGCTCACCGCAGGGCCCAGGCTGCTGCTGAGACACCCCCAGGGCAATACGTGCCCTCTCCTGTCCCCTGTCCCCAGGCAGGGCCAAGCACCATGCAGACCATCCCGGACAGGCGTCTGTCCAGCCTGCTCTTACACATCTCCAGCTCTGGAGAGTCTCAACCTCCCCTGGCACTTTACTCCAGTGCTTCCCCACCTGGCAGTAGCCTCTTGTCCACCTGAAAGCGCCCTGAATTTAAGCCCTTTGCTTCCTGTCCTGTCCTCAGAGGTGAAGGAGTCGTTGTCTCCCTCCTTTTAACAGCCTTTGCTGTACGACAAAGCTGCCACCGTGTCCCTCTCAGTCTGTTCTCCGGCTAAACAACCCAGGTGCTTCCGCCTTCCCGCCCAGGGCACGTGCTTTCGCCTCTCCGTCACTTTTGTCGCTCTTCTCCGCCCGTCTCCCATGTCCCGAACTCTGGCCCCGGCCCTGGCCCCAGCGCTGCAGCTGGGACCGAGTCAGCGCAGAGCCGAGCGGAAGAATCGCTCCTTGTGTCTGGACTCCTGCTAATCCAGCCGTTCTCACACTTTGGGGGGGGGCCCCCTCCCACGCAGCAAGTGTCTGCGCCCCCCCCCCCCCATAAATGAAAACCCTTTGTAGATATCGAAGCGCAGGACTGTATACGTGCCGGCGGCAACGCGAGGCTCGGGGGGGAGGTCGATCGCTCGTGCCCCCATGCACTAACCTCATGACCGCCAAGGGGTCCGGCCCCCCCAGTTGGAGGCCCCCCTGGGCCAGTCCAGCCCAGAGCAACGTCTGCTCTGTCTGCAACCGTGCGCCGTGCAGTTAGCTCGCGATCCCTCCGAGCTTTCCCCCGCCCCCGTCCTAGGCTGCCCTCGGCCGTTTTGTAGCCTCGTTAACTCCCCCTCCGCCGTCGGCCCATCCCTCTGCCCACCAGGTGGATGGGGACATCCCGCCCCGGGTGAAGAAAGACGCCCACGAACGGATCCTGGATTTCATACGCTCTCGGCCGCCACTGAAACAGGTAACGTCCGGGGGAACTGGAGCGCCCGGGCCGTGGGGCCCCCGACTGCCTGGGCTCAGAGCCCGGGAGAGGCCCCGGGAGGAGAGGGCTTGTCGGCCGCTGACTCCGTGAAGGAGCCCCCCTTTGCGCTGGCTGGAGTGTCTAGGGGCAGGAGCCTGGCTCTGGCATCCCCTTGTCCCAGCACTGCAGACGGCTCTCCTCTCTGCTTCGGCCTGGCAGCCCCGTCCCAGGGCGCTTTGCCCCTTGCCTGAGGCTTCCCCGGCGAGGCGCCGTGTTCCCACGACACCGGGCGCTCGTGCGGCCACTCGCGAGAGATTCAGAGCCCACCCGGCTAGGTTTGTGTTCCTGCTGGTGGTGCACATCCGCCCATGCCTTGGTGCACATACAATTATTCCGCACGTGGCTGGAAAGGATTAGAGGAAACAACGGTGGGGAGCAGATGTGAGGGCCCGGCCAGGGGGCGCAGAGAGCTGGCACAAGCCAGCGGAGCTCTTCCTTCAGCAGAACGCCTCCGGAGCCTGCGGCCTCCCCCCGGGTTACACTGAGCCTCGTGGCTGGCTCCAGGAGCAGCAGCGTCGGCTTCAGGGTGAGGCTCCCACTGCCCTGTGTGTCCCGCTGTGAGCTCGGCTCCGGGGGGCGGCTGCAGTCGTGAGCAGGCAGCCCGGGGAGGGCAGGCTCACGCTGCTGTCTCCTCAGGCCACGCTGTGCTTGTGGGAGCAGGAGGGGGGCTGCCAGGGGCTCCTAGCAAGTCCCCCGGGGTGGGCTGAGGGGGGGGGAGCGTCTCTCTCACCCGCCTGCTCCGTCTGCCCCGGGCGCTGGCTGCAGGTGTCCGAGCGGAGGCTGCGCCCGCTGCCCCAGAAGCAGAGGACGCTCCACGAGAAGATTCTGGAGGAAATCAAACAAGAGAGGAAACTGCGGCCCGTCGAGATGCGGCCCCAGGGCCAGAAAGGTACCGGCCCGGCCTGCCCCCGCCGGGAGCCTCGGAGCCAGTAGCTCCATCTGGCCCCCGGCCTTGCCTCCGCAGGGGGCCCCCACACGCTGACAGCTACGAGGGGGCTGCCGGGTGGGAATCGCTGGGGCTCGGAGCAGCCCTAAGGCCTGGGGGGCTGTTGAAACGCAAAGCCAGCCCCAGGTTAGGTGCCCAGCAGCGGCTGCCTGCAGGATTCGAACCCGGCGTGTTCTCGGGGCTTTGCCTGCCCGGCTCGCTCTGCGGTGCGGCTCCTCCGTCCCGCCCCGGCCAGCGTGCTCTGCGCGTCTCTGGGCCTGCGAGGAATTCAGGGGCCACGGCTGCGCTGTCGAGGGGAGGCAGCGCTAGTCCAAAGTTCATCCCCCCGCTCGCCCCGCCATCGGGCTGGCCTCACCGATCCGCTGCATGAGTCCAGGTCTCGCCTGGGGCACTAGCCCCCCTGTGGCCCCCGGCAGGGACGAGGCGTGCCCCCAGAGCTCTGCCCACCCAGCGGGGTTCCATACCCACCTCCCTCCCGCAGGGGCTCGGGGCGGTTACATTGGCAGCCTCCTCCGAGGTGCCCCAGGGAAGCCCGCCCCTCTAGTGGTGCCACCCTCCTACTCGCCCTGCCTTCAGCTCCCGTCCCGGCCCCTCCCGCCTCCCAGGATTCGGCTCCCTGCCCTGCATCCCCAACGCCTGCTCCAGCAACGTGAAGTCGACCTCCTGCATCGACCTCTCGGCGCCGGACTCGGGCCCCCCCGCCCCGCGCCCGCGCCCGCGAGTCCTGCTCAAGGCCCCGACGCTGGCCGAGATGGAGGAGATGAACATCTCCGAGGTAAGAGAGCGGGTTGCGTGTGGGGTCGCTGGCGGGAGGGGCGGGGGCTCGGCGCGGCCCGTTCCCGGAGGCCGTGCGCTCTCCTGACCTCGTGAGGGGATGGGGACGAGCGCGTGGCACGCCGGGGGTTTGGCTCGCTGGCCTGAGCGCCCTCTTCCCGCCGGGCGTGAGGCCAGTGCTCGGGCAGCCCCGGGCTCTGGCTGAAGTTGGACAGCGGCTCACGCTGCTCTCCCACGCTGCAGGAGGAGGAGTCCCCGAGCGCCGAGACGGGGGGCGAGCCTGGCTTAGGGCTCCCCCTGAAGCGGGATCGCTCCTTCTCCGAGCAGGACCTGGCCCAGCTCCAGAGCGCGAGGCCCGCCGGCCAGCCCGATGCCGGGTACCTGGGACCAGGGGCGGCCGAGCCAAGGCCCCGCTCAGGTAGCATGAATACTGCACGGATCAGCATGGAAACCAAGGGCAAGTTCCTCCCACGCCCCTTCTCCTCCCCTCCGCTACCCGCTGATCCAGCCCACATCTGTCCCCCGGGCACAGGCCTCCAGTCCCCCCTCCCCCGGCTAAGGGAAGACGTCACCGCGGGGTCCAGGCTCTGTGCAGAGTGGAGGTTCCCCCGCCCAGGACTGGGGCCAGCCCTCGTTTGCACTAGCTCGCCAGCAGCCCCCCGCTGCACGGTGCAG
Organism: Pelodiscus sinensis; assembly: GCF_052426305.1. NCBI lineage: Eukaryota > Metazoa > Chordata > Testudines > Trionychidae > Pelodiscus > Pelodiscus sinensis. Next base: position 49,528,410 of record NC_143063.1, read on the forward strand.
TGGCTGGGCTGCTGCGAGCCCCTTGCCCTGCCCCCCAGAGCTGGGGCCGGGGGCAGGACACGGACAGGAGTAAGGAGACCTGCCCCCATGGATATTGTAGTGTGGCGCTGGGCCCCGGCAGGACACCCCAAAAGCCCTGGGTTCTCCCTGCCCCCCTCTCCTCCAGAGGGCACCTCGCGGCCACCCGGCCCTGCTCTGGAACCCAGGCCCCACCCTGTCCGGCCCCCTTTGTCGGCGGGGGCAGCGCTCAGCAGGCTGCCTGTCGTCTTCCCGTCCAGGTTCGTTCCCAGCCAGTTCCCACCCGCTGCCCCCCGGCGCCGACCGCGGCTCCCTCGGCGCGGTGGAGGAGAGGGCAGAGGGCAGCTCCAGCTCCACCCCGGACAGCAGCTCCAGGCCTTGGCTGGTAAGCGCCCGAGCCCCACGCCGCCCACGTCCCCCCGGAGGTCAGCGAGAGGCTCGGGCCCCGCGGGAAACCTGCCGACCTCAGGCTGCAGGCTCGCCCGGGGCCACCCGCCGCTCCCATTCGGGGGAGGAAAGGGGCCAGGCAGCTGACGAGGGGTGGAAGAGGAGGGTCTGGCTGCAGGGGCCCATCTCCGACATAGGCCCTGGGGCTCTGGCCTGGCCCGGCTTCGTCTCCACTGGCAACAGTCGGGACGGGAACAGCAGGGAGCTGCGGGCCGGGCTTGGGGCATCCGCAGAGTGGGGGGGGGGGGAGCCAGGGCTGCAGTGGGGGAGCTGCAGCTGGGAAGTGAGGGGAATCGGGGAGGGGTCAGGACAGCCGCGCAGTGACTGGGTTGTGGGGCGAGGGGCCGGGGGGTGCTGCCGGCAGGGACCCGAGCTCCAGAGCTGCTCCAGCGCAGCGGTTCCGACCTGCTTTGTACCGCAGCCCGGCAATCCCACTCTCAAACCTTTGGCGGACCAGTAACATTTTATTTGCATATTTGCATAGTCATTATGCAAATAATGAATATGCAAATATGCCAATGAAATATTACCGGTCCGCCAAACGCCCTGGCCCCCAGAGCCACTGTGAACAGCCAGCTTCAGCGCCACCAGCCCCCTGCCCCTAAAGTCTTAGAGCCCCCCAGGAGACCCTCCCCAGTGCCAGCCTCTTGTTTCCAGAGTCCCACCTCACCCAACCCCCCAGCCTCGTCGCCTACCAGCCCCCAGTCCCCAATATTAGCCCCATCCACAGAGCCCCCCCGGCCAGCCCTGCCCCCATAGTCTCCCCACTACTAGCCCTGCTTCCAGAGCCCCCCAGTGCCAGCTTCCCACCCCGGAAACCCCAGTGTCAGCCTCCCGCCTCTTAGCACCCCCCCACCCCTGAGCAGCCCGCGGGCCAGGCACAGAGAGCTGGGAAGGGGGAGGAGGCTGCTTGGGCAGAAAGTGGCAGGTCCCAGTGCGGGGGGTGGCTGGGAGAGAGGCAGGGCAGGACACGCCTCCCTCAGCAGCCGCGGAAGGAGGGGAAGCGCTGGGCGGTGAACCCCGGCCCCCAGAGCAGCCGCAGACCGGCAGCCAGTGGTCCGTGGAATGGCAGCCAGCGGTCCGTGGAATGGCAGCCAGGGGTCCGCGGACTGGCAGCCAGCGGTCCGTGGAATGGCAGCCAGGGGTCCGCGGACTGGCAGCCAGCGGTCCGTGGAACGGCAGCCAGGGGTCCGCGGACTTGCAGCCAGCGGTCCGTGGAACGGCAGCCAGGGGTCCGCGGACTGGCAGCCAGCGGTCCGTGGAACGGCAGCCAGGGGTCCGCGGACTGGCAGCCAGCGGTCCGTGGAACGGCAGCCAGGGGTCCGCGGACTGGCAGCCAGCGGTCCGTGGAACGGCAGCCAGTGGTCCGTGGAACGGCAGCCAGGGGTCCGTGGACCGGCAGCCAGTGGTCCGTGGACTGGCAGCCAGTGGTCCGTGGAATGGCAGCCAGGGGTCCGTGGACTGGCAGCCAGCGGTCCGTGGAACGGCAGCCAGGGGTCCGTGGAACGGCAGCCAGGGGTCCGTGGACCGGCAGCCAGTGGTCCGTGGACTGGCAGCCAGGGGTCCGTGGAACGGCAGCCAGTGGTCCGTGGAACGGCAGCCAGGGGTCCGTGGACTGGCAGCCAGGGGTCCGTGGAACGGCAGCCAGGGGTCCGTGAACTGGCAGCCAGTGGTCCGTGGAACGGTGGTTGGGAGCCGCTGCTCTAGCAGAATAAACGCTGCCGCCTTTGGGTTCCTCTCCAGAGTGCGTCTGGCTGGCCTGGCTGCACGACCCCTTCCAAGCCCAGCCGTGGGGGCTGAGGGCGCCACGTGCAGCCAGGGTGGCAAGCAGCTGGTGCAAACGCAGGGATGGTGGGAGGGGCAGGGGATAGCCTGGGACCGGCCCTCCGCCCTCGCTGTCCCTCCAGTCGTGGTTCCATGCTCCTGAGCAGCTGCATCTCCCTCTGGCCATGTCCTACAGGTCTCTATTCGGCACGTGGGCCACGGACACCTCGTGGCTTAGCCCCCTCACCCCCCGCGTCCCGGCCCGCTGCCCCCTCCTCCCGCTCTGTGCCAAAGGGGTGCAGCTCAGGCTGTGGCTCGGCAGCGAGCAGCCAGGCCCTGGGGCGTGACACTCCCAGCACTCTGACGCTCCGCACCCACTCCCCGTGTGCCACAGGAGTTCAGCCACCCCGTGGAGAGCCTGGCCCTGACCGTGGAGGAGATGATCAACGTGCGCAGGGTGCTGGTGAAGGCCGAGATGGAGAAGTTCCTCCAGAGCAAGGAACTCTACAGCAGCCTGAAGAAAGGGAAGGTGAGGGCTGGGGGCAGGGTGGCGCCACGGCCTTCCCGGGAGCCACGGCTGCCTCGGCCCTGGGCGTGGGAGGAAGGGGCCAGCCGAGCCCCGGCGTGCAGGGACCCCACCGATGCAAACGGGGGCCATTTACCTCAGCCCTTCTCCCCCACAGATATGCTGCTGCTGCAAAGCCAAGTTCCCCTTGTTTTCCTGGCCCTCCGCCTGTCTCTTCTGCAAGAGGTGAGTGGAAGGGTCTGTGCGCCGGGGGGTGCCGCGGGTGCGGTTCTTTACTGACCTTTGCGTCTCCCCCTGCTCTTAGGTCCGTCTGCGCCTCCTGCAGCCTGAAGGTAAGAGACTTCCGGGAGTGTGCCCCGTGTCTGGGGCCTCGTCTCGTTGTCGAAGGCCCTGTCCCGGGGGGAACGGGTCGGGCAGCGATCTCAGGGGGTATGTCTACACTACCCCCCTAGTTCGAACTAGGGGGATAATGTATGCATACCGAACTTGCTAATGAAGCCCGGGATTTGAATTTCCCAGGCTTCATTAGCATAAAGCCGGCACCGCCATTTTTAAAAGCCGGCTAGTGCGAACCCCGTGCCGTGCGGCTACACGCGGCACGGACTAGATAGTTCGGATTAGGTAGCCGCGCGGCACGGGGTTCGCACTAGCCGGCTTTTAAAAATGGCGGCGCCGGCTTTATGCTAATGAAGCCTGGGAAATTCAAATCCCGGGCTTCATTAGCAAGTTCGGTATGCATACATTATCCCCCTAGTTCGAACTAGGGGGGTAGTGTAGACATACCCAGGGTGCAGCGTGCCGGCGGGTCGGGCGCTGACTGTCTCCCGTGGCCGTGCCAGTGTCCCCGGTGCACCGTGCTGAGCTGGCTGTGGGCTGGCCGCAGAAGGGCAGGCGCTGTAGCATTTTGGGGGCCCCACTTAGCTAACTCCTGGCCCCCATGGCCACTCCACCACGTAGGACACTGGCCTTAGCTCAGCGGAGGGGCAGAAAGATGATTCATTGTGGCCCCCCATGTTTAAGCAGGGGTGCTGCACCCAGGGTAGCTACCGCCCCCCCAGCCTGGCCTGGTTCCATCTGCGCCCTCTGCCCGCCCGGTGACAACACCTGGCATCTACCTGACCTGTCAGCGGGGCCAGGAACCTTCAGGCCTCTGCTCCCAGCTCTGGGCAGGAAGAGGCAACACGGGGACCCTGTGCAGGGGAGCCAGGACCTGCGGCCCCTGCCACTGGCGAGCCCAGCTCAGCGCTGGGGCTGCTAAGTACGTTGCGATCCTTCCTTGGGCACCAGCTGGCTCCGAGCGTGGCCTGATCCCCGCACAGTGCGCCCCCGTCTCCGCCAGTCACCCCTCCGGGTGGGGACACGGGACTGCCCTTCCAGCTGCCTCCCGCCTGCGGCTGGCTCTGGCCTGGGGCACCTCCCAGAGGCGGCTCAGCCCCGCTGGGTGCAGCTGTGCTGGGCGGCAGCGGCTCAAACAGTGACCCCCCCACCCCCCCGCTCTCCTCTCCCCCCCGTGCCGCAGATGAAGATGCCTTCCAAGAAGCTGGCTCACATTCCGGTCTATGCCCTGGGCTTCGAGAGCCTCCCGGGACCTGCCAACGCCGTGCCGCTGCGCCGGAAAGACGCCTTCCAGTGAGTTCCCGCCTGCGCGGCTCTGCACAAGGCCCGCTCTGGGGCAGCCGGCCGGTCGCTGGAGCCACTGGGCAGCGGGCCCGATGGGAGAGGCGGAGGCAGGGCAATCTAGAGGCCACGGGGACGGGAGCAAGGTGGGATCAGGCCGCTGGGGGATGTAAGTGTCCGGGCTAGCAGCGCCGTGGCTAACGCCGTGGTGCAGCCCCCGCTGGCGGGTGGGGGTGCCGGGACGGAGCTAACCGCTAGGCTTGCCCCTCTGTAGCTGGGCTGGCGGGCACCCCCTGCCGTAGAGCGTCCCCCCCCCACCCCCGGACAGAGGTGCGGTGTCTTCGGCCGGCTCTTCTCCAGCCAAACGCAGCGTCTGTGTCCTGGGGGTGCCCGTGCGGAGGGTCGGGCTGTTGGCAGAGCTCCGAGCGCCCCAGGCAGGGCAGGAGACGAGCCCCCTCCTCACATCCATCTCCCGGCCCTGCCCCCCCACACCGTCTCCCTGACCCCTCCTTGGCCAGGCTGCCTGCCTCCCTCGCAGGCTCTCCAGGGTCTCCTCCTCCCTCTTCGGCCATTCCGGCGGGGTCTGTCCCCATGAATCCACCCCCAGCTTCCCTTGCACGTGCCCACCAGGGCCGGGCCTGGCCTCCCAGGCTCTGGCTGGCTTCTTAAAATGGGGGCAAAGCAGACAGCCCCCCACTAGGTCACGGGCAGCAACGTGGGCAGGAGGGGCTGAGCGGCGCCCCCCGGCGGCCGGCTGCATCTCATGGCCGTGCTCTGTAGCTCCCTGCAGGGGCCGCCGCGGCGGCGGGTGGAGGAGGAGTTCCCCCACATCTACGCCCACGGCTCCGCCCTGAAGGACATCTGCAGCGACTGCGCCGGCTTCGTGACCGAGGTCGTCCGCTCCAGCCGCAGGAGCGTGGACATCCTGAACGCCACGCCGCGCAAGGGCAGGAAGACGCAGTCCCTCTACATCCCGCCCACGCCCGCCGTCCAGCCCCTGTGAGGGACTCTGCTGCCCCCGGCCGCGCTGGCCGCGCCCGTGGCACCCGCAGCCACGGTCCCCGGCAAGCCAGCCTTTTCAGCCCCTCGGCACACACCGGCTCGCCCACGAGCCCCCGCCCGGCAAGCTGGGCTTCCCTGGGCCTCCCCCCACCGGAGTGCGTGCGCAAGAACCAAACCAAGATGGCTTCCGTGGCCAGCCCTCCGGCCCTGGCGCGCCGCACCCAGCTACCTGCCCTGGCGTGGCCGCTCGTGCCCCTCCTCATGCCGCGGCCGTGCCCCTCCTCATGCCGCGGCCGTGCCCTCCGGCGGAGCTGCGCCTGTACATATATAATATACGGACTGCGCTATATTTATAGACATCTGGGGCCAGCGGCCGGCAGCGGGACCCCCAGGCTGCGGGTAGGCCTGAGGCCCGTGTGACACAGCAAGGACCCTTGCTTGGGCTATGCCTGGGCAGGACCCAGGATGTGGCTGGAGCCCGGCTTCTCCTCGCCCTGTGGGAGCAGCCCCGGGGGCGTTTCGTTCCGTCCTGTCTCGGGGCTGCAGGGCAGCCGGGGGGATGCGGAGCCTTGCGAGGCTCAGTAGGAGGAGAGCGGCATGCAGGCCTGCTCCGAGGAGCGGCCTGGGACCCCCTGCTGCCCCTGGGAGCCGAGCTCTCCCCTCCTTCCTAGTTCAGTCACCGAGCCGGGCTCGTGAGGCGTCCCCAGTCTGCCTGTCCCCTCTGCGGCTTCCCCTGGGCTGCTCGCCTCCCTTCACCGGGCTCTGGCTGCCTGGTGCGGTCAGCCCCCGCCGCTTACCCCACCCTGGGGTGTGTATTCAGGCCCTCGGCTGTGACTGTCTCTGGGCCGCGAGGCTGCATGTGTGTCCCGGCCTGCGCACCACCCCTCCCCGCCCCGCCCCGCCCCGCGCTCCGCAGGGAGTAGCACTAATCCGGAGTGGGGCTGTGCCCCCGGGGAGCCCCCAGCACCGAGCACAGACATGGGAGGCCCGGGCCGCCCAGAGCTCAGGGTGGTACATGGGCTGGGCAAATACCGCCTGAGCCCGAAGGCACTCAGCCTGGCCTGCTGCTGCCAGGTGTCCCTGCTGCCCTGTGCGAGCGGGTGGGAGCTAGCCCGGCTGCGCTGCCCTGTTGGGGCCCATTCGCCAGATGCCCGGCGGGTGCTAAATCTCTCGGTCCCCAGCTCCGCCCCCTGGAGCCTCTCCGGGGAGTGGCCAGGGAGTAGGCCCGCCGTGGCGCCATTCCCCGGGTCTCCCCATTGGCCCTTTCGCCATCCCCGGTCGCGCCTGGCTGGCAGCTGCTCTCTGAGCAAGAAGAAAAGGCTCTGCCCAGCCCCTGCCTCCCTGGAGGTGGAAGAGACCCTGCCAGCCTCACGCCCATCCCCCTGGCCTCCTGGCACTTCCAAGGCTCATCTGGGCCCTGGACCTGCCTAGCCACAGAACAGGGAAGGCCTGGCCGTGGCCGCAGCTCCAGGCTCTCTCCAGATGTGGCCCAACATCTGTCCTGGCCAAAACGTGAGGGTCTGGACCCTGAGGAGTCCAGCTGGCCGCCTGGAGTCTCCACCATCTGCTGCTTCCTCTCGGTGGCCTGGCTGGGTCGCCAGCCACAGCAGCTGTTCAGTGTGCCCGTCGTCAGATGTTTGTCTGGGGCGTCCTTGTGCAAAGCCGCCCGGCCCCTGGCGTCCTCCTCGGCCCGGGGCCAAGAGAGACACGGGGGTTGGGCCAAAAGACTCAGCGTCCGGTGCGGGGCTTTCGCGTGGGCAGGCGGCCGGAGTACGGGGAGCAGTGCCCCCCCAGACAGCGACAGCCAGGGAAAGCACCAGGCCGTGGGAGGGGAAGGGGCTGTTCCACGATGTGCCACTCGCCCTTTGTGTCCCACCAGGGGTGCACGTTGTGTGTGCGACACAGGGCGATGCAACCTGCACGTGCCTCCCCCCCCCCACGAGCCCAGCGGCAGGGCCTGATTTCAGTCGCACGAGGGCCCACGCTTCGCACGTGCACGCGATCTGGCTCCATGCGCAGACCAGGGTTTGTGCCGGCCGAGGGTCAGTTACACACTCAGGCCTGGCCTGCTGGTTACACTGGCAAAGCCTTCTGCCGGGAATGCAGCTAGTGCCGGTAACCGAGGGCTTTGGTGGTCCTGTGTGTATCCGTTCCCCAAACCAAATAGCTGGGCTGGCAAAAAGCCCCTAATTGCAGGTCTGCCTGGGTCTACACTGGGGCTTCTGCCAGCCTCGCGGGGTCAGACTTGCCATGCTCCGAGCCAGCAAAGCTGCCCCAAAAGTTGGCAGCGTAGGTCAGCCTCCCAGGGACCCTGGCAGGTCAGGTAAATTGCCAGTGGATCTCTGCCCAGCATGACGGAACCGGGCTCTGGAAAACCAAGCCTGGCTGGGCACTGGCTGCATCTGAGGGAAGGTGCATGCTCGCTGCAGACCGGCACAGCGTGGAAGAGAAGCCAGGGCCGATTCCACAGCCCACCAGCCCCTCTCCATGCTGGGGGTGCCGTCCTGCTGAAAACACATGGCACTCTGCTGGCCCTGGGCCCCGGCTTGCAAGATTAGCCTGCACTGCCGCCCTGCTTGCTTCTCTGTTTTGACATGGCCACATTTTGCTGACGTGTGCAAATGCCAATGCCTTATCCCCCTGCCAACTCTGCAATAACGCCCCCTCCTGCCCGGGTCGGAGCTGGCAGGCGTGGGGAAATGCAGGGGACCCCGTCCCCACGTCCTGTCCCTGGCTGACCCGGTGGCCAGTGTTTTGTACACAGCCCATCCTGTACAGATGAAAAGTCCGCTGTAAATAACATGCCCCTGGACTGGCATGGTTGCTCTTGTACAGAATGTTGCTCCCGTACTAATAAATCCCTATTTTGAGCTGCATTGGTCGTCTCCCGATGCTTTGCCAGCACAGGAATCTGTAAGGGGGACGGTGAGCAGGGTGCGTGGGGTGGACAGAGGCCGCCCCAGACAGCACTGAACCGCAGGGAGCCCCGGAGAGCTCCTGAAAGCGGCACGGGAGGAAATAGCAGGGAAGGGACCCTGCAGCAGGCGTCCAGACAGCAAGCGAGCTGGGCCGGCCTGCCCCGGGCTTGTGTTGAGAAGAGGGAGGAGAGCGCGTTCCCCACCCGGACTCTCAGCACCTTGTCCCAGGAGGTGTTTGTTGGGGGGCCAGCCAGCGGCTGCAGCCGGGACTGGGGCTCACGGGAAAAAGGTCGCAGTCCACATTCAGCCCGAAGAGACTGCACTTGGCTAGACGAGGGCTGAGTTTGGGCCCTTGTACAGCAGCCTCTGAGTCACTGGGGCAGCCATCCCTCTGGGCCCCAGAGCCAGCCAAGGGCTTTCCCAGCCCTGCTGAATCGCTTTGTTCCTGCCGCGGGTGAGACGGGGAGGGCAGGCTCACCATCCCAGGGCTGGCTGGCGCCCCACGCTCGGGAGGAGAGGGTCTCTCTCCTGGCAGGTCTCATTAACGTAGGTGGAAACCCCACAGACCTGGCTCCTGGAGCAGGGACCTCCCAGTGCCCCAGCCGGCATCAGTGCTCAGCTCCATGGCCAGCTCCGTCCCCTGCCCACCCGTGTAACCAGCCCTGTGGAACTGGTTTGCAGCATCCTGCCCTCCAGGGTCACGGTGCTGTTGAAGAAGGACGCCCGCCCGTGCGGTGCTGCGGGAGCCCAGCCCCGACCAAGCCACACGGGTCTCTGGCAAGGGCGCTTGCTCGAGTGCTGCCGGACCCTCCCTTTTTGGAGGCGGAGGAGCAGCTGGCAGAGCAGCACAGGCCGGAATTAGAGCCCCTGACGAGGGGGGCGTGCGCCCCCGGAGCTCTCAGTATGCATCCCGGACGGCCCATCCCCTGCATGCTGCCAGCCTAGCCAAGGAGTCCTGTGTCTGTGTGCAAGGGACAAAGGGAAGGGTCTTGAAAGCGGCAGGTGGACGGTGACTTTTGGCATCTCGTTTGGGGCTGAACCTTGAGCCCTCGTGCCGGCTCAGTGCACAGAAGGGGGGGCGCAGCCATGAGGAAGCCAGATTTGCTCTCCTCTAATGGGTACAGGCCAGCTCTGGCCCATGGTAGCCATTCCAGCCCAGGCAGGGAGCCCTCGGACCATGAATGCTACAGCCCTGAGGCAGGGCCGAGGGGAAGGGGATCAGGACCTGACTGTGCTGAGTGCCTCACAAACCGGAAGATCTGCTCCCTGCCCCCAACGCTTCCAGTCTAAGCAGGAACAAGCTGCACCACGTGAAAATGATAAAGTGAGGGAGGCGAGGAGGGAGGCTGCAGCGCCCAGATAGCCACGCTTAGCCCAGGGGACGTTGGCATTTTGGTTCCACGTCAGAACTTTTCCCCTCCAGCCAGGGCGGCCCCCCGGCCCTACAGCCTGGCTAATGGCCCTTGGCTTGTGGGCGTCCTGGCGGAAGTGGAGCTGGGATTTCAAACAGGACAGCGCTGCTGGGGGGGAGGTGCAGCAGCAGAAGAGGCAGCGTAGAAGGAAGCACAGAGCAGTGTCGGGGAGAAGGGGATTTGGGGCTGGAGTGGAGGTGCGTCGGAATGATGCAATGAGAGATGAGCACATAATTATTAGCAATGGTTTTATGGGGGTGCCTAAGGCCCCGCCACAAGTGACACCCCATTGTGGTCGGGGTGGTGCCCGGAATCGGTAGGCCCTGCCCTGAGCCACTTCCAGAGAGACGCGGAGAGAGGTGAAAGGGGAAGAGAGTTGAGCATCAAAAAGCAGCTGCTCCGTCGGTGCTGCCTGGCTTCGGGAGCAGTCACCTCCGGCCTGAATGCCACTAACCAGACCCCGGCTGTGTCTCTCCTTCACTGTCAGTGCTGGGAGTCAGGGCGGATTTAAATCCCTCCGGGGAGGCGACATGAGGGGCATGGACCCTGCGATGGACGGAGCAGGCCAGGCCGCGGTGCCGATATTTTGCCCACTGCTGGTCTCTATTCCTTCTCTTGCAGCAGGGGAGGAACCTTTCCAGGGGCGAGGGCTGCTGCCCCACAGAACAAATCAGTCGGGGGCTGCGCACAAGTGAGAAGCGAAAAACAAACCCAACAAAACCCCGAAACCCGCAGGGGCAGCTCCCAGCTCCCCACGTTCCCCTGCCCAGCAGAGCCCGGGCCCCGCCTGACAGATGCTGCGTGGCCTGCCCTGCAGTGGGGCTGGGGGCCGGACAACCAGCGCAGGCTCCTCCATGCTGGGGGGCACGAGCCTGGGGGCCGGACCCAGGGAAGCCCACGTGTTCCCCACGCAACACGTGGGAAGGCAGGGGGCGGGGCCCCACAGAGCAGGGGCTGCCCCTAGGGCCAGGGCATGGGGAGCTGCTGATGCCTCGGCCGCCTCTCGGGAGCGCGCCGCTGGGTCCCGCTGCACCTTATCTCGCGCCGGCCGAGCCCGGGGCGCGCGACGCAGGTGGCAGGCTAGAGAGCGGCGCATGCGCGGGGGGGGGGGGCACTTCCGTTCGCGCAGGCGCAGAGCGGCGGGGCGCCGGGCTCCATGTCGCGGCGGGCCCTGCGCAGGCTGCGGGGGGAGCAGCGGGGCCAGGAGCCCCTGGAGCCGGGGGGGCTGCGGCTGGGCCCCGAGGCGCCGGGGGAGGCGCCGGGCCGCGCCAGGAGGGGGCCGGAGCGGGGCGGGGTCAGCAACCTGTTCGAGCTGGTGAGCGGCCGGGGGGGTCAGGGAGGCACTGGACCGGACCAAGCAGGCGGGGCCGCGGGGGGGTCAGGGAGACACCGGACCGGACCAAGCAGGCGGGGCCGCGGGGGGGTCAGGGAGACACCGGACCGGACCAAGCAGGCGGGGCCGCGGGGGGGTCAGGGAGACACCGGACCGGACCAGGCAGGCGGGGCCGCGGGGGGGTCAGGGAGGCACTGGACCGGACCAGGCAGGCGGGGCCGCGGGGGGGTCAGGGAGGCACCGGACCGGACCAGGCAGGCGGGGCCGCGGGGGGGTCAGGGAGGCACTGGACCGGACCAGGCAGGCGGGGCCGCGGGGGGGGGGGGAGGCACTGGACCGGACCAGGCAGGCGGGGCCGCGGGGGGGTCAGGGAGACACCGGACCGGACCAAGCAGGCGGGGCCGCGGGGGGGTCAGGGAGACACCGGACCGGACCAGCGGGGGGGGGGGGGTCAGGGAGGCACCGGACCGGACCAGGCAGGCGGGGCCGCGGGGGGGGGTCAGGGAGGCACCGGACCGGACCAGGCAGGCGGGGCCGCGGGGGGGGGGTCAGGGAGGCACCGGACCGGACCAGGCAGGCGGGGCCGCGGGGGGGGGGTCAGGGAGGCACCGGACCGGACCAGGCAGGCGGGGCCGCGGGGGGGGGGTCAGGGAGGCACCGGACCGGACCAGGCAGGCGGGGCCGCGGGGGGGAGTCAGGGAGACACCGGACCGGACCAGGCAGGCGGGGCCGCGGGGGGGTCAGGGAGGCACTGGACCGGACCAGGCAGGCGGGGCCGCGGGGGGGTTCGGGGAGGCACCGGACCGGACCAGGCAGGCGGGGCCGCGGGGGGGAGTCAGGGAGGCACCGGACCGGACCAGGCAGGCGGGGCCGCGGGGGGGTCAGGGAGGCACTGGACCGGACCAGGCAGGCGGGGCCGCGGGGGGGGGGAGGCAGGGAGGCACCGGACCGGACCAGGCAGGCGGGGCCGCGGGGGGGGGTCAGGGAGGCACCGGACCGGACCAGGCAGGCGGGGCCGCGGGGGGGTCAGGGAGGCACTGGACCGGACCAGGCAGGCGGGGCCGCGGGGGGGGGGGGTCAGGGAGGCACCGGACCGGACCAGGCAGGCGGGGCCGCGGGGGGGAGTCAGGGAGGCACTGGACCGGACCAGGCAGGCGGGGCCGCGGGGGGGTTCGGGGAGGCACTGGACCGGACCAGGCAGGCAGGGCCGCGGGGGGGTCAGGGAGGCACTGGACTGGACCAGGCAGGCGGGGCTGCGGGGGGGGTCAGGGAGGCACCGGACCGGACCAGGCAGGCGGGGCCGCGGGGGGGTCAGGGAGGCACTGGACTGGACCAGGCAGGCGGGGCTGCGGGGGGGGGGGGTCAGGGAGGCACCGGACCGGACCAGGCAGGCGGGGCCGCGGGGGGGTCAGGGAGGCACTGGACCGGACCAGGCAGGCGGGGTCGCGGGGGGGGGGTCAGAGGGTCCGAGCCAGCAGCTGGGGCGGGGTGCGATGCTGCAAACCGCCACTGTGGGACCCAGGGGGGGGGAGGCCAAGTCAGCCCCCGTCCTAGGCTGTGCCCAGCTCTGGGGCTGGTTCCCCAGGGGCTCCTCTTGGGTCCCCCCCCACAGTGACCGAGTCAGCTGGCGGGGGCGAGCGAGCTTGAGCTGCTGGCCTGGCCTGTGCTCGCTGGGCACCAGCCATCCCCCAGCCTGCCCGCTGCACCATCTTCCCAACCCGCCTAGGCCCCCCGCCTCCCCTTTGCACCCTGGGAGCCCCAGGTCTGGCCGGGAGCCCGTTGCGCCAGGCGCTGTACAAATGCGCCACAAAGACGTGGCTCCGGCCCCACAGAGACAAATGGTGCAGGCGGTAGATGGCCCCGGGCAGGCAGGGAGTGCAAAGAAACAAGGGGAGGAGGGGCAAGCTGGGCAGGCTCCCATCTCAGCAGCCAAACTGCTGTCAGGTTCCTTGTAGGCTCCTGCTGAATGGCCGGCTTTAGCTTCTGGTCCTGTCGCAGGGCTGGGTTTTTCTCTCTCTCTCTGCAGATGTGAGTAAAATACAGAGCCCAGCTCCTGGGGTGCAGCTTTGTGCTGGGGAGAGACTCCAAGTATCCATCACGCTGTTCTCCCCAGGCCTCTGAGCCTTGTACCCCTGTTTGCATAGATAACCAACGAGGAATCGGAAGAGGCTGTAGCGTGCAACGAGGAGAGAGCATGTTCCAGACTGACAGAGCAGGATGGCCCAGGGAACGATGAAGAGGCTGAAACTGGAGCGCCAGAGAGCAATGGGCAGAGATGTGGCGAGGATGCTCAACAGCAGGACCAGACGGTGACAAACCTGCAGGTACCTGGGAATGTTCAGCAGTCTCCACCCTTGTTGGTGGGGGTGGTCATCGTCCTGAAGAGCGTTCTCCCTCCCTCTTCATGCTGGCACCTGGCGCTCTGTGCCGTACTGGGTTAGTACATCCGGCGGTGACCTCCGGGGACCAGCGCTCACAGTCCTGCCTTAAGGACAAGTGAAAGCGACTGCTTTTCACTGAGCTGCCATTGGTCCCCTCCGCAAAGCACTGCACACCTGGGCCTGTTGACAGGCTGAGGTCTAGGACTGGCACAGTGGAGCATTGCTGAGTTGGGGGTGAGGTCACTGCTGGAGCTGGGGGGAGGGGAGGACGGCAGTGGAATACCTGGAGATACCGGATATGATGACCTGCTATGAAGAGGAAGTTATTGCAGCAGTTACCTGAGCTCAGTGGCTTGTGCCAGCCTTACCAGTTCTGAGTCTTCATGAGTACTAAATTCATGCAAAACATACAGGAGGGAACAAAGCCCTGCTCACGTGAAGCAGAGATGGTTTTCCTTTTCCCTCCACTGGATACATGAGTTAGTTTGCGGGTTGCTTACGAGTACAGGTCTGCTGTCTTAACAAAGTACGCGGAAGCGCTTGTCTGAAAGATGTGCATGCGCAGAATTCCATGCAGGTTTTGAGGGAATGCAGGTTAAATACTGGCGCTTGAGGGGTTGCCAGTGGTGCTTTGTAGTTGGGTTTGAGTCTAAGAAAAGTGAGGGGGATTTCCGCAGTGAGGGGGGAGGATGGAGAGCAGCCTCACTGTTGTGTTGTAGGGGAAGCTCGTAAGAGAAGGGGCAAGTGAGCTAAGCTAGTTCCAAGTGATAATATCTCAGAGGTGGTGATGATGGAGCGCTGCCAAAGCTTTGCCTCTCCTGCTGCACTAGCTGTGTGGAGCCAGTAGTCGGCAGGAGTCTGTCGGTCTGTGCCTGTTGGGAGAGGAGTGAGCCCCTCTGCCGTGGTGGATAACACCAGGTAGCACCGTGTGGCGAGTACCATCTGTGACGTTTTAGGCAGCCGTATGTTTCCGGGGCGATGAGGGATGTTGTGAGACACCCCAGTACCAAGGAAAGAATAAACAAAGGAATGCTTGTTAGCGCCAAGACGTGGGAAAGCAAAGGGAGGTTAAAACCACACTCTCCAATCCTGAAGAAACTAACATGTGCCTTGCTTGGTCCTGTATTGAATATTCCTCCCAGACACTGCTGGGAGAGAGCTGAGGTTTGCCTCTAACCCGGTACGTCTGGGGATGGGCAGGTGACACTGTGACCTCTTGCCTCACCCTTCCCTGGTCGTCTTCCCCGTTTCACGTCTGACAAAAATGGCTCTTCCCAAGGCTGAGCCCATGGCAGCTGGGGGGCCTGTTGGAAATGGCACCTCCCCCTTCGCTGCTGCCCCCTCCGATGTGCTCACCTGCACCTGCTCCATTTATCTCCCCAGCCTGCGTCCGCCAACAAGCCCCGGAAGAAGAAGAAGAAACGGAAGAACAAGAGAACTGTGGCTGGCGAGGCTCCAGTATGTCTGCATCTGGGATTGGTCCCGCCCCCTCCTCCTCCTCCAGCCTTGGGCGACGCGGCCCTGACAGCAGCTGCCCGTCTTTGTAAAGGGCTTTGAGATCTGCACACAGGAAGTGCTGTGCTGTACGGTGCACGTACCTGTTGGGAGGCTGGAAATCCTATTTCGTAGGCCCCACCCCCTGTCATCTGAGTGCGGCCGCTGGGACTAGATGAGCTCAGCTGCGGGTTACGGGTGGAACCTTCAAACCATCTTTCATCCTAAGGACTTGTGTGGTTGGAGGGATCCTCTGGGATCTTGCTTTGTGTGCCTTTCCCCTTATTCGTCCCCATGTCCTGCTGGGCCCTGCATAACAGTGACCCTTCCTGCTAGGCAGGGCTAGACACCACCCCTCTGGCTGTCAGTGTTCAGTCACCGGCAAGAGGGCTCTCCGGAGAGCACCCTGGATGCGCTGGGCTCTCGCCTTGCCGGGCCCCGCAGGACAGCACATGCCCATCATAGCAAAAGCGCCACCAAGAGCAGGGGCTGGTGCCGTGTGCTCCTCCTTTTGACCCCGTGTCCTGTCCATGCAGGGGTGAATGTGTGTCTGGCAGGGGGGGACCGATTCCGAGTCTGACCGAACTGTCTCCCCCTAAGGAAGCGTACAGGCTTCGTTCTGAGCTGAGCCCTCCCTGTCCCACGTGCGTCCGCTCCGTTGTGTGTGTAATTGACACGCCGGGGCAGCTGTGATCCTTGTGGCAAGCAGGCACGGGGGCTGACTTGTTAGTACTCCAGGTTTATGTAGCACTGTCGCTTTCCAGGTGCTAGAGCCGTGGCGTCCAACGCGCCAGCCACGTGTGGCTGGTTGGCCACTTGTGTGTCTAGCGTGTTTCAGAGCTGGTTGGACACTGCGGTGCTCTAGGGATAGCAGACCCCTGTAGGTGTAGCACCCAAGAGCTTTTGCTTTAAAGTCTAAATCAAACAAATGCGGAAGAGGGAAATAAAATTTCCAGGGAGGGGACAGCCTGGCCCAGGCCAGAGAATCTCCCCCTACTCTGCACTGAGCCCGGTGGCGTGTGGCTGAGGTAGAGCACCGGGACAGCCAGGCTTGAGTGGCAGGCAGGGAGCAGCTTGCCCGGAACGGGGGTCTGGACCGAGCACAATCTGCTCCCAGGCGAGCTGGGGGGTGGGAGGCGGCGTGTTGAACGGTTGCGGTGTCTTTGCATGGTGCCTCCAGGAGGACGATGACCTGGAAGACATCGACAGCCTCCTGGAGAAGATGGAGGAGCCCAATGGGCTGCTGTGCGAAACCAAGAGCGGTGTCGTGGCAGACAGTCGGCCGCTGCTCTACGTGGAGCACAGGTGAGGTGTCTCCCTCAGGCCTGCCAAGGGAGCTCTTGGACTTTGCTCTCGTGCAGCTTTGGGTGTCTCGCGGGAACAGCCTCCCGGCTGGCTTGGAGTTGGGACCCTGCGCAAAAGGGGCTGTGCCTGATGCCTGTGCTCCGGCCGGAAGGCTGACTTATTGCTAGTGCTTTTGGGGCTCCACATCCTGCTGCTGACCAGCCGGGGGAAGCACCAAAGCCAAATTAAACTGGGCAGCTGCATCCAGGTTATGATCTTCCCGTGACACCACCGCTCCGGCTGTATCGACCCTGTGACTCCACGGCCTGGCCGCCGGAAAGCCGGCAGCGTGGGCAGGAAGTCCTCTTCTCCGCACCAGCGCCTCTCGTGGGTAAAACTCACCGCTCGGGGCGTGGGGTTTTTACACACCCCTGAGCAACACAAGTTTTACCATCGAAAGTGTGGTGTGGACATAGCCTCGCTGCCAGCGCAGCAGGGCACACTCTCTGCAGGGGTCTGCGTGGCCCTGTGCCAACCTCCCAGAGCCAATACTGCCAGCCAGGAGCTTGTCCACAGGTGACACCACCAGACTGGCCCCCCCACTGAGCTCAACACAGAGCTGAGACACGCACTGGCCGCAGCTGCTAGGGGAGTCCTGTGTCAGCCGGGCCGTACCGCACTGTTCAGGGCCCAGCGTGCTGTGGATGGATCCAATCACTGGATCCCATGTGCTTCCAGGCCGGCTGGGTCAGGGTGGTGTCTAGTCGCTGTTGGCAGTCCTAGGGCGTGCTCCCAGCCTCCGACCTCTTTCCTGGTGCTAGTCTTTGGGCCACGGGGCACTACCACCCAGTCTGAGACCTGCCGAGCCCTTACCTGTGGGCGCTCTGGGCTTCTTGAATCCCCGGAAGGACATAGGGTGGCCCAAGGATTTTGTAGCTCCAGTGATTTCCCCAGAAAGCACTTGAGTTCTGGATCTTTCCGAACAGCACGAGTCCCCCTCCGCTGGTCTGGGCTCCCTGCTCTTGAGTCCAAGCCGTCTGTGCTGTGAGTCCTTGTGGGGTGCTGGCCCGTGCTCTGCTCTCCAGTAGGGCCCCTCTGAGCCATGTGCTTCGGCGAGAAGCTGCAGAGCCACCAGTCGTGCTGGTCCCTCCCCCGTGTAGAAGTGGGGACGCTCGAGTTGCTGGCCTCAGATTGTAGCCTGGGGGGTGTGGTCCATCAGCCCGGTGTCAGACCCTTCCTGGGCCAAGAGCTGGCTGGAATGCAGGGCTGCCAGTGGGGCCAGGGGTGTGCGGTCAGTGGCCGTCATTTCCCCATGCACAACACACTAGCGTTCGTCATGTGACTCAGGTGTGCCCTGCAGCATCACGTGTCCCTTCCAGGCGACTCGCTTGCCCAGCCCCATCTGCTGGGGGGGGGAACTTCGTTCTCCAGGTCTGAGAAGTGCCTGTTCCCAGCAGCCACCTCGCAGGCGTGGGCACAGCCTGGAAACAGAGGGCCTTTGCTTCTCTGACAGGTTCTCCGTGGCTGCTTGAGCCTAGTGATGCCGGCTGCACTAGAGAGGGCGGCAGAATTACTCCACGACTGAACCTAGGGTTTGAAACGTGGCTGCAGGGCCTGCGGCGTATCTGGTTGAGTCTGACTCTTGGGCCCTCCTCGCCCGGGTCCTGCTTTGGGGCGTCGGAGCACAGCTCCCGATTAATCCCTCGTCTCTTCAATTCCCCAGGAACTTGAATGCAGAGACGGAGCTGAAGAGGTACTTCGGGGCTCGGGCCGTGCTGGGCGATCAGAGGTGAGAGCAGTAGCTGTGTTTGGGTCAGCCCTTCTCCCCGGCCGGGGGCAGCACAAGCTCCCCCCCCAGCCTAGCGAGAGCATGCCCCGAAGCGTGGTGTTCCCGCTCCTGTCCCGGGGCAGCGACCCTGGGGAGATGGAAATAGCCCTTTTGGTGCAAGGGAGGCGCTGGGGGGGGGGGTGGAGCAGGCCAGGGCTTCATCGCCTCTCACCCCCCCCCCCCCCCCGTTGTTGTTGCCTGCGGTTCTAAAGCACCATTGCTGGTCCGTGTGGTTCTGGGGCCCGCCCACTGCTCCTGCTGCCCCTTTGAGTTTCTTTGGCTGGTGCTCTTGGCGTTGTTGTGGGGCAGAGTCTGCGTGGCCCCTCCCTGCAGCTGGGCCCGTACGCACCCGCGCTGCCACCCAGAGATGCTGGCCAGCTCTGTCTCTGCATGCAGTTCTGGCGCTGCGGGGGGCCATGCGCAGTAGGAGCGCAAGCCCAAAGCCGTGGGGGGATAGCTGGGGAGGCGTCGCTGAAGCCCGATGCTCCCTGAGAAGCAGGTGTCTAGCTCGGGGAGAGGGAGCTGTTCCCAAGCACCGCGGGCTGGCTGTGTGCCCAGAAGGGTAGCCAGGGTCCTTATCGCTGATCTACAAACAGCGGGTGAGTCCAGGCATTGAGCGGAGGCCCACTGGCCTGGGGAGGAGGTTGGATTGGATTGGGCCAGGCCTGGGCGAAATACGGCCCACAGATCCGGGCCACAGAGACCCCAGGCAGCCTCCCCTGCTTGCCCCGCAGCCCCAAACACGGCCACAGGGCTCCCTTTCTGTTTTGAAACTGGAGGGGAGGGGGGAAGTTTTAGGAACCGTCCCGGCCACAGCACATTCCCATTGGCTGGTTTCTGGCAGAAACCAGCCAATGGGAGCTGTGTGTTAGAATAACAGGCAGCTCAGAAGACTCACGCTCCCTCTCTGGGCTCAGTTATCATGAAGCACATGGCCAGGCAGGCAGGCTAGTTGGCAGCTGACAAGTAAGTCTCTTGGCCACAGCCTGCGTCTGGCACCCCCGCCCTTTCCTACCCCAACTCTCTGCTCTCCCACTCAACAGACCCAAGCCCTCTGTCCCCCTCTTACACCCACACCCCCTCCCAGGCCGGGCACCCCAATCACCTGCCCCAGATCAGTCCCCTCCGGCCCTAGGTCACATCCCAAACCCCTGCACTCCAGTCCCTTGCCCTAGGTCACAGCCGCCTGCTTCATCCCAACTCCCTCCCAGACGCCGGTCTCCCTCCTGCACCCCAGTATCTTACCCCGAGCTCCCTTCTGCGCCCGGCCTCCATCCCTGACCCCGAGCTCCCTTCTGCACCCGGCCTCCATCCCTGACCCCGAGCTCCCTTCTGCACCCGGCCTCCATCCCTGACCCCGAGCTCCCTTCTGCACCCGGCCTCCATCCCTGACCCCACATCTCCATTCAGAGTGCGGCACTTGACCACTTTCCAAAATCTGGGTGTGCCCCCCCCCCCCCCCCCCCGAAGCGATTGCCCACCGCTGGATTGGGCGCAAGGCGGGATAGCCTTGTGAACTGGGGCTGGGCAGCTGTGCCAAGGCCTGGGGCAGGAGAGAATGTGGCAAAGGGGGAGCTGGGGCTGGGAGCCTGTGGAGCGGAGAGGCTGCCAGGCCACGCTGGGGTGAACACTGAAGTGCAGGCAGATGGAGCCCGGAAGGGACCCCTCCAACTGGTAACCTTGAGAAAGCTACAGCAGAGCCGCCCCGGGCAAGGGCAGACCCGGGGGGGGGTTGGATTCATTTCTTAGCGCTGCAAGCAGCGGAGACGCTGGGTCTGTTTGTCCCAAATCCAAGCCCCAGAGATCTCCCTCCGTTTCCCATCCTGGGCCTAGCTCCATAGCACACGGCCAGTAGAGAGGGGCTAAGGTGCCGTCTTTGGTTCCCGCAGGCCCCGGCAGAGGCAGCGTCAGTACGTCCGCAGCACGTGGCTCACCATCCCCAAGATCAGCTGGCCGCGCTACAGCAAAACAGGCGAGTCCTGCCCCGCTCTCGGGTGAGCTGCCAGGCTCGGCCTGGCCCCCGGGAGCGCTGAGAGTCGGTCTCTTGTTTGGAACGTGCCTCCGCTTCCTGATCCCGCCAGCCCGGCTCTCGCTGGAGCCTGGTTAGTGTGCGGAGAATGCAGCCTGTCTGACCAGCCCCCGCGGCCAAACTCGCTTCTGCTGAGAGAGTAGCAGTTTGTCCGCTAGCTCTGGGATTCCCCCTCCTTACTCCACTGCCCGGAGGCCTCCAAGGCTGTCAAGTGTCATGCTGAATTGCAGAACATTTTCAGAACATTTCTCCTCCTCCACAAGGTCCTAAGTTAGGTTTGTTTCCTTCCTGGAATGTTTCTTCCCTTGGGTGGCCATGCGGGCAGATCAGAGGCATGGCCGGAGGGCCGGCTGCTGGCGTTTTTTGGGAGGGGTGGGTGGAAAGAACTTGGATGTAGCTCAGGCACGTTGTGGTCCCTTGATGTGACCGGCCTTCCTTCGCCCCAGTGCTTCCAGCTTTGCGGGGCAGCGGGAAGAGCTCATCTTGGTGGCTGGCAGCAGCTGCCTCTGTCTTCCTGAGGACTGTGGCTCAGCGGTTCATGTGCTCCCTTAGGCTTGGCCATGAAGCTGCTGGAGACCAGAAGAGGGGTCCAGCACTTCACATTTGAGCACCATCGAGAGTACCAGCAAGTGCAGTTCCGGTTCCTGGATGCAGTGGAGTCTCTGGACCCAAACAATATCGTGGTACGTCCTAAAAAAGGGGAAGCCCGGAGTGTAGCCACCAGGCCAGGGGCAGGGGTGGAACTGTCCAGTGTCAACTATAGGTTGAACCTCTCTAGTCCGGCACCCTCAGGACCTGACCGATTCTGAACCAGGGGAGGCCAGTATCGTCTAGCAGCATTACCCACGCTGCCATGGCCTGCTGGGCTCTGAGAAGACATGGAGGGGCACATCCGAGCTAAATCACAGCACAGAGCACTGGGAGCCAGGCCTGGCGGGTGTAAACAAACTTTATGGGACTGTGAAAAACTTGGCCACCCCCATGAAAAGTGGACGTCCAGCTCACTCAAATCATGCCGGGCCGCGGATGTTTCTGGACCAGTGTGTGCCAGGCTAGAGAGAGTCAACCTGTACACGCCCTGACCTCGATTGCGGGCGTGTGATGGCTAAAAGCCCCAGCCTTCGTCGTATTGCGCTAAGCGGCTTGGTACTCTATGCTGGGACATGTAGTCCCCTGTAGGGATGTGAAATATCGGTTAATTGAATAGTCGATTAACCTCATGAATTCTTAGCGGTTACTTGACTATTCTATAGTCCCCAGGGGTGGGGCCAGCAGCCAGTGTGCTCCGGCCCCGCTCCCGAGGAGCCCCCTGCCACTCTGCACTGCTGCCTCTGGATCAGAGGCAGCAACACTGGGTGCCAGGCAGGAGCTGGTCCATGAGGGGAGCCACTGTAAAAAACAGCTCCCCTCGCAGACTGGCTGCCTGTCACATTGTGCTGCTGCCTCTGATAGAGCGGCAGCAGCGCAGGGCGGCCGCAGCCCCTGTCTGGAGAGCCAGGGGAGAGGGGGGTCTGAGCTCCTGGACCCTGCACGAGCTGGAACTGAGCCGGGCTGCTGACCAGCCTGCTAAAAACGTGCTGGTGGGGTAGGGAGGAAACACGAGGGGTCTGTAGCATTAACCTAGAAGCTTTTGCTCATTGGTTAATCAGTTAATGGACTCCACTATTCCGTCCCTCGTCCCCTGCGTGCCGGCAGCTTGGCCCAAGCGGGAGGGGGTATTCCTTGGGGAGACGGGGCATCTCCCTGGACCACCGCTCTTTGAGAGCGGCTCTAGCTGCACCGGGTCAGGCAGGGGGGTGCGGCCCTGGGACTCTGACAACTTGCCAGCGTGGCCCCAGGCAGAGTTGAGGCCCTGTGATTAAGTCAGTGGATGGCTTGGTTCTAGATCGCCCGGGAGAGCAGGCCGCCCAAAGAAGGCTCTGTTGTCTTCTCTCGAGCTGGGAAAGTAAAAATACTGCCCAGCACAAAGTGCCCTTTAAGGGCAGGGTCTAAAATAACAACCATTCTGTTTATAAACTAAATTGAATGGAAGAAAAAATGTGTAGCCTTTCCCTGGTATGTTAGCGGGACAGGCTGGGCATTGAGGCTTTATTGAGTGTGTCCAAGCTAATTAAGGCAGATAACCCCATTTATAGCACACAGTAACGAGCGTGCAGTGGATTGTTCTGGCCCCGGTGCAGTAGAATTGAAACATGTTTTCGCTGCAACCCCTGCCCTAAAGGAGCACATGCGTGCCTTGACGCGCCTTCTTTTAAAGGGGGCATTGGCCACTGAATTAGGTTCCTTCTGGTTTCTCGTTTTCATCCCCTTTCGCGTGCCTGTCCCCGGTCATGGTTGCTCAGCTTGTTCTCCTGAGCTGGACCGCTTGCTTAGAGCCCCCTAGCGCACTGGAACTGGAGGGGACCCCGAGAGGTCGTCGAGTCCGGTCCCCTGCCCTCGCGGCAGGACCAGCACCGGGGTCACTGCGAACTGGTACAAGGCCCTTCTTCCCTACGCGGGCCGGGAAAGCTGGGCCTGGGCCTCGCCCGTGTCACGAGTTCTAATCCTCGGCCCCCCGTCGGTCAGTGGTGTGTCAGTCTGGAGGGTGCATGCCTTTCCTGCAGCTTTCGTCTGTCGTTTCACCGCGTCGGTGAGCTGCAGCACGCCGGGGTGGCTCCCCGTGCCGCGCTGTCTGTGTGCTGGCGACGTTAGGGAGGCCTGCCGACTCTTAGGCCCTGCGTCTAGCCTGATCCCATCGATCGCACCCCCCTTCTTTGGGGGGGCCCTACGGATAGTGAAACTTGTCCATCCTCAGCAGCTGGGCTTCCTTTTCAATAGCTAGCGATGGGAGCCAGTCCTCCCGTCAGGCGGACGCTGGGCCCGCGATTGCTATGGCCGGGGGCCACGCCAGTGCCTTAAGGGGCAGCGAGGCAGATGCTGCAGCTGCCAGGTGCCCAGTGAGCAGTTCCCGCGGCCGTGACCATTGGAGCCGACCGAAGGGGTGACCTTGGGCGGGCCCCTCTGTGCAAGGCAGAGTGGCACGTCCCAGAGGGTCTCCTGTCTGCAGGGGCTATCCCGGCCCTGCTCCAGAGTACTGAGCCGCGTGCTGGCTCGGGAGCTGCTCCCGTTACCTCCAGCCCCGGCAGCAGGGGTGACACAGCTGGGCCTTGCTGACGCCTCCGGAAGATGCATCTTCCCGTGCCCCCGCCCCCGGCGTTCTGGCGCCCACGTCGCTGCGCAGCCTTTGCCACCTGCCCCCTCGCAGCGTGAGGCTCCCAGGCCCAGCGAAGCAGCGTGGGGTGTCTGCGCTGCCTCCAACCCAGCCCGCTTCTGTCTGCCGGCAGCTTTTGCTCCAGATGAACCCCTACCACGTGGATTCGCTGCTGCAGCTCAGCGAGATGTGCCGCATGCAGGAGGATCAGGAGATGGCCCGAGACCTCGTAGGTGAGCCTGGGAGCGAGGAGCGGGTGCCTCGGCAGCCCCCGGCGAGCGTCCTCCGCCGAGAGGGGCGCCGCTTTCCTTACCGGATCGGGGGCTTCCGGAGACTTCTGCCAACGTGGCAGAGACTGTGGCTCCGGTCTTCCTGGCTGGTGAGCCTTCTACCGCAGAGCCAGTGACGTGGGGCCGCAGCCGGGAGCAGAAGTGGGAGCCAGGGCGCCTGCAGGGCAGAGGTTAACGTAACAAACCGAGAGGCAGGTGCTTCTCAGTTAACCGGGTACACACTTGCATCCCTAATCCCAAGCTAGCGGAGCAGCTGGCTCATCCCCTCCCCCAGGCCTCCTACCGACAGATTGTTGTTCCAAACCTCGGTGGAGAGGAAAGATGGCTCACGCACAGTCCTCTGTGCAGCACGGATCCAGCCGGGCCCTGGCGTTCCCCTGGGCTCCGATCTGCAGAGGAATCGGGCTCCCTCGCCCTGTTGGCTCTCTGCTGAGTCTGGTCCCTGCTGTGGCCGAGCCCCCTGCTAGGAAGGCCCACGGCCCCAAGCAGCATTTGTCAGTGGTGTCCGGGGGCAGGACAGGACTCCCCCATTGTGCCCTGCCCCAACGGTGCCTGTGTTGTGTGCAGAGCGAGCGCTGTACAGCCTGGAGTGTGCGTTTCACCCCGTGTTCAGCCTCACCAGCGGGACCTGCAGGCTCGATTACCGGAGACCTGAGAACAGGTGGGGACTGCCCAGCCGCTCGCCCCTGTGTGTGGGGTTGGGGGGGGCTGAGCGCGCTGCTTGCCCGGTTAGTCAGAGCCGCAGCTCGGGCGTCCAGGCAGGCGGGAAGTGCAAGAGAGGGGCAGTCGCTTGTGCTTCCAATTCCAACTGAGGGGCCAACTTCTGGTTTGTCCCAGCTCACGTGCCTCTCGGTCTCTGACGTGGCAGCCCCAGGGCCCGGGCGGGCAGGGCCCCCCAGCGGTGTGCCGGCACCTGTCACCTGAACGCCATGAGCAGTGGCATCTGGTGTAAGCCGGGGCAGTGCCCCTGCATGGACGCCCGTGCACCCCCCTCCCCCAGCTCTGGGACCCCCCCACGAAGGGGCTGTGTCAGGCCCCCAGTTCATCCCATTCAGTAAAAACCAGCAACTCGGGCCGGAAACAAGGGCAGGTCCTGGAAAGAGGAGCCAGGGGCCCGCTGTGCACGTTCCTGCCTGGGAGGGCTTCAGCTAGCTGGATGCTGAGGGGGCTCTGCCTTCGGCGTCCAGGGCAGACGGGTTCAGTCCCCCCCCCCCCCCCCCCCACCCCACCCCAGAAGTAGCAGGCTCTTGTGGTTCTTTCCTGCCCGGGGATTTTTCAGCCGTTCTGCTTTGGCCCTTGCAGAGGTTTCTACCTGTCTCTCTTCAAACACATGATCTTCCTGGAGAAGAGGGGCTGTCCCCGGACAGCCCTGGAGTTCTGCAAACTCATCCTAAGGTAACGAGCAGTGCGGGGGCCCTCTACTCAGGGGTGGGCCGGAGCTGCCTTGTCTGGCTGCCTGTGGATTTCAGGCTGACGGCACTGTGGGCCTTTGGCTGCGATGCTGTGCTCCTGCCTGTTGCCGGCGGGGCCCTGGAGGGGGTGCACTGCACCCCACACGGCCTGTGGGGCGGTGCAAGGTCCAGAAACCAGAGGTCAGCACTGGGCCGACGGCCGGCTGCCTTCAGCTCGGGGCCAGACACACACTTGTCTGTCTCACGGCTCTACTGGTGAGCGTCCAGTCCGGCTGCATTGCCTCCTGCCTCGGGTGCAACTCAGACCGTGTTTCTCAACCTCTTTCAGACCTGGGTTGGCGGCTGCCCTCGCGGCCTGTGCCAGGGAGCTCCGGGTGCTGGGGCTGGCCCGCGGGCTGGTCTGCCATTAGTGTCTCCGGGGAGGCTGTGCTCTGTCGCGCCGGGCAGCTTGGGCTCCCTCTGTTCCCCTCTAGGCCCCTCGCCTTATTCCATAGCTCCCAGCCCCCGGTCCCAGTGGCCTTCCGCCCTGCCGCGGCGGTGGTTGTGCTTCAGCGCTATCCGTGAGCCCGGCCCCGTTCGGGGGCTGGCGGGTGGAGTCTCGCCCACGCGAGTAACTCTGTGTGAGCAGTTGTAACGCCGCTTCCCGCCCCCTCCCCTAGCCTTGATCCGGAGACCGACCCGCTGTGTGTGCTGCTGCTCATTGATTTGCTGTCGCTCCGAGCCAGAGAGTACGCCTTCCTGACGCGCATGTTCCAGGAGTGGGAGGTGAGCTGCCAGCAGGCTGCCCCGGCAGGAGGCGAGTGGGAACTGCCCAAGAGCAGATTCCTAGGGCTCCCTGCCCTTCCGTTACCTGCCTCCGGAGCGCAGGGCACCGTGGGGGGGCTGCTGCCCCCGGAACCGCACCCCCCGACTGCCCGAGCTGTTTGCATGGGACGTTCTGAGACGCCGCGCTCGGCGCTCTGGCCGCACAAGCAGCCCTGTGAGTTGGCATGGCTTGGTGCGTTGCCCAGACGCGCACACCGAGGCCCCGAGCAGGCGTTCCTTCCCAGCGGTTACACGGAGCGTGGGGGGGAGGAGCGTCGCCGCAAAGCCCTGAGACTAGCACCAGTGCCCTGAGACTAGCACCAGAACCTCCCTTGCCTCTGCAGGGTCACCGGAACTTGTCCCAGCTCCCGAACTTCGCCTTCTCGGTCCCGCTGGCCTATTTCTTTCTGAGCCAGCAGGAAGAGCTCTCGGAAGTGGAGCGAAGCCAGGCGCAGGAAAGAGCTGCCCACCTTCTCCAGGGCGCGCTGATCATGTTCCCCAGCGGTGAGTGACTCGGGTTTGGATTTAGCCGCGAAGCTGCTGGCCGCGTTCCCCAGCTGCGTGGGGCTGAGGGCGCTGCCCCTTTGCGGTGCAGAGGCGGCGCCGGGGAGCGTGGCACGTCAGGCCGGCCGTCTGCAGGTCTGTCTGTCCGTATCTCTCCCCCTCCCCCACCTCTGTGCTGTCGCCTCCTGCCTTGCCCAGTACTTGGGGCCTCTGCCCCATGTCTAAACACGCATCATGTGCTCAGGTTGGGGGCTGGGGCCGCTGTTTGTCTGCTCCCCCGCCCAGGCCCCACCACGCGGCTCCCAACACTGTCACATCCATCCGGCTGCTGCCTGTTCCCCACAGGTGGTGCTTGTGGCCCAGGCGGGGGACAGAGGCCAGAATTGCTTTGTCTCTGTAGACAGGACTAGCCCACTCGCCCTGAGCAAGGGGGGCCGGTTTGGGTTGACTCCCGAGGGGCCCCGGCCTTGCTGCTGCTGGCCACGAGGACAGACACCCCCGTTCCTGTCCAGAGGCGGCAGCATCAATGGCAGGACACTGAGCCGAGTTCCTCTGACGTTTCATTAAGGGCTTGTGGGCAGGGAGGTTAAAAGAAGCCAACGCGACGCATTGTCCATGCAGTCGTGGCCACAGCGCGGTTCCTGCCGGCTGCTGAAAGCACCAGCGGCTTCAGCCTTAGTCGCAAGTCGCCCCCTCTGTGCCTGGTGCCTGCGGGAGGCCCGGCCTGAGGCCCAGCTCTAGGACTCTGCTGGCGCTGGTGGCCGGTAGCTCTGGCAATCCCGGGCTGCTTCTCTCCTGCAGTTCTCCTGCCGTTGCTCGATCGCTGCAGCGTGCAGCCGGACTCCACGGTGGCCTCGCATGCCTTTTTCGGCCTCCACACTCAGATCAGGTGAGAGCTGCCCGACCTTCCAATGGCTGACAGCTCGCTCGGCCTCACTCGGCCTTCTGGGAGGGGAGTACCAGCGGGGGGCACTCGGGTAGCGAGGTGAGGGGACCCGTAGGAGGACCCAGATAGATGACGCCCAGGAGAACCCCCCAGCTCAACGTATGTTGCCAGAGGCTCCTCTTTGCCCAGCCAGCGTGAGTGCCTGCTGCAGCAGAGTCTGGTGGCTGCATGTGAGCTGGGCCAGCTGGCTCAGTGGCTCTGTGATCTTGTGACCACCTGGATCCCAGAGAAAGGGGGGTAGGTGCTCCCCGTCCCTGTCTGGACAGACTGGGGCCAGGCGCTGGAGACAGAATACGCGGGTGGGGGCCGGGGCAAATAGCAGACCCAGGAGACTGCAGCTCCTTGGCCGGTGCGCGAATCTGAGACAGGCCCCAGTGTTCGCTGGCTCATCCGTGCCTGCCACGTGCTAACGCTCTGCGCCCACAGCCAGCCTCCTGCCCTGACTCAGCTGGTCGCCCTGTACATTGGAAGGACTCACTCCCTGTGGAAGGACCCGGGCGTCATGGCATGGCTGGAAACCAGCGTCCATGAGGTGTTACGGAGGGTGGAGGCGAGTGATCCGGCAGTGGAGGAGTCTGCGCAGAAGTGAGTACACGGGGACGTGCGGGCGGGGGGCCCCCTTAGCCGGCAGCCTGCCGGCCCCTGCCCGGCCCACAACTCCGACCCTGCTGGCAGGAGGAGCTTTGGGGCTGGGAAGGGCGGGTCTCCTCTGCGATCTAGGGGACCAGTGAGGGGCCGAGCCGAGAGCTATGCTTCTAACGCCTGCAGGCCTGTTCTTTGCTCTCCCCATGCTGGCTCGGCCTGGCTGGCACAAGGGCCTCGGAAGGAACCTGGGAAGCAGGCGGCTTTTCTGCTAGTAAAGACTGTGCATGGGGTCGCTCCCCGTTTGGCAGAGACGGGCCAGGCAGTGGGGGGGGGGATGGGACTGACCTTTCCCCACTGCTGAGGGCAGAGGTGTGCGCCTCACTTGGGAGGCAGCGAGGGGCGAAGTTCGGGGAGGGACTCTAGGGGTAAGTGGGGCTAATTGGACATCTCAGCGTTCCTGGGAGGGCAGGTGGCTGGCTCCCTTGGTCTGGTGGCTCCGCTGGAGACGCCTCCTGGCCGAATCGGAGCATGTTACGCTTATCATAGTGGTGCCTCTAATCCCCCGAGACTGAGACCCCTTTGTCTGAGTGGTTGGTTGAGTAGAACGAGGATTCACTGAGCCGTATGGGTGTGAGAAACTTTACCTTGCGTTAATTCGATGCTTGCAGGGATTACAGTTTAATTCCGTGCCCTACTAGCACCAGTTTTCCAGCATAGTAGCTGATAGCTACGTTATTAGCAGCCAAACGGATAACAAATGCAGCTTACTTCTGCTGTTACTTGAGGGCACTTTTTCTTTTTATTTATTTATGTATTTATTGCTGCACCTTTCGGCTGGCTGGCCTTTATTGCAATCACCACTTCGGTCTGTGTTTTCAAAAAATATTAAATGTTATGGAGCTCTAAGTTACCTTCCAAGTTAAAAGCTAAACACTGAAGTCTAACAACACTACTAATTGCCCTTATCTGACAGGAATCATGTCAGTTTTGCAACTTTGAATGAAGACTTCAAATGGCTTTTTAGTGGCATTAATTCAAAACAAACCAAATTGAATTCATTTTACATTGACAAACAGGGTTTTACAAATCCAGAATATTAGTTTAGTCCTTTTTTAAAAAAAAAAAAAAAAAAAGTACAGGCAGTCCCCGACTTACGCGGATCCGACTTATGTCGGATCTGCACTTACGAACGGGGCTTTCTCGCCCCGGAGCTCGCAGGCAGCGGGACCGCCCAGAGCGCAGCGGTCCCGCCACCTCGACCTCTGGGGCGAGAAAAGCTGCTCCGGGTGCCCCTGGTCTGCTGGGGACCGTCTCCAGCAGATCAGGGACACCTGGAGCAAAGCCGGGGAGGCGGAGGGGTCCCACGCCTCTGAGGCTTTGCTCTGGCAAAGCCTCAGAGGCGCGGCACCATGCCGCCGCTGCGGCCTTGCTCCCCGTGTCCCTGGTCTGCTGGGGGGGGCGGGGTGCAGCTAGTGCGCCGCCCTCCTTCTCCCCCCCCCCCCCAGCAGACCAGGCTTTTGTTGTGGACCCTGGGGTAGAGCAGCTGGGGTGCTGCCGGGTTGGTCCTGCAGGGACCTACCTGGCAGCCCAGCTGTTCTGTCCCAGGCTCGAGATTCAGCCGCTGTTGAAACTGATCAGTGGCTGATTCCAGGAAGCTTCCTGTAGTCAGCCCCTGGTCAGTTTCAGCAGCAGCAGCTGAATCTGGAGCCAGTTCCGACTTACATACAAATTCAACTTAAGAACAAACCTACAGTCCCTATCTTGTACGTAACCCGGGGGCTGCCTATATATGTAAAATTTTACACACACATGCAAATATACATGCACGCCTGAATGATCCAGCACGTCAATACCCAAACAGCAGGCGTCTCCTTCTCTGTTGGTGCTTAAAAACCCAACAGTGCGTGCTAACTCCCTTCACAGTTCTCCGCCGCGAATGTTATGCTTACAAGGCACGCACGGGATTTTTTTAGGGGAAAAGGCGATGCGCCGTGTTGATTAAGAATACAAAGTAAAGCAGCTAACAGATGCTCATATAGACACACACACACGTGCTGTCCCACCAATTGCTGTTAGAGTTACCGGTCCAGATCCTTTTGGCGGTAGGGATGTGAAATATCGGTTAATGGAATAGTCGATTAATTTAATGAATTCTTAGCAGTTAGTCGACTATTCTATAGTCCCCGGGGGTGGGGCCGGCAGCCAGTGCGCTCCAGCCCCACACCCGAGGAGCCCTCTGCTGCCACCTGTGCTGCTGCTGCCTCTCTATCAGAGGCAGCAGCGCGGGGGGCCAGGCGGGAGCTGGTCCACGAGGGGAGCCAGTTTAAAAATCAGCTCCCCTGCCAGACCGGCTGCCTGTTGCTCTGCGCTGCTTCCCCTGATATGGAGGCAGCAGCGCAGGGTGGCAGCAACCCCTGTCCAGGGGGGTATCTAAGTTCCTGGACCCAGTGGGAGCCAAAACTGAGCCAGGCTGCCTGCCCACCCGGCTCCTAACACACTTTAAATGCAGAGCTGCAGCGGAGGTAGGTCCTGGACCTGGCGCGAGCCAGAACTGAGCCGGCCTGCTGGCCAGCCTGCTAAACGGGAGATGCGTGTCGTCTGTAGCATTAACCTCTACGCTTTTGCGTATCAGTTAATCGACTACACGCTGACATCCCCGTTTGGCAGCCTACTAGATTGGTCACGGATAGGGAGGGGCAGGGCTCTGTCAGTCCACACCGATGCTTCAGAATTTTAGCAAAACGGAACCCAAAAATTCTGGCCGAAGCAGCCCCTTTTTATGTTACTGGGATGCGTTTAGTGAGATGAGTCAGTCTGATACCACTATGCTGCAGTTAATTGCTGTTTGACGAATGCGGGAGGGTTACGGTTTTTTGTATTGCATCTATTTTGTTTAAGTGGCTAGGTGCTTGCCTCACTTCTTAGAGTTGTTAATTTGCCCTTTATTTGCATTTTGATAGGGGCATATAGCAATTTCCTGGCGCCTTTGTTTGCCCTGGGCTCCTCTTCAGAACATTTGATTCAATCATGGCCTTTGCCCTTATGTTTTTAAACACACTTTCCTCATTCTGCACTTACACCAACACAAATGACATAGTTGCGTTTGTAAATATAGATTTCGTGAGAACCCCTTTCTTTGAAATGAAGGAAGAAAGTGGCCCGACCGCTGAAAGGGGAACAGTAGTGACTGACCGGCCCTTGTGGTCTGTTCCTGCTTTAACGTTACTAGCAAACGCAGGCAGCTGCCGAGTGCACCCTTACAGCAGCGCAAGGCTGGTCCTTTCTGCGAGCCAGACGGTATGGCTGGTCAGGTACACTGAGGCACGTGGCGTGCGTAACGCTGCAAGCGCACGGCCATGCTCACACTTGCAGCCCCGGGCAAGGGAGGGACTGATGGGCACAGTGCAGCCTGAGGAGGCCGGGATGGAGCCAACGCTGCCACCAGAGACTCAAGGGGTGCCGCTTTTCCCGCTCTGTCCTCAGGCGCAAGGTGCGGTACCAGAGCGCCCCCAGGAACATCTATCGCCACGTGATTCTCTCGGAGCTGAAAGAGGCCACGGCCGCGCTGCCCCTGGTGAGCAGAAACGGGGCCCTGCCTGCTTGGCGACAGTCCTGGGGCTGCCCGTGCGCCCGCGGGCCATGTTTGTCAGCCTGTGCCCAGTGGAACCAGTCCTCTCTCCCTTTGGTCCCCTGCACATCTCTGCCCCCCCCTCCCCCCCCCCCCGGAGGGATACCGTAGCTTTGCTTCTTTGGGGCGCCCCAGAGAGCCCCTCCCGGCAGCGGGGCACGCTGGGGCCAGGCAGTGCTGTGGCTGGGAAGGGGGAAAGCCAAGCAGGTCCCAAGGGGGACCAAGGGGGAAAGCCAAGCAGTGGGAACACCTCGGCCCGTTGCATCGTGGGGCGGCAGCGTCTCCCCTTCTGGGTGCCACTCCCGTGGGGGGACTAGGCTGGGCGAAGGGGCCTGGGTGTTGCTCAGTGGGGGGGTTAAATCTGTCACTAGGGTCCCATCCCAGCACCCTGGCCAGGCATGTCCCGCTGTGCCCAGGCACCGGGGCCGTGGCGAGGCCGGAGCTCTGTGCCAGTGGGCTCGGGGTGGCCCTTCCCCTCCGTAAGGCGGTTGGCAGGGCTCTGATTTCTGTCTCTCTCTGAAGGAAGTGACGTCCCAGCCTGTGATGGGGTTTGACCCCCTGCCTCCACTGGACTCCATCACTTCCTATACGAGACCAGAAAGGTAGCTCTCCCCTCAGACCGGCGCCCGCCCTGCTCGGCCCAGGCACGGCGGGTGGACGCTCCCAGCACGGTCTCAGGGCTCGGGTTAATCTTGGTCCCGCTGAGAACAGCCCTCAGCAATGGGCAGGAGCCAGACTGCCCGGCTTGTCCGGCCACGGTTGTGGGGTGGTGCCTGCCTGGGAGTCACTGCATGAAACAGCCCATCGGGTGCTGCCCAGTGCCCCTCTGCGTCCGCCTGTGACACAGGCAGGGAGCCCCCCCAGACGGGGGCTGGGATGGCGGTGGCGGGTGGTTTTCCGTTAGCGTCGTGCAAGGCGATCTGTCCTGCGTGCCCGTGGACACCCGCCCGCCCCGAGCAGAGACCCACTAACCCGGGGTGAGTGAATCTCAGCCAGCACGTCCCGTCTGGTGACCCGGCCCGGCCTGGCACCCGGCATTCTAGAGCTGTGCGTTGCTAAGGAACCAAGCGCCGTGGTACGTCAGCTGGGCGTCTGTGCAAGGCCCAGCTGGGCGTGTGAGTCACACACGTGTCCTGTGTGCCACTGAACGGGCTGGCGGGGGGTTTCTTTTGCAGGACGAATCATCCCTCCAATGAAAGCACTTTATCGCTCTTTTTCCGATCCCTGCTGCCAAATTTCACCTTGCAGGTATGTCCGTGCATGTGCATGCAGCCGCACCGCTAGCCTTCCTCCACAGCCTCTACGTCAGGGCCACGGGGAAACTCGGCTCAGGCTGTGCTCGGCCGCACACAGACGGGGAGGTGTTGGACCTGCTAAAAGCCTTTTCCGCCGGCGTGTCCTGGAACGGCCACACGTACCGTCTTGTGGCAGCGGGATCCATCTGCAGGCAGCGGTTGGGGCTCGCCCCTTTGACGGGGCTGCCTGTGCAGGCGTGTGAGGCTTCCCCTTCCGTGCCGTAGCGCGGCCGCGCGGGGGAGAGGGTGTGCCAGAGACAGGCTGCTGCCGTTCACCTGCCCAGCTAGCGCGGTCACGTGGCCAGGGAGGAAGCGCCGCAGCCGCAGTCCCGTGAGCAGCGTCACTCCCAGCTGAGCTGAGACGCAGGGAGGCCGCACCGCCGCTCACGGTGACATTGTGACTTTGAGGCTGCCCGAATTCCAGGCAGGTGCTTTGGTGTTGGAAGAGAAGCCCAGGGCTGTTGGGTTTATAGCGCTGCCCGCGTTGCTGGCGGATCATGGGAATCGCTGATGGTAGCTAGTGGCGAAACGTAGCTGCACGCTGACGCCAGCGTTTGCAGATCCTTATCGCTTCGTATTAGAAACTGGCGCAGACC
Source organism: Pelodiscus sinensis (assembly GCF_052426305.1). Classification (NCBI taxonomy): domain Eukaryota; kingdom Metazoa; phylum Chordata; order Testudines; family Trionychidae; genus Pelodiscus; species Pelodiscus sinensis. The sequence continues at coordinate 49,561,713 of NC_143063.1, forward strand.
GGTCTGGGTGGGAACTATTCATAGGCCAGGCTGGGTGTTGGAGTCCCACCACATCAATTATCCCCTCCGTGGGGGGATGACAACAGCTCCCTTTATGCAGCCGAGCTGGGCTTTCTTTAACCACCGGATTGTTGAGGCAGCTGCAGGAATTTTGCACCATGGTTGGTTTGGAATGGTCTGACTGAAAATGGGGTGAGGACAGGCCAGGTTTGCTCCCTTACCGAGAGCAGCTGATCCCTTTCCGACTTCACCACGCTTCCTCCGTGCTCCAGAACCCTGGTAGAGCCAACCTCACCCCATTTATCCACTCTTGCTCGGAGGGGGGAAACTGAGGCGCAGAGAGGGGAAACTGTCATTCAGAAATGGAAGCCACGTCTGACTCACGGGCTGGGCTAGCCCACGTGCCCTCCAAAGCCGCTTGGGCGTGCCTGACTCAGTGCACTGATCTCAGACCCCAGGCAGCCTGGGCCCTGAGCGCCCAGACGCTTGTGGCTTTAAAGGTCAGGCCGCATCCTGTTCCTTGTGAGCGGTGCCGCGCCGGGGCTCTGGGCTCCCCCCGGTCTCACTCCCCCGTGTGCTGCGTTGCAGGGGGAAGCCCGGCGTGACGAGGCTGGAGCTGGGCAAGATCTGAACCAGGGTGTGAACAGGCTGATGGCGGCCATGCGGGACATGCTGGCCAATATCCAGTTCCAGGAGCCTCCGCGGGACGAGAACCCCGAGGGCGACGCCGACTGGGACTGAAAGCACCTTCCCCCTCCCCCCACCGCGCGGTGTTATGCCCCTGATTTGTGGGGCAGTGGAATAAAGAGCCTCCCCCCCCCCGGAGCAGAGCCCCAGGCGTTGTTCCTGCTCCTGGGGCTCTGCTGAGCTTTGGGGGGGCAGAGTTCTCTCTGGAAAGCCCCGGTCTGTCTCCGTAACCTTCAGCCGGCTGGTGCTGGAGTCCTCTGAGTGCTGCTGCGGCAGGGCAGCCGGCGAGTCACAGCCACACCAGGGCTAATGCAGCACTGGCGGGCCAGCTGACCTGCCCCCCACACCCTCCCGGCCTGCATGGGCAAGATCCCCATGGCCCTGGGTTGCTGGAGGGGGGCAGAGCAGTACCTCCCCGAAAGGCCTCGTGGCATTGATGCAGGCTGAGCCAGATCCTTCCACCCCCTGGGGCAGCCTGGTGGCTCTAGTGCTGCAGACAGGCAGGCGCAGCGGTGGCCACCCCCCTGGACAGGGTGGGAGGAAGGGGCCCTGTTCATCCTTCAGTGCGTGACTGTAAAGTGGGTCAGGGAAAAGCCCCATGGGATGGAGGGCAGGGAGGCGCCCAGCACAGCCCCACGAGGGGAGGGATGCAAGCTGCCGAATGAGGCCACCCTGCCCTGGGCGGGGAGGCAGACACGCCTGCCCCGTCCCCTGCTCTGCTTTCATCTCTGTGCCGCTCGGCGCACGGTGCCCCGGCCAGCCGGCTAATCGGACTCACGTGAGCAGCGTCTGGGCTGAGTGGGGCCGAGGGAATTAACCAAGTGAGAGCTGCGGCCTGTTAACTCCTGTCGTGCCAGGATCCAGGCAGGCGCTTCACTCTGCCTGGGCCCACAGCACCCCCCCCCCCCCCCCCCCCCCCCCCCGCTCACACCTGCCCAGAAGTGTCAAGCCAGGCACACGGCTTTGCGCTGCCCAGGGCTGGGTCCGCTCCATTGTTTCCCTTCCCCGGAAGCACTGCAGCAAGGCCCCGGGTGCCTCGTGAGCGACACAACCGGCCTTGCTTCAAGACAGCAATGCTCAGTGGGGCAGGCACCCCGTGGCCGTTCACACACACTCAGGCCATGATGGAGGAGGGCGCCAGCATCACCGGTGGGGCATGGGCTGCCCCAAGGGCATCGCTACGTGCCTTGGTCTCCTCCCATTCAGCCTCCTCTGGCCTCTGTAAGGCTCATTCCCACCCTCGCTGCTCTGCCCCCTCTCCATGGGCGCTGTGCATTCTGGGCTGTTTAAATAGCTGCACAGGGTCCTTCCCCTGCGGCTGGTACAGAGCATTGTAACCAAACTTCCCAAAGTCTCAGACACTTGCGACATGCAGCGCACAGCCAACCTGTGGAACTCCTTGCCGAAGGATGTGGTGAAGGCGAGGACTTCAACAAGGTTAAAAAAAGAGCTAGATAGATTCCTGGAGGTTGGGAACCAGGATGGGTGGGGATGGTGACCCTACCCTGTTTGTCAGAAGCTGCGAATGGGCCACTTGACGGTTCCCTGTTCTGACCCTTCCCTTTGGGCGCACCTGGCCTTGGCCGCTGTGGGAGACAGCACACTGGGCCGGATGGACCTTTCATCTGAGCCAGTCTGGCCGCTCTTACGTTAAAACCCCGGCCCTGCACCCGTGTCCGCAGCCAGATGTGACTGTCAGGCCATAGAATAGAAGGTTCCTTGCTTCTCAGAGACGCAGCGCAGCGTAGGCTCAATGTTGCCACAGAAGCCGTGGCAGAGCCTTAGTTCTCTTGGGGGGAGGGGTCCACAGGCCCCTGAACCCCCCTGTCTGGACTTACTCTGTTTCCTTCATGCTTCTCCCAGCCACACAACACTCCTCCCTGGGGGCAGCCACACCACTTCCTTTGTTCAGACTCCCCGGTCCGGTGTGCAGTTGCTAGGCCCGGGCTAGGTGCCTCCCCTCTGGGACCATCCCCGCTGGGCAGCGCACACAGACACGCAGAGGCTATGTCTACACTGGCGTGATTTTCCAGAAATGCTAGTAATGGAAAAGTTTTCCGTTCAAAGCATTTTCGGAAAAGCGCGTCTAGATTGGCAGGACGCTTTTCTGCAAAAGCACTTTTTGGGGAAAAGCGTCTGTGGCCAATCTAGACGTGGTTTTCCGCAAAAAAGCCCCGATCGCCATTTTCGCCATCGGGGCTTCTTTGCGGAAAACAAATCTCTGCTGTCTACACTGGCCCTTTTGCGCAAAAGTTTTTCGAAAAAAGACGTTTGCCCGAACGGGAGCAGCACAGTATTTCCGCAACAGCCCTGACAATCTTACATGAGATCGTCAGTGCTTTTGTGGAAATTCAAGCGGCCGGTGTAGACAGCTGGCAAGTTTTTCCAGAAAAGCAGATGATTTTGCGGAAAAACTTACCAGTGTAGACACAGCCGGAGTCTCCAGACCAGCATAGGCCAGTAGGGGTCGCCCACAGCACAACACGGCAACCCGTGAATGCAAACCCAGCCAGGATCCAGGGCCAGGGTGGACAGCCCCCCGCTGGGACCAGTTACAACCTGCTGGCCGGGCCCTGCTCCTTGCTAGCCTCAGGTCTCCCATCTCAGCGCTGAGTGGCTGACGCTACTGGACCCCATGTCCCAGACTCCTCCAGGCTTTGCCTGACCAAGCCCCGTGTCCAGACCGCAGGGTGTTTGGGGGGGGGCCGTGTCTGCGGGGGAGGCGAGACGAGGCTGCTCACGTTGTGCCCATGTGGCCCATGCTGGAGGAGGGAAAGGCCCATTATTCCCCCCCTCCGGGTTTGGGGGCCCCCACATGCTGGGAAACATTGGGGTGTCTGTGCAGCACGGCCAGGCGGAGCAGCAGGCCCTCTGCAGCCAAGTGGCTCTTGTTCACACTCGCTGAAGGTGCAGACGGGCTGTTCGTAGCCCGCGCTCTCCTGGGCCCCTGCCCCCACTAGCACGGCATCGCGCTGCGCTGGTGCGGAACAGTGAGGGGGCAAGGCGTTTCCCCCTTGGCTTCAATCCCTTCTCCAGGTCCCTTCCTCGCTCTGGCCAGCCCCAGTTCTGCGTCTCTTCCTGGGAAGCCCAAACCAGCCCCAAGGGGTGTGGGACCCCCCAGGAGGTTATCCAGGGGGCGGGAGTTCATCTCTGCCCCTCCTCTCCAGCTCCTCCCCTACCCCCCGGCCTGGCTTTCCCTTGGGCAGCTGTCATGGGAGCGGCTCTCCCCCAGACCAGTAGGTTGGGTTGGCCAGTGGCTACTGGGTGCAGCTTGGGGTGAAAATGGCTTGGACAAGGCACGCCTGGTAGGTGGCTGTGACGGCGCGTTGGGGGTTCCCCATCTCCTGCACCCCGAAATGGCACAAACAGACTGCACCAGCCAGTGGAATAGAGGGTGGTTTATTGCTTCTCCAGCACAGCGCAGCACAGATGGAATCTGGTCACAGAGCTGGGCTAGGATGCCTCAGGCCCCCTTGAGATGGGGGAGACTGGGCCCCTAAACTCCAGCCCCTTTCCCTAGCCTGTCTCCTCCATGCTCCCAGACAGCCAGCAACTAACTAACCCTCTTCCAGCCCTGCCCCCCAGCCAGGGCAGCATCCACCTTCCTTTGTTCCTCTCCATGGGGGGTGTCTGGCCACTGGTTTGCATAGTGACTCATCCTGTTTTGCTGGGTCGTGGTACCCACGGCAGCCAGTGGGGGTTACCCCAGAGCCAGCAGGTACCCCCACTACGTCACAGTGGCATCTCACGTAAGGACTGGGGGTGGCTCTCCCTTTCCCCCAGACTGGCAGGAGCTGTCAGGCACCCACCTCGTGCATGACCCAAAGAGGGACCTGCAGTTGGGAAGGGGCTGGGGGGCTGCGGCCGTGGCCAGAGCCAATGGCACTGCCAGAACTCGCACGATGCTTGTGAACTCTGGGCCACTGATTTCCGCTCCCTGCCCTCTCTGGTACCTGCTGCTGGAGGGCCTGGAAGCACGTCACAACGTTTTCCCCCATGTTGGGGGGGGGAAACTGAGGCACGGAGCAGGGCCTGAGCAGCACTGCCCCTGGAGCCTTGCGTGCCAATCTGGCCGTGCACCATGGCTGTGCCCAGAGAGGGCTGCGGGGAGGAGGCGGACACCACAGGCTGGGAGCTGCAGCAAGAATCAGCCGCTGGATAATATTTCAATTCCTCCCTGGTGGATTTGCAGCTCGCGGCATCAACAAGAACCCAAAGGCACATGACAGTCAGCTGGGCCACGTCCGCCCCCGCCCAGACACACTCGCCTTTATCCCGCGCCCTGGGAGGATTGAGCGGTGCAGGGCCGGGTGGACGGGAGCTCCTGCTTGGCTTGCTGCAGCAGGAAGAGCCCCGGGCTGGGGTGGCCATGCAGCGGGGGGTTTGGGGAGCAAGCAAAGGACTCCAGCTTCCCAGGCGCTGAGCTTGGGAAGTGGGGGGGATCTGGGGCTACTCGAGCTGTGGGTAGGGGCAGCTGGAGGGCAGTGGACCCATGGGTTGTGGGTGGCAGGGCCGAGAATGGAAACAGGAGGGTAGGGCCATGGCAGGGCTAAGAGGCGGGGAGGGCCGGGCCGTATTTTCCGCGGTGTCCTTTGCTAGCTCTCGCTCTCGCTGTGGCGGGCGTTGGCAAAGGAAGGGCAGGACAGAGCCAGTGGGCACGTTCTCCACTGGGCTTTAAGCTGCCCTTGGTGTTGGGAGGGCAGGCGGGGGGGTGAGCGCTGATAATGATCCTGGAAACAACAGCACTCAGATTGCCTGGGTAACCTTACCTGCCCCTGGCGCGCAGGCCCCATGCCAGAGCCTTATCCCTGGGAGCCCATTCTCCGAGTGGGCAGCCCCGTGTGGGGTGTGGCTGGGGGGGAGACGCGGGCACAGACGTGCTACGTGCGATGCTCAGAGCCCACTCCCAGCAGGAGGGTGGCATATGGTGGCTGCTGGGGGGAGGGTTGGGGACCCCTGCGGTAGTGCAGGTGAGCTGGGGCAGGGTGAGGCCTGGCAGCCATGGGCCACAGGGACAGCGCAACTGAGCCCTAACCAGTGGGGGCCGCTACCACTCTGACCTCCCCCTCCTGAGGCTGCGGGGCTCCAGGATCGGGTCCCTCCCTGGGAGAAGGGCGGTTGGGCTGTGAGGGGGGGTGAACGAGCCATTCAAGTGCTAAGAAGCCGCCTCCACCCCCCGGCTCCCGCATGGCCTGTGCCCTACTTGGAAGCCATCTGTGCCCCGCCTGCCTCGGACCAGCGCCTGGGGGCAGAGCTCCTGCTCCTCCCAGTGCCCTGCCGGGGTCTGGATCGGGCCCAGCTGCAGCCTTGGGTGGCTCCCCCGGCAGCTGCCAGGAAATGATGCAGAGGGGGCGGCTGGAAATCAGGCCCGGCCAGGAGGGGGGGTCTAGCTGGGATGGCGTGGGGGGAGACTGCTTTGGTTCTGGCCTGGATGCTCTGGGACCGGGCCCTGGCTCTGGGCACGTTCCCAGGGCTCCTGCCTGGCCTGGCCTCCTTGCAGCTCCCGCTGGTGCCCCCACTCAGGCCTGGCTAGCAGGCTGGGCAGCGCTGTAAATGCCCTTGGGGAGCAGTCATCTGACCTGGGCTAGCGCAGGCAAGAAGGCACCGGCTCTAGAAGAACTAGAGGACACCAAATGAAATTAATGGGGAGCAGGTTTAAAACTAATAAAAGAAAGTTCTTCCTCAGACAGCGTGTTGTCAACCTGTGGAACTCCTTGCCAGAGGAGGCTGTGAAGGCTAGGACTATAACAGAGTTTAAAGAGAAGCTAGATAATTTCATGGAGGTTAGGTCCATAAAACCTATTAGCCAGGGGATAAAATGGTGTCCTTGGCCTCTGTCTGTCAGAGGCTGGAGAGGGATGGCAGGAGACAAATCGCTTGATCATTGTCTTCAGTCCACCCTCTCTGGGGCCACTGTCGGCAGACAGGACACTGGGCTGGATGGACCTTTGGTCTCACCCAGTCGGCCGTTCTTATGTTCTTATGGCTCCTCACAGGGCGAGGGCCCGGGGACCAGGGGGCCGGGCCTGGGCAGGCTCCTGCAGGGTTTGTGGGGAGCTCGGCGGCTTTGCCCGCTGGCGGGACGGGGCTCCGGGACGTGCCCGGCCTGTCCGGTGCCCCCCGTTGGCTGCAAAGCTCGTCCCTGCCGCCCGGGCAGCCCCTGCCTGTTGCGCCCAGGCCGCTGCCACCCGAGCGCCTGGCCGGACTGTCCTTGGCAGTGGGCGGTGCCCGCTGCCGCCCGCGGGGCGCTGGTCTCTGCTGCGGCTTTCCTGGCGCGCACGGGGCGCCCTGCGCGGAGACGCTCCCTTCCCCGCTGCCCGCAGCCACAGGGCGCACGCCGCCGCACCTGCCAGCACCACCGGCCTCCTGCCCTTCCTCGCCGCGCTGCCGGGCCCGCCAGGCTTGGGGGGCTGCGGATTCAGAAGGGGCGCGGGCGCCCACCCGGGCCGAGAGCCAGGGGTCCTTGCGCCTTTGTCACCCGCGCCAGGACAGCAGGGAGGCAGCTCGAGGCGGGGCTCCCAGGCCCTTTAACGACCCTGCCCCCAGTCCGCCTGCCCCTTGCTAGGGCGCCCGGGCGGTGGGGCACCTCAGAGCGGCCCCGCTGGGGCAGACCGGTGGTCCCTGGGCGCAGCGCCCTGCCTGCCGACAGCGGCCAGGGGGCCCGGAGGGAAGGAGCAGACCGGGCAGTTTATGGAGCGATCTCCCTTCGGGCCCGTTCCAGCTTCCCGGAGCCGGAGGCCAGGGACAGCCAGAGCGCGGGGAGGGGGCTGTTCTCGGCCAACGGGCCGGTCCCCAGGCGCGCCCGGTTCCATGCGCCCTGCCCAGCACCTCCAGCCTGGCGGTGCGTCGGGGGACGCGCTGCCCTCGCCAGCCGGCGGGCCGCTGGGTTCACAAGCTGGCCTGGCTCGCGTGCTCTCCGAAGGGGCAAATTCACTTTCCCTGCGCCCATGGACGGCAGAGCCCAGCGCGCCTCGCCCGGCCTGCGCAGGCTGCCGGGCTGGAGGCGGCGGGGCGGGGCGGGAGCCGTGACTCACACGTCAATAAAGCGGGGGCCTGAGCCAGAGTCCGTGCTGGGCCCTGACCGAACCCCCCGCCGGGCCCGTGCGGGGGGCCAGCGCCGCTCGGCAGACAAGGAGCTTTTTATAGACCGCGCTCACCTGCGCGCCAGCCCAGCCCGCCGTGCGCTGAGTCCTGAGCCCCGGGGGGCTGCCCTGTGCCTGACCCCGTTGGCACCGTCCGGAAGAAATCCGGCCCTTCAGCTCGTCCGCCGCCTCTTCGGTGGGGCAGAGACCAGCTGGGCTGAACGAAATGGGGGTGGGGGTCTGCAGCGAGCGCCCTGGAGGAGGGGGCCCGTGGTATCCGGGTGTCTGCATTGAGCAGGCCCAGAGGAAGGTGCCTGGTGGTACCTACCAAGTGTGTGGCCAGCAGCCCCAGAGGCAAGCGGCTCTGAGGAGGGGGCCCGCGTGGTACCCACCGGGTGTCTGCACTGAGCAGGCCCAGAGGAAGGTGCCCGCGTGGTAGCCGCCCACAGTGGCACTGCTCGAAGGCCGTTTCCAGCCCTTATCCCCACTTGCCCAGGGAGGAGCAGGCCGGGGGCTGGGTCACAGGGCCCTGGTAGAGGGGTCCCATCATGCAGGCGCTCGGGGGTGTTTCGTGAGCCCTCCTGCAGCGGCCTCTCCGCGGCGCGGTGCCGGCGAGGCTGTCATGTGGCCGGCCACCCTCCTTTGAAGGAGGAGCCGAGCAAAGGGCCTTGGAAGTGGGGAAGAGAAAGGGCCCTTTCTTCCTCGGACGCTCCAGCGAATCGATTCCTCCGGGCCGGGGATAAATAGGGCGGCGGGGCCGCGAGTGGAGCTGGGGAGGGGCTGGGCGCAGCGCACCGCACCAAAGGGATTCCCTTCCTCTTCCAGGCGCGGACGCAGAAGGCGAGGGACCCTGACCCTGAGCGCAGGAGAGCGGGGCCGGAGCGCGCGTCTCCAGCGAGGGACCCTGACCCTGAGCGCAGGAGAGCGGGGCCGGAGCGCGCGTCTCCACCGAGGGACCCTGACCCTGAGCGCAGGAGAGTGGGGCCGGAGCGCGCGTCTCCAGCGAGGGACCCTGACCCTGAGCGCAGGAGAGAGGGGCCGGAGCGCGCGTCTCCAGCGAGGGACCCTGACCCTGAGCGCAGGAGAGCGGGGCCGGAGCGCGCGTCTCCAGCGAGGGACCCTGACCCTGAGCGCAGGAGAGAGGGGCCGGAGCGCGCGTCTCCAGCTCCGCACGTGGCTGTGTCCAGAGACCCGGACGCCCCTGGGAAGCAGCGCGCGGACGCGCACGAGCATTTCAGCCGTCCAGCCCCGCGGGGCCTTCCCTCTCCGAAGGCAGCAAGTTCCCGGGAGGCGGCTTTGATCTCTGGGGCCCGGGGCACCCCCCGGCCCGGCCCTGCGCGAGTTCCCGCCCCCTCCCCCCCCATGGACTGTGAGTGCCGCTTCCCGGGCTGCTGCGCGGCGGACGGTTCCCCCCAGACTCGCTCCCTGAAGGGGGCCGAACCGCCTCTGCCCAGCCCCGCGCGCCTGCCCCAGCAGCGCCCCCCGAAGCTGCCGCGATGCCCACCCCGCCCGCGCTGCACACGCTGCTCGGCTCCCTGAACGCCACGGCCGCCAGCAACGGCAGCAACGCCACGGGCGTGGGGAGCAGCGCCTGGTGCCGGGGCCTCGCCATCCCCAACGAGCTCTTCCTGGCGCTGGGCTTCGCCAGCCTGGTGGAGAACGTGCTGGTGGTGGCGGCCATCCTGAAGAACCGGAACCTGCACTCGCCCATGTACTTCTTCATCTGCTGCCTGGCCGTGTCCGACCTGCTGGTGAGCGTCAGCAACCTGGCCGAGACGCTCTTCATGCTGCTGCTGGAGCACGGGGCGCTGGTCATGTCGCCCGGCGCGCTCCGCCAGATGGACAACGTCATCGACATGCTCATCTGCAGCTCCGTGGTCTCGTCGCTCGCCTTCCTGGGGGCCATCGCCGTGGACCGGTACGTCACCATCTTCTACGCCCTGCGCTACCACAGCATCATGACCATGCGGCGGGCCGGCGCCGCCATCGCGGGCATCTGGGTGGCCAGCACCGTCTCCAGCAGCGTCTTCATCGCCTACTACAAGCACAGCGCCGTCATCCTCTGCCTCGTGGGCTTCTTCGCCTTCATGCTGCTGCTCATGCTGGGCCTCTACATCCACATGTTCGCCCTGGCGCACCGCCACGCCAAGCGCATCTCCCGCCAGCGCAAGAAGCGCGCTGCCTCCCCGGCCACCAGCATGCGGGGCGCCGTCACCCTCACCCTCCTGCTGGGGGTCTTCTTCGTCTGCTGGGGCCCCTTCTTCCTGCACCTCACGCTGATCGTCACCTGCCCCAAGAGCCCCTTCTGCGCCTGCTTCTTCAACTACTTCAACCTCTTCCTCATCCTCATCATCTGCAACTCCGTCATCGACCCGCTCATCTACGCCTTCCGGAGCCGGGAGCTGCGCAAAACCCTGCAGGAGGTGGTGCTGTGCGCCTGGTAACGGTGTCCCGACGGCGCGCAGAGGGAGCGCGGCCCGCAGCCCTGCGCCCCCCGCGCACGGGGCAGGCCGGGGGGCCTTTGGCACGGGGCACCCACCCAGTTAGATGTTGGCAGCGGGCGGCCGCTGCGGTTTTGTTGGAGGCGTGCGTGTTGCGGAGTGGGAGGTAGCCGTCCACCCGCACCCGGGGCTGCCAGGGCTCGCGTCGGCCCGTCCCCTCCGGTCCGGAGGTGTGGAACGTGGCAGGGCCTTGGGCGCAGCTGCTGGGTCCGACCAGCTTCCCGGCGAGGCCCAAGGGCGCAGAGGCACCTGGCTGGGTCCGGGCCACCCCAGGGCTGCTTCTCGGCTCTGTCGCCGCGGGACTCCTGCTGCCACCTGCCCCCGCAGAAGGGCTGCTCAGTCTCGGGCCTGGGAACTAGACGGGCAGAGAGTCTGTCCTCCTGGCCGCTGCACCACTCGGGCCGTCGCGGGAGGAGCCAGGCGGACCGTGCCGCCGGTGGTCAGCAAGGCGGGAGCGCATCCGCGGCGGCCCAGAATCACGGGCCCGTGAAGGTGTCGGGCTGGAAGGGACCTGGCGCCAAGGCAGGGCCAAGTGACCCTTCCTGGCAGGTGTTTGCCCAGCCTGCTCTTAGGAACCTGCAGGGACGGAGCTTCCACGGCTCTGGCTCCCCTGACAGATGTGTGTGTGTGGGGGTCCCGATGCCCACCCCCCCGCGCAAACCCATTGCTTCCCCTTGCGCCCAGGGGCTCAGGAGACCCGCCTGTCCGCCCCCTCTTCCTAACGCCCTTTGGCAGACTGGACGGTGATTAGCGGCCCCCCGCCCCATCTCCCTTCCAGGGCGGTTCAGTCTTCTCCGGTGAGGCGCCGTTCCCAGCAGCGAGCGGCTCTTCTCGGGGCTTTCTCCAATTTGGCCTCAAGGAAGCGCCCACGGCTGGGGCGCCGCGCTCCTGTTCAGACGGGGCAGAAGAGGTTCCACTCCGGTTTGAGCCCGGCCCCCTTTCCGCGGAACGACTCCTTCGCCCGTCGCGCCCCAGGCGCACTGAGCGACACGCCTGCTCCTCCCGACGTGAGCGCTTTGCCCGTGTCCCTGGGTGTGTCCGGCCACGTCCTCCCTTGGCCGGGGCGCTTGGACTACGAGCCCCGGCCCCCAACGCCGTGCGCCCCGCTGCCTGCCCGGCGCGAGTCGGACCAGCGAGCGCTCCAAGCCGGCGCCCGGCGCCCATCGCCAGGGGAACTCGGGACCAGCGGCCGGCAGCGCCGCGGGCGGGACTGAGCAGGGACAGCGGGGCCGGGCTGGCGCTCGCCGGGGTGAGGAATCACAGCAGCGCGCTCCCGGCTCTCTGGCCCCGGGCGGCGGCGCCTTTCGCGCGCGTCTTTGGAGCCGGCGTCGCCAGGGGCCCCGCTCAGGTGCGTGCGCGTCCCGGGCAGCCCGGCGCTTTTCAGCCGGGGAGTTCAGTGGCCTTTGAACGTGAAAAGGCGCCTGCGGCTGGGGCACGACCGCAGAGCCCCGCGTGGCGCCGCCGCAGACCCGGCTCTGTGCTCCCAGCCCGTCGGGCGCGGGGCTACGGCGCAGAGCCAGCCCGGGGCAGATCCCGGGAGGCCCGGCTGCGGGCGGCTGCTTCGCCAGCCCGCTGGGCTCTTGGGTCCGCCGGGTTTCCGGGCGCAGCCCCCGGCTTGGCTTGGTGCCCCGTGTCATAGCTAGGTGCTGGGGTTGCCCTCTCCGCCTCGGGAGCCTGGCTCTGCCCGGCCACTGCGGGAGGGGGCCCCCCATGGACCGTGGGGCCGGCTCTAAGCATCTGGGCGTGGCCAAATGCTTCTCCCCGGGGCCGCTGGGGGCAGATGCAGGCTGCGGGCCCCTGTGCCAGGAGAGTCCCCCTGCCCCACTGACGCTCGCTGGGAATGGTCCCCTCCCCACCAGCCAGGCCTCGGCAGAGCTCTGGCTCCAGGACCGGCCCAGAAGAGGAGAGGCCAGGGCAGAGGGGCGGCCCTAGACTCGCTGCCAGCACCTGGCGCCCTGGGCGAGCCATGTGATCGGCGCCCCCCCCTCCAAACCCCTCCATGATATTGCGCCACCATTCGGTGCCGAATTTAGCTTGGTGCCCTAAGCGACTGCCTAGTTCGCCTACGTGGATGAGCCAACCCTGGGCAAGGGGCTTCCACCACCCCTGCCCCCGGTCCTGGCCTTGGCCTTCCATGGCAGGGAGGGCGAGCGGGGCTGGGCCTTGGCACACGCAGAGCCCCGGGCTGCTCGAGGGGTTCCCCGCACAGGGGGGCAGGGCCATGGGGCAGTGGCTACACGAGTCTGTGCCAGGTCTGGGAACAGAGCCCCTCCCCCTCACACCCAGGCCAGTGCCCCGCCCCCACGGCAGCACCTCCCCCCACATCCACCATAGACACCCCACGCCAGCGCCCCTCCCCCTCACACCCACTGTAGACACCCCACTGTTCCATGCCTTGGTGCCGTTTGGGTCCGGCCATGTGGGTTCCCCGGGAGTCCCAGAGCTGCAGGAGAAGCAGAGCCGGGCCCCAGAGATGGCACGTTTGGCTAGGCCCAAGGTCTGGAGGCCATGCCCCGAAATGGGTGCTGGCAAAGGCAAGGAGCTGGGCCCGGAGTCAGTCGGCGCTGAACTCGGTGCTGGCTTGTCTGGCCCCGTGCCCTGGCGCCGGCTGCCCAGCCCGGGGGTGGGGTGCCAGCCTCCTCTCCTGGGAACCACCCCGTGGGAGAAAGCATCTTGGGAGCGAGTCTGGAGGAAGCAGCAAAGCCGGGGGAGTAAGAGGCGGGCGCTGCCTGGCACCGGAGGCAACCCTGCCTTGGCCCAGGCTGTGGCCTCCTGGTGCTGCTGCATTGCTATGGGATCAGGGCGCTCCTTGGGTTCTGGGCAGGCCCCTTTCCTTCCCTCCGGCCTTGCCACTTGCTGGGGGGTGAGACGCAGCATCTCCCAGTCCTGTCCCCCCTTGCCTGGCTAGTGCCCCATTGCCCATGGGCTATGTCAGGTGGGGAGCCATCTGCAGGGAGCCAGGGCTCCCTCTGGGCTGGGCGCCCCAGGCCCCGGCTCTGGCCCCATGGCAGGGCATGGGGAGCTGCTATGGAAAGCGACACTGGGCAGCCCTAGAGAAAAGGGCCCAGAGCGATGGGACCCTGCTCGTTCAGTGCGCACGGGCAGAGGTCTCCCCCCGGCACGCGGCCAGGCATCGCAGGATCAGACATGGGGGAGGCCGGGTGCAAAGGGGGTTCCGGGGTTTCCTGTTCATTCCCCCCTGTGATGGCGCGTCGGGATTTTCCCATCTCCTGCACCCCCGAATTGGCATGAACAGACTTCACCAGCCAGTAGAATGGAGGTTGTTTATTGCTCCTCCAGCACAGCGCAGCACAGATGTAATCTGGTTACAGGAACTGGGGCTAAGAGGCCTCAGTGCCCCCCTTGAGATAGGGGAGTCCCAGCCCCCTCCCCAGCTCCCTCTTCCCTGCCTTCCAGCCAGGAACTAACTAACTCTCCTCCAGCCCTGCCCCCCAGCCAGGGCAGCATCCACCTTCCTTTGTTCCTCTCCATGGGGGGTGTCTGGTTCAACAAGTTTGGCATCTCCTTTGCATAGTGAGGTTTCCCCTGCTGGGTCTTGCTCCGGACAGCAGGGGTCACCACAGCCCAGCAAGTACCCCCACTACGTCACACCCTCCTACAACACGCCCGGCTGCTCACTGGCAGGCCCAGTCCCTGCCACCCTGGGCCCCACAGACCCACTTCCGGTTGTCCATGCCACTGACACAGGCCCCATGGAGTGACCCCAGACCCGTGGAGCGAGGCTGTAACCCCAGTGCCTGGGCTGGGGCAGTGGCGTAACAAAGGGTGGGGGCACGTGCCCCCGGGCACCATGCTAGGGGGTGCCAATCTAGCTGCCAAACGTTATGCTGTTGTTAACTTGTGTATGATTATTTCTGTGTTGGATGTATTCCCACAGTCGACTGTGAAGAGGTTTCAGCGAAACCTTCCAAAAGTAAATAGGACGCTAGTTATGTGAGACTGCACGCGCTGAGTTATGCTGCCTGTGTTCAGCGCGAACGCTGGCAGGAATGCACTGTCAGTCACCTCGCTTCCCGCGCGTTCGGGCGTATCCAGGTGGGCAAAAATGATTGGGGGGCGCAAATTCTGCCTCTGGGCGCACAACACCCTCGCTATGCCACTGGGCGGGGGTGCCATGACCCCAGGCCCTCGGTGGGTGGGGTGCCCTGACCCCAGGACCTGAGTGGGTGGGGTGCCGTGACCCCAGGCCCTGGGTAGGGGGTGTGATGGTGCATTGGGGAGCCCCCAACCCTGCACCCCTGTCTGCAGCCAGATGTGACTCGCAGACAGCCAGTAGAGTAGAAGGTTTATTGGTTCCTAGAGACACGGCCTAGCTTAGGGTCAATGTTAACACCGGAGCCAGGGTAGGCAGCCTTATTCCGCTTAGGGGGAGAGGCTTTACCCCCTTCCTTGGTCTCTCCCTGGGAAGAGCCTTCTTATCGGCCCAGGCTGGGACTAGGTGTCTGGGCCAATCCACAAGTGGGTGAGTCAGTGGGAATCCCACCTCACGGTGCAGGGGGACCCCGGGTCACAGAGCAGACAGCCCCCCGCTGTGTCACACCCCTCCGAGAGCAAACTGAGCGGGCTCACTCAGCCTATGGCCTGGGGAAGTCGGTCCCCCGCCGGGTAAAACATCAGCTGTAATACTGGCGCTCCCCTTTGCTCGGGCCGGCCACGGCGCTGCCCTGCGGGAGCTGGCTCCACCTAGTTCGGCTGCTGGACGACTTTGGGGGGTCCGGCGCGGACCCACTCTCTGTGGTCGTACCAGCTCTCCTGCTTCCCTTGGGCTCTGCCCAGGGTCTCTCTGGCCGGGCCCATGAGCCCAGCGAGCCTTTCCTGGAAAACCAGGACACCCTCCACCCTCGACTCTCCATTTGGGGAGGCCTCCCCCTACCATGACTCTCTCCGCAAGCCCAGGGGTCCCCTCCCCCTTCCACACCATGGCTCAGTCAGGGGGAACCTAGTGGACACTTGGGGCATCTCCCTGTGTGCAAACAGCGGGTGGGGCAGGGACTCGTCCCAGTCCTGCGGGTGCTGGTGCATAAAGGCCTCCAGCATCTGCTCCAGGGTCCCCTGGAACCTCACCTGCCCGTTGGACCGGGAGCCATATGCCAAGGCCCACGAGAGCCAGATCCCATGCTTCTCCTGCAAGCATCTGAGCAGGGTAGACATGAAGTCAGACCCCTGGTCCATGAGGACCTCCTGGGGGAACCCCACCCTGCTGAAAATGTCCACAGTGTGTCTGCCACCCTGTCTGCCTCGCTAGAGGGCAGAGCCCTGGCCTCAGGGTAGCAGGCAGCAAAATCCACCGCTACCAGGATGTATTTTTTCCCCGTCCAGGTCGCCCTGCCAATGGGCCCCACTATATCTATTGCTGCCTTCTGGAAAGACTCCTCTACGATGGGCCGGCATCTCAAGGCAGCTTTCCCCCAGTCTGGGGCTTTCTCCGCCCTCTGGCTGGAGTCGCAGGCCCGGCCGCACCTCTGCACGGCTGCAAATACCCCCAGCCAATAAAAGGTCTGAAGCAGCCACAGTCAGAGAATGGGACGTCTTGGGCCAGGTACAACAGCCTGGGGCGATACGTTTGGGGAACCCCCAGCTGCCGCTGGACCCCCCACGACCCCACTTTCCCTGCGGGAGCCATTCCCGGTACAGGAACCGCTGCCTGCAGTCGCCCCCAGGGCCGAGCTGCACTAAGGCCAGCATGGTCCTCAGCTTCTGCAAGGAGGGATCTGCTGCACCGAGGCCTTCGGCAGCTGGGGCAGGGACAGGGACCTGTTCCCCCCCCCCACCTGGGTCCAGGATCCCAGCCCTGCTGGGCCCCGTGTCTGCTGGGATGGGACCCTGCGCCCCCTGCAGGGAGCCCTCCCCTGGGTCAGGGCCACGAGCCCCTTGCTGGCTCTGTCTAGGGTAGCAACCAGAGCACTGTGGGGTCCTTCTGGCCAGTCCTCTAGGTCACCCCTCACTGGGCGCAGTCCATCCCACTGCTGACACCAGTGTGACGGTGCATCGGGGAGCCCCCAGCCCTGCCAGCCAGTAGAGTAGAAGGTTTATTGGTTCCTAGAGACACGGCCTAGCTTAGGATCAATGTTAACACCAGAGCCAGGGTAGGCAGCCTTATTCCTCTTGGGGGGAGGGGCTTTACCCCCTTCCTTGGTCTAAAACAATGGTCCCCAACATGGTGCCCATGGGTGCCATGGCGCCTGCCGGGGCATTTATGTGCGCCCGCCGAAACATCTGGGCTGGCCCCACCCCCGTCGCGCGGCACACCTGGCCGCATGGAGCATGGCCCCTACCCTGGGCACGCAGCACATGCGCGGTGCTGGCCCTAGGCTCAGGGCGCGTGGGCGGCCCCCACCCCTGGGCGCACGGCACGTTCGTGGCCCCAGCCCCAGAAGCGCAGCGCGTGAGCGGCCCCACCCCCGGACACCCGGCAGCCACGAAAGTTTGGGGACCACTGGTCTAAGACCTCCTCAGTCCTCCTAGCCCAGCCCAGACTGCCCCAACTCCCAGGCCCTTCCCCCCAGCCTGGTGGCCCTTCCCGCCTCTCCTTTTGTCTTTCCCTCTGGACACAGCCTGTTACCTGCTCAGGTGTCTACGCCCAATACACATGTGGAGCGAGCCATTGGGAATCACACTTAGCAACACAGCCAGGTGGGAACACCCGGTTACAAGGTAGTCGCCCCCCCACTATGTCACAGGGGGACACATGACCCCAGCCCCTGAATGGGGGGTGCTGTGACCCCAGGTCCTGGGAGGGAGGCCATGAGCCCAGGCTCTGGGTAGTAGTGCGGGTGCTGTGACCCCAGGCTCTGGGTGGGGGGAGCCGTGACCCCAGGCTCTGGGTAGTAGTGCGGGGTGCTGTGACCCCAGGCTCTGGGTGGGGGGTGCTGTGACCCCAGGCTCTGGGTGGGGGGAGCCGTGACCCCAGGCTCTGGGTGGGGGGTGCTGTGACCCCAGGCTCTGGGTGGGGGGAGCCGTGACCCCAGGCTCTGGGTGGGGGGTGCTGTGACCCCAGGCTCTGGGTGGGGGGAGCCGTGACCCCAGGCTCTGGGTGGGGGGAGCCGTGACCCCAGGCTCTGGGCGGGGGGTGCCGTGACCCCAGGCTCTGGGCGGGAGGTGCCGTGACCCCGGCTCTGGGTGGGAGGAGCTGTGACCCCAGGCTCTGGGTGGGGGGAGCCGTGACCCCAGGCTCTGGGTGGGGGGAGCCGTGACACCAGGCTCTGGGTGCGGGGTGCTGTGACCCCAGGGTCTGGGTGGGGGGTGCTGTGACCCCAGGCTCTGGGTGAGGGGTGCTGTGACCCCAGGCTTTGGGTGCGGGGAGCCGTGACCCCAGGCTCTGGGTGGGGGCTGCCGTGACCCCAGGCTCTGGGCGGGAGGTGCCGTGACCCCGGCTCTGGGTGGGAGGAGCCGTGACCCCAGGCTCTGGGTGGGGGGTGCCGTGACCCCAGGCTCTGGGCGGGAGGTGCCGTGACCCCGGCTCTGGGTGGGAGGAGCCGTGACCCCAGGCTCTGGGTGGGGGGAGCCGTGACCCCAGGCTCTGGGTGGGGGGAGCCGTGACCCCAGGCTCTGGGTAGTAGTGCGGGTGCCGTGACCCCAGGCTCTGGGTGGGGGGTGCTGTGACCCCAGGCTCTGGGTGGGGGGTGCCGTGACCCCAGGCTCTGGGTGGGGGGAGCCGTGACCCCAGGCTCTGGGTAGTAGTGCGAGTGCCGTGACCCCAGGCTCTGGGTGGGGGGTGCCGTGACCCCAGGCTCTGGGTAGTAGTGCGGGTGCTGTGACCCCAGGCTCTGGGTGGGGGGTGCTGTGACCCCAGGCTCTGGGTGGGGGGAGCCGTGACCCCAGGCTCTGGGTAGTAGTGCGGGTGCCGTGACCCCAGGCTCTGGGTGGGGGGTGCTGTGACCCCAGGCTCTGGGTGGGAGGTGCCGTGACCCCAGGCTCTGGGTGGGGGGTGCTGTGACCCCAGGCTCTGGGTGGGGGGAGCCGTGACCCCAGGCTCTGGGTGGGGGGTGCTGTGACCCCAGGCTCTGGGTGGGGGGATCCGTGACACCAGGCTCTGGGTGAGGTGTGCTGTGACCCCAGGCTCTGGGTGGGGGGTGCTGTGACCCCAGGCTCTGGGTGGGGGGAGCCGTGACCCCAGGTTCTGGGCGGGGGGTGCCGTGACCCCAGGCTCTGGGCGGGAGGTGCCGTGACCTCGGCTCTGGGTGGGAGGAGCTGTGACCCCAGGCTCTGGGTGGGGGGAGCCGTGACCCCAGGCTCTGGGTGGGGGGAGCCGTGACACCAGGCTCTGGGTGCGGGGTGCTGTGACCCCAGGGTCTGGGTGGGGGGGTGCTGTGACCCCAGGCTCTGGGTGAGGGGTGCTGTGACCCCAGGCTTTGGGTGCGGGGAGCCGTGACCCCAGGCTCTGGGTGGGGGGTGCCGTGACCCCAGGCTCTGGGCGGGAGGTGCCGTGACCCCGGCTCTGGGTGGGGGGTGCTGTGACCCCAGGCTCTGGGTTGGGGGTGTTGTGACCCTAGGCTCTGGGTGGGGGGTGCTGTGACCCCAGGCTCTGGGTGGGGGGAGCCGTGACCCCAGGCTCTGGGTTGGGGGTGCTGTGACCCCAGGCTCTGGGTGGGGGGAGCCGTGACCCCAGGCTCTGGGTTGGGGGTGTTGTGACCCTAGGCTCTGGGTGGGGAGTGCTGTGACCCCAGGCTCTGGGTGGGGGGAGCCGTGACCCCAGGCTCTGGGTGGGGGGTGCTGTGACCCCAGGCTCTGGGTGGGAGGTGCCGTCACCCCGGCTCTGGGTGGGAGGAGCTGTGACCCCAGGCTCTGGGTGGGGGGTGCTGTGACCCCGGCTCTGGGTGGGGGGTGCTGTGACCCCAGGCTCTGGGTAGTAGTGCGGGTGCCGTGACCCCAGGCTCTGGGTGGGGGGTGCCGTGACCCCAGGCTCTGGGTGGGAGGAGCTGTGACCCCAGGCTCTGGGTAGTAGTGCGGGTGCCGTGACCCCAGGCTCTGGGTGGGGGGTGCTGTGACCCCAGGCTCTGGGTGGGGGGTGCTGTGACCCCAGGCTCTGGGTGGGGGGAGCCGTGACCCCAGGCTCTGGGTAGTAGTGTGGGTGCCGTGACCCCAGGCTCTGGGTGGGGGGTGCTGTGACCCCAGGCTCTGGGTGGGGGGTGCCGTGACCCCAGGCTCTGGGTGGGGGGAGCCGTGACCCCAGGCTCTGGGTAGTAGTGCGGGTGCTGTGACCCCAGGCTCTGGGTGGGGGGTGCTGTGACCCCAGGCTCTGGGTAGTAGTGCGGGTGCTGTGACCCCAGGCTCTGGGTGGGGGGTGCTGTGACCCCAGGCTCTGGGTGGGGGGTGCCGTGACCCCAGGCTGTGGGTGGGGGGTGCCGTGACCCCAGGCTCTGGGTAGTAGTGCGGGTACTGTGACCCCAGGCTCTGGGTGGGGGGTGCTGTGACCCCAGGCTCTGGGTGGGGGGAGCCGTGACCCCAGGCTCTGGGTAGTAGTGCGGGTGCCGTGACCCCAGGCTCTGGGTGGGGGGTGCTGTGACCCCAGGCTCTGGGTGGGGGGTGCCGTGACCCCAGGCTCTGGGTGGGGGGTGCTGTGACCCCAGGCTCTGGGTGGGGGGAGCCGTGACCCCAGGCTCTGGGTGGGGAGTGCTGTGACCCCAGGCTCTGGGTGGGGGGAGCCGTGACCCCAGGCTCTGGGTTGGGGGTGTTGTGACCCTAGGCTCTGGGTGGGGAGTGCTGTGACCCCAGGCTCTGGGTGGGGGGAGCCGTGACCCCAGGCTCTGGGTGGGGGGTGCTGTGACCCCAGGCTCTGGGTGGGAGGTGCCGTCACCCCGGCTCTGGGTGGGAGGAGCTGTGACCCCAGGCTCTGGGTGGGGGGTGCTGTGACCCCGGCTCTGGGTGGGGGGTGCTGTGACCCCAGGCTCTGGGTAGTAGTGCGGGTGCCGTGACCCCAGGCTCTGGGTGGGGGGTGCCGTGACCCCAGGCTCTGGGTGGGGGGTGCTGTGACCCCAGGCTCTGGGTGGGGGGTGCCGTGACCCCAGGCTCTGGGTGGGGGGAGCCGTGACCCCAGGCTCTGGGTAGTAGTGTGGGTGCCGTGACCCCAGGCTCTGGGTGGGGGGTGCTGTGACCCCAGGCTCTGGGTGGGGGGTGCCGTGACCCCAGGCTCTGGGTGGGGGGAGCCGTGACCCCAGGCTCTGGGTAGTAGTGCGGGTGCCGTGACCCCAGGCTCTGGGTGGGGGGTGCTGTGACCCCAGGCTCTGGGTGGGGGGAGCTGTGACCCCAGGCTCTGGGTGGGGGGTGCCGTGACCCCAGGCTCTGGGTAGTAGTGCGGGTGCTGTGACCCCAGGCTCTGGGTGGGGGGTGCTGTGACCCCAGGCTCTGGGTGGGGGGAGCCGTGACCCCAGGCTCTGGGTAGTAGTGCGGGTGCCGTGACCCCAGGCTCTGGGTGGGGGGTGCCGTGACCCCAGGCTCTGGGTGGGGGGAGCCGTGACCCCAGGCTCTGGGTGGGGGGTGCTGTGACCCAGCCCTGTTCCACGTGAGCCCAGCTGGGGGGATTTTTAGGCCGTTGTGTTGTGGCCCCATGTCCCTTCCCAGCTCCCTACTTGCTGTTTTCTAGGCAGTGACCCCTGGCCCCAGGGGCTCCCCTCTGTACCCAGCCAGGCTGTGCATCCTGGGAGCGGCTCCCCTTGGCTCCCCAGACCCCCCGCGGCCCTTTGGGATGAGCTCAGCACCGGGCCGTGCGCTGGGTCTGGGGCCAGGCAGGAAGGTCGTGGTGCATCCTGAGCTGTCTGCTGCGGGCGAGGGGGAGGCTGGGCTCGGATGCCCCACGGGGCTCAGAGGCCACCGTTCCCGACCCCTGGGGCCATTCCAGGGTGGTGGGTTTGCTGGGGGGCAGTGTTGTGTGAGGGTCTCCCGCAGCATCCCCAGCAATGAACTGCGCTCCAGCCTGCCTCCCTCCCCGCCACACGCCATCCCCTGCCCCCAGCCCATGGCACGGGGGTCCCTGTCCTGTCCCCCCCGGGGCTGGGAGTACCCTGCAGCACAGTGCCAGCGCTCCCTGCTGGGGACTTGGCATGTCCCCTCTGGTGGCCGTCTGTCACCAGAACTACAGTCTTAGCACTGTCCTGCCGCACCCCCACACGCTTGTGCCAGCCTGGGCAGGCAAGCCCCACTCCCCCCTTTGCAATGACCCTAGGCCCTGAGCTGTGGCCCACCCCCACAGCCTAAAGGGGCTGGCAATGGGGCAGCCATGGCCATGAACACCCCCTAGGAGCAGGCTCCCTCCCTGGTGGGCACCAGGCCTGGTGTATGGGGCATGCTGCTGCGAACAGCAGGCAGCGTGTAATGTACTGGGGGCTGTCTGCTCTGGAACCCGGGGTCCCCCTGCACTGGGCTGTGCGATTCTCACGGGCTCACCCACGTGTAGATCAACCCAGACACCTGGGCCCAGCCTGGGCCGATAACAAAGCTCTTCCCAAGGGGAGAGACAAAGGGAGGGAGGCAGAGACCAACACCAGGTGTCGGGGGAAGGGGCAGTTGCTGGCTGGGAAACAGGAAGGAAACAGCCTAAGCTGAGGGTCTGGGAGGGGGAAGGGGACAATGGACCCCCTAGCCCAAGCTCCTGGCTCCTGTAGCCACATCACGTCTGTGCTGGGCTGGATCCCGGAGAAGCAATAACCCCTCTCTGTTCTACTGGCTGGCAGGGTCTGTTCTTGCTGCTACCGGGCTGCAGGATCGGGGGAGCCTCGACTCGCCCTCACACAGTGGAAGGCAGGGCAGGGCCGAGCGAGCCGCACTCGGGAGCCGGGGGCAGGCGACACACAAGGGGAGGGAGCCAGAATGCAGGAGGCCTGGCCTGCCCCCGGGCCCCGCTCAGAGCAGGAGCAAGGAGCCGACTCACCGCGGGTATCTCCTGTGCCAGCACCTCTCCAGCAGCGGCAGCGAGGCCAGTGGTTAAAGCAGGAAGGGCTTAAAGGTGGGGCTCTTGGGGGCTGATCCTGCAGTCTTTGCACAGCTAACCTCACTGGCCGCAATGAGCCCCCCACCCAAGGACTGGGAAGGGCTGAGTGGGACAGTGAGGTTTTCTAGTGGAGGCTGTTCTCCTCCCCATCATGTTCCCCCTCCCTCTTCCCCATCCTGCTCCCCCTCTTGCTCCTGCTCCGTCCCCTGCTCCCCTCCCTGCTCCCTATCCCTGCTCCCCCCTCTGCTCCCCCCGCTCCCTATCCCTGCTCCCCCCGCTCCCTATCCCTGCTCCCCCTTCTGCTCCCCCCACTCCCTATCCCTGCTCCCCCTTCTGCTCCCCCCACTCCCTATCCCTGCTCCCCCCGCTCCCTAACCCTGCTCCCCCCACTCCCTATCCCTGCTCCCCCCGCTCCCTAACCCTGCTCCCCCTCTACTCCCCCCACTCCCTATCCCTGCTCCCCCCGCTCCCTAACCCTGCTCCCCCTTCTGCTCCCCCCACTCCCTATCCCTGCTCCCCCCGCTCCCTAACCCTGCTCCCCCCACTCCCTATCCCTGCTCCCCCCGCTCCCTATCCCTGCTCCCCCTTCTGCTCCCCCAACTCCCTATCCCTGCTCCCCCTTCTGCTCCCCCCACTCCCTATCCCTGCTCCCCCCGCTCCCTATCCCTGCTCCCCCCACTCCCTAACCCTGCTCCCCCTCTACTCCCCCCACTCCCTAGCCCTGCTCCCCCCACTCCCTATCCCTGCTCCCCCTTCTGCTCCCCCCACTCCCTATCCCTGCTCCCTATCCCTGCTCCCCCCACTCCCTATCCCTGCTCCCCCCGCTCCCTATCCCTGCTCCCCATTCTGCTCCCCCCACTCCCTATCCCTGCTCCCTATCCCTGCTCCCCCCACTCCCTATCCCTGCTCCCTATCCCTGCTCCCCCCACTCCCTATCCCTGCTCCCCCCACTCCCTATCCCTGCTCCCCCTTCTGCTCCCCCCACTCCCTATCCCTGCTCCCCCCACTCCCTATCCCTGCTCCCTATCCCTGCTCCCCCCTCTGCTCCCTCCGCTCCCTATCCCTGCTCCCCCCTCTGCTCCCCCCACTCCCTATCCCTGCTCCCCCCTGTTCCCTATCCCTGCTCCCCCCACTCCCTATCCCTGCTCCCCCCGCTCTCTATCCCTGCTCCCCCCACTCCCTATCCCTGCTCCCCCCTGTTCCCTATCCCTGCTCCCCCCGCTCTCTATCCCTGCTCCCCCCACTCCCTATCCCTGCTCCCCCCTGTTCCCTATCCCTGCTCCCCCCCGCTCTCTATCCCTGCTCCCCCCACTCCCTATCCCTGCTCCCCCCACTCCCTATCCCTGCTCTCTATCCCTGCTCCCCCTCCTTGCTTCTCCCCCTGTGCTGGGGGGGGGACGCCCCAGCTCCCCAGGGGACTCCCCATGCAGGACAGTGGCACCCAAGGGTCTGCAGGGCCAGTTGTGGGGCAGACCCAGAAAAGCATCTGGCCCTGCAGGCTGCTCGGGCTGAGGCCTGTGGGCCGAGCACAGGGAGGTGGCGGGGGCCTGGCCTGCAGCGCCCTCCTCGCCCAGGGGCTGGCCCGGGGTTTGTACTGTCCGTCTACCTGCAGCAGGGCCTCCCCTGGGGCCTCCCCTCCCAGGGCTGGCACCTGCCCTGCCCCCCCAGCAAGGCGGGGCTGCTGTGCCCTGTGCAAACCTCCTGCTCATCCCTGGAGCCAGCGGGCTGGGCCAGTCTCTTGGCGGCGGCTCACCTCTGCTTTCTGGCCGTGCCCAGGGACCGCAACGCAGCTGCCCGGCCCCCACCCAGGACATAATCCCCGGAGGGGTCCCGCTGCTGTCTGAGCCCCTCCCATGGCGGGTCTCCCAGGCAGGGCCAGGCCCCAGCTAGCTGCTGCGGGGGTTAGGGGCTATACAAGGTGCAGGCAGGTGTTGTGAGCTGGGGCAGGAGGGGAGGGGCTATTCCCAGCTGCCGGAACGGAGCAGGGGAGGGGGCAGCTCTCAGGGTCCATCCACCCACAGGGCCTCTGCCCCCAGAAGTGGGGGGAGCGGCCCCCCAGAGGCTCAGCTCCCTACCTGCCCCCTAGCCGGTGCCCCTGAGGCCGGTTCTGCTGGCGGGTTCTGCCCTTCTCTGCTGGGGGGGAGATGAGTCAGGGGCCCTGCCCCAGTGACACGGAGAAGAGCTGGGATAGGGACAGCGGCTGGGCAGGGGCAGGGGCAGGGGACAGGGAAGGGGCCAGACTAGCAGGAAACCCTCATGGCCAAGGGCTTCAGAACAGCCCCGGCTGGTGAGACGCTCCGGCCTTCAGGCTAGACACGCGGGAAAAGACCCCCAGACAGACAGCTCCTCCCGCTTCGGGGCGGGGTCCACACGCTGCCTTCTGGCGCACCGGCCCGGCCCGGCTCTCTGCGGGCTGTGCTCCCCCTGCCTGCCTGTCTGGGGCAGGCCCGGCTGCTCCTGTGCGTGTCTGGCATCTGGCACCACCGGGTCTCCGTCTCAGCACCCGCACAATAACCCGGTTAACCCGGCCGTTCCCACCTCCAACTCCCTACCTGCGATCAGGGCCCCTCTTTGCGGGGGGGGGGGGGGGCGAGAGGATGGAGACACAGATGGAGCCACCGGCAGCCACACTCCCCCCAACATGCACCCACCGCTCACGCCCCCCCCCCCCGGATCCGGTCGGTGACTTGGCCACCCAGGGAAACGGGGAGCCCCAGTCCTCCCCCAGCTGAGCCCTAGCCCAACGCCGGGGCAGGGCGTGCCCCGTCTCGTGTCCCCAGGCAGAGGGGCTCTGCCCCCTCCCGCAGCCCCATCTGGGGCTCCCCGGCTGCCCGCCGGGACGCGGCAGCTGTCGCTTTGTGGCGGGGCGCAGGGCGGGGACCGGCGGCGCCGGGCGAGGGATGAGCTGGTGCTGATGCTGCAGGGATGTTGCAGTATTTGCAGCGGCGCCCGCTGATTGGTGGGCCTGGCCAGGTGACGTCAGGGCCGGCCCGATGCAGCGGGAGGCGCCTATAAAAGGCCCCGGCAGGAGCCTGGCCGCTTTCCGCAGCCCCGTAGCCCGCCCCGCTCCTGCGCCCCCCGAGCCGCCTGCCCGCCCGCCAGCCACAGCCGCCGCCCCGGCCAGCATGAGGGAGATCGTGCACATCCAGGCGGGCCAGTGCGGCAACCAGATCGGAGCCAAGGTACCGGCCAGCAGGGCCCCGGGGGCGCCCCCTTCGCGGGTGCCGCGTCCCGCCGGGGGCGCACGGGGGCCGGGACGCGCCCCACAGGGCCAGCCCCAGCCGGCGCGGAGAGGGCGGGGGCCGAGCCGCTGCTGGCGTGGAGGGGGTGGGCGGTGCCTAGCCCGCCACGGGGTAGGGGGCCGCGGGCCGCGGGGAGAGGGGCTGGGAGCGGGCGAACCACGCCCCGCACTGCGGCGCTGGGAACAAAGGGACGCGCTCAGCTCTGCGCCAGTGGGGGGGGGGGGGGGGGCTGTGCCCTCGCCGGGACCCCCAGGCCGGGACTGGGGCGGGCTGTCCGGGAGGGATGCTGTGGGGCTGGGCGCCTGGCTGATAGCGGGACGCTGGGGGAGCCTCTGTGCGCTGCCCAGCCCCTCCTCAGGGCTGCTTCGCCGCAGTGCTGGGGGGGGGGGGGCTCAGCCCCATCTGTCGGGGTAGCGCACCTGCCTGAGAGGAGCCAGCCCAGATGTTCTGGGGGGCGGGTCTCCTGTCCCAGATGCCGCTGGGGGGGGGGATGTGACGCTGCCCCCCGCGCCAGCCCTTCCTACTGGTGAGGGGCTGAGCCGCGCAGCCTGGGGCCAGGCAGGGCTCTGTGGGGCCTCGCACCCCCCTCACTGCGCGGCTCTGGGCGTGACTCGCCCGCAGAGTGACGGGGCAGGAGCTGCCGCCAGGCCCTGGCCCGGGAGCGCCCCGAAAGGCACAGAGAAGGCGGGGCCCTTTGTTGCGCATCCTTCATCGGCTGGCAGGCAGGGAAGCCCCGAAGCTCCCCCGAGATATGGGGGGTAGGAGCTGCCCCACCCCTCCTTCTGAGGCGGCTAGCAGCCCGCTGGACCTGCCAGGCCCGCGGAGACTGGCTTTGTCCTGGCCCGCGGGCCTCAGACGTTAGGCTGGGAACCGTGCCCAGGCCAAGGGCAGGGAGCCGGGCTCCCAGCCCCTCCGGGTCCAGGCTGTGACTTCACCCTGGCGCCTAGGCAGCCTTCTGCGAAGCAGGGCCTGGCTGCTCCCCTCGGAGCCGGGCGGGGGCAGGTCCCTTTGTCCTGCCTCCATGGACCGAGCCCTGGGGATCTGGCCAGAGCCAGGCCTGGCTGGGGGAAGACAATGGCGCAGAGCTGTCATGCGCCCCTCCCCCCTCCCCGGCACAGCCCATGTCACCAGGTGCCTCCTCCAAGTCAGAGCCGCGGGGCTGGGCCCCCTTTGTCCAGGCTCCCGCTCGAGCTGGGCTGCGCAGTCAGTTTTGCAGGGGCACTTAAGGAATTGTGGTGCGCGGCCATGGCTGGGGGCTGGCCTCCCCCCAGAGCGGGCTGCGTTTTGAAAACCGCCTCCGGCCCCGAGGGCTCCCCGCCACGGCTTTGTCTGGCAGCCCCTGGGGGTGCTGCGGCTCCTGAAAGGGCTGGTGGCCCTCACCCTTGCCGGGCTGTCACCGGAGCCATTGAAATAGGAGCCTGCTGCTTGAGCCTGCCCGGGCATTTCTGCGGCCAGGGCAGCAGGACAGAGATAGAAAACAGCCAGATGCGGCAGGATCAAAACGTTAGCGGGCCGGATCCGGCCCCCGGGCCGCATTGTGCCCAGCGGGACGTGGCGGAACGCCATCCTGTGCGTGACATGCAGCAATAGAGGGGCGGGGGAGTCCTGTCCGTGGCTCAGCTGGCGGCAGTGGGGCAGGGGGCGAGGTCTGACAAGCAGCCTGACCCGAATCGGGAGGGGGGGCGCCTCTCTAGCCTGGCCCCTGCCTGTGTAAACGGGCCGCTTCTGCTCCCGACACCTGCTGCGAGGACTTATTGTGAGGCAGCTAATCAGCCATCCGGCCCCGGGGGGGAGACATCTGTGTCTGCTCTGAACAGAGCCAGGCCAGTCTGCCAGGAGCCGCGGCGGCTTCCTGCCCTGTCCCAGGAGGGCTGGGGAGGAGGCTGAAATCAAATCAGGGCTCTGGAGGCCCGGTGCAGCTGCGGCCCAGGGCAGGCCCGGCGGGACGCAGGGCCGATGCCGCCTCATTATCCTGGTCGCTGGGGGCCGGGGAACAGCTGCCACGGCCGGGCCGAGGGGGAGGGAGCAGCTACCCCTTGCGATCACTGGCCCTGGAAGGCTGCCGGGGCCCATCTGCAGCCAGTCCCCCGGAGTGTGTGGGCCGGAAGGGAAGGGGCTCAGCCCCACGCCTGGCTTAGGAGCGCGGAGCAGGGGAGCGGGGGCTGCCCATGGAGGGGGCCTGGCCGCCGACCTCCCCCGGAGCGGAAGGGTTAATTTTCTGCCCAGTCTCCAGGATCAGGCCCGGGCAGGTCCCTTCACCCTTTCCTGGCTGCTCCCGAGCCGGTGGCCGCGTCAGTCCTTCGCCGGGAGCTCCTGCGGGGGGGGGGGAGGGGTGTCTCTGCTCCTCCGCATGAATATTCATGGCGATTCATGAGCCCGGCAGGGGGCGTGTCTGAGCGCTGCAGGAGGCGGGCGGCTCGGCAGGGGGCGGGGCAGCCCTGGCCGTTCGCTGGGGGTCGGGGGGGGCTCAGCGCTGGGCAGGGGGAGCAGATGGGCAGCAGCACGGAGGCAGCGCGCGTGTGAAGAGCCCCCGGCCTTGCAGTGGCCTCTGAGCGCCCCCCCGGCCCTGCTGGCGGGGCGCGCGGTGCGGGAGGGGGCGCGTCCCCGATCCCCCCAGGCCGTGCTGGGCGAGGCCCGGTGGCCGCTTTGCGTGACACTCCCCGCGCAGCCGGGAGCCTGGGACCTGGCAGAGCAGCAGCTGCGCGGCGCTTCCTGGCTGCCGGCCCCTTGGGACCGGCCAGCGCCTCCTGCCGGCGGCTCGCAGCTCGGCTGCTGGAGGGACCCGGAGCGGCGCGCTGCAGCACCATGGCCAGCTCCCGGACGCGTGTCGCTTCACCCGGGAGCTGCCCGCGCTCCGCCTGCTCTCGGGCCGCGCCTGTGCGGGGTCTGCCGCGAGCATGAGCTCCCCGGCCCCGGGGTCCCTCCATCGGGCCTAATTCTCATTTAGCCAAGGCCCCTTGGCCCCGTTGCCTAGTGGGTAGAGCACTAGACTTTCAGGAGCCCAGGGTCCTCCTCCCAGCTCTTGCTGGCCTCCGGCCAGTCTCGTCTCTGCCCCGTGCCTCAGTTTCCCCACCTGTAACTGGGACTGTCTGCGAAGTTGAGAGAGTTCAGGCCCAGGCAGGCGCCCAAGAGCTACAAAAGTCGCTCCCAAGAATGGCAGATGAAACCGAGGGGTGATAAATGCGGAGTGATGCCCTGGGCCCAGGGAATCCCGACCGACACAGGAAATGTAAATGAGTTGTTACCACACAGGAAAGGTCTTGGGGTCACTGTGGGTAGTTTCCCTGAAACATCCCCTCAGCCTGCAGCCATAGTCCGAAAACTAAACTCTGTTGGGAAGCATTAAGAAAGGGCTTTCCCTGTAGAGAGACCCATGGGTCTCTATTGAGTACTGCGTGCAGTGTGGTCACCCCATCTCAGAAGATGTACTGGAGCTGGGAAAGGGGCAACAAAGATGCTTCGGGGTAAGGAACGGCTGCCATGGGTGGTGAGATTAAGAGTGGGACTTGGTAGCCTGGGAAAGGGAGACTGTACTGAAGTGTATCAAATCATGACTGGTGTGGAGGAAGTAAAGGGGGGGCAGTGCTATTGATTGCTTTTCATAACACACGAACTAGGAGCCCGCCAACAAAATTAAACGGCAGCAGTTCTAAAGGTGGGGACCTTTTTTCCCCATGCAAGAGTCAACCTGTGGAACTCCTTGCCAGAGGATGTTGTGAAGGTCAAGACAATAGTAAGGTTAAAAAAAGAGCTGGATAAATTCATGGAGGATAGATCCACCAATGGCTACTAGCCAGCATGGTGGGAATGGTCCCTGGCCTCCAGAGGAAGCTGGGAATGGGTGACAGGAGGGATCACGAGCTGGTTCCCTGTTCTGTTCACACACACACACACACACACACACACACACACACACACACCCGGGGCACCCAGCATTGGCCACTGTTGGAAGACTGGAGACGGGGTTAGATGATCAGACCAAAGGCCCCACTCTGGCTGTTACCCAATGACAATAGCACAGACAGGTGTTGGATTGTGGTAGGCTCTTACCCATGTGGTGTGTGGGCTCCTCCCAGCAGAGGAAGGTCTAACTGACATTGCATTGGGGTTCCCCACCTCCTGCACCCCCGTAGTGGCATGAACAGACTCCACCAGCCAGCAGAGTAGAGGGAGTTTATTGCTTCTCCAGGATACAGCTCAGCACAGATGGAATCCGATTACAGGGCAGGCCTAGGATGCCTCAGCCCCCCTTGAGATGGGGGAGACTGGGCCTTAAATCCCAGCCTCCTTGCTTAGGCTGCTTCCTCCATGATAACAGACAGAAACTCAACCACCTTCTTCCAGCCCTGCCCCCCAGCCAGGTGCTGGTCTCCGCCCTCCTCCCTTTGTCTCCCTCCCTGGGGGGCTGAGCCTGGGTGTCTGGGTTAATCCACATTTGTGAGAGTCAGTGAGAATCCCCCTCCCAGCGCAGGGGGCCCCGGGTCACAGAGCAGACAGCCCCCCACTACGCCACACTAAGGTCATCCAGTGGCTGGAAGTCGAAGTTGGACAATCCAGCCTGGTGAAGGTGTGATGAGCACAACTTGCCAGGCCGTGGGGGGCTCCGGCAGCTCTCCCTTGCGGATGGGCCGTGTTCCCCACTCCGCTCTGGGAATGGCTTTGGGGCTGTCGCAGAGCTCAGACACGACCGTCCCGTGGGCCCAGGGACCTGCTGGGTGTCGGGATCACGGACAGGCCGGGCCTCGCTCTCCAAAGCTCCCTCTTGGCTCTGGGCTGGGACTTGCCTCTGGCCACAGCTGGTCCCATCTGCCAGCTTCACTCTGGCGCTCCCAGGCAGGCCCCCAACAGCAATTCCAGGCAGGGCAGTCGGTGCTCCTAGCCCTGTGTGGGCACAGTCCACCTGGCACTTGGGTAGTACCATGGAGAGCTGCTCGGGGCCGCCTCTGGCACAGGGCCAGGCCTCCCCCCTGCCTGGTTGGGTTGCCAACGGTCTAATTAGGAAAACCCCCAAGTCCTGGCCCCGCCTCCTGTCCTGCCCCTTTTCTGAGGCCCCAGCCCCTGCTTCCCTCCATCTCTCCTTCCTCCATTGCTGGCTCTGCCCCACCCTCACTCTCTCCAGGCTGGGGGTGGGTGGGTTGCAGGCACTGGAGGGGGGAGTTTGGGTGTGGGGGGGGTTGCAAGCACTGAGGGGGTGCAGGCTGGGGTAGGGGGCTGGACTGCGGGATTGAGTCAGGGGATCAATGTTCACCTGGGGAAGCTCCAGAGCGTGACCACCTGTCGGATGGTGGCTCTTAGGGGGCGGGGGCTTCCGTGCACGGACCTCAGGCACCTCCCGCTCAGCTCCCATGGGCCACCGTTCCCAGCCTGCGGGTGTCCAGGGCAGCATGTGGGGAGAGGCGCCCAGGGGCCGCCGCGGGGGGAGGCGTGACTACTTCCGGGAGCAGTGCAGAGTGAGGGCAGCCAGGGAACCTGCCTTAGCCTCACAGTCGGGGGGCCCTGGGCAATTGCCCTCCCCTGTGGGGGGGCCTGCTCCGAGGTGGCCCCACAGTCTCTGGGAGGCAGCAGTCTCTCGCAGGGCACAGGCTGCCCTGGCCCTATGCTCAGAGGAGGATTGGCCGGTGGGCAAGCCAGGCTAGTGAGTGGGTGTGAGTGGGCCTCCGTCCTCCCAGTGGGCCACAAGATTGAAATCCGGTGGAAGGCAACCTGTGGCCTACGGTTTCCACCTGCAGCTGGACACCCCTTTCCCCCACCTCTCACTGGGGCACCAGAGCCCTGCGTGTCCCTCCCCCCCCCCCCCAGCATTTACCCAGTCCCATGAATCTGCTGATTTGTGCTTCCTCCTCGCATGTGAATAGCTGCAAACAGCTGATTCCAGCCGGAGCATGAATGCATCATTCACGGCACTCTGAGTGCGGGGGGGGGGGGGCTCCAGAGCGTGAGACGCTTGTGGGGGAAGGGCCAGAGAGGGGGTCCAAGGGCTGCAGGTTGCCCACCCGGGGCTAGGCCACGAGAGCGGAGCCATTGTCCTCATTCTAAATCCGGGGCCCTGCTCTCAGCTCCTCCTCCCTTCCTGTGCGAACACCTCGCCAGGGCACTACAAGGCCAGAGACCCCCGTGTCTTTCAAGGCAGGGGCTGTCCTGGCAGCCGGGTTGTGCAGCAGCCTGCTGGGGAGCATGGTCTAGGGCAGGTCTAGGGCTATCCAGAGCAGGCTCTGCAGCCGGCTGCAGGGCCCTGCCCCACGGCGTACGGGGCAGGGCCCCTCCAGACTGGGATTCCTGCCCTGTTCCTGGGTGCGGCTAGACCCCAGCAGGCCAGGCTGTAGCCTGGGGCTGGCACCTGGAGAGGAGCAGCCTGGCCGGGTGTTCCCTGGAGAACAAAGGGGATGGGCCGTGTGGTCCTGTCGGTGCCACAGTGCCCCCCCCCCCCCCCGCCTGTCTCTTTGCAGTTCTGGGAGGTGATCAGCGATGAGCACGGGATAGATCCCAGCGGGAACTACGTGGGAGACTCCGACCTGCAGCTGGAGCGGATCAGCGTCTACTACAATGAGGCTTCCTGTAAGTGGCCACTGGCTGCCTGCGGCGCTGCTCCTGCCGGGCAGTGGGGCGTCGTGGGGTCTCCTCTCGGCCCCTTGGCAGGTGCCCACCCAGAGCCACCTCCCCCAGACAAAGGGAGCCCTGGCCCCCCAGCCGGGGGGAGCTGCCAGCAGATGGGGGACCTGTTCATTTCCCACCTTGCTTGGGAACCCCCCATTGCCCCCCCAGACAGAGCTGGGACTGAAATGCATCTGTCCTGGGTTGCCGGGGGGGGGGGGGGAGTGGGGACATGCAGGGGGAGCCTGGCACTGCTTCAGTGGTGCCCTCTGCTGCCCAGGCCTGCCTTGCCGGGCTGCGCCAGGAATATCGCCTCAGCTGGGCAGCGAGGGCAAAGCAGGCCCCAGCTAAGTTCATGGCACTGCCTGTACCCCGTTGTGACTGGCCCATCCGAAGGGGGGGTCTTCGGGGGCAGCAATGGGAACTCCCCATTGCTGCCCCCGGCTGCAGACGGTTGTGCCAAAGCTCAGCCCTGGGAGCAGAACGAGCCGGGTGCCCAGTGCCCGGGGGCAGGGCTGGCTGTTCCGGGCTCTGAAGCTGCGGGGCGGAAGCTGGTCCCATGGAGCCTGGCCAGCTAAGGGGGACCCTGGGCTCTCTTCCAGCTCACAAGTACGTGCCCCGGGCCATCCTGGTGGACCTGGAGCCTGGCACCATGGACAGCGTGCGATCCGGGGCCTTTGGACATCTCTTCAGACCTGACAACTTCATCTTTGGTGCGTCCCAGCCCCGGCTCCCTGCCCCACGTGGCCTCCTCCCTGGGCAGCCTGCTGCTCCCCTGGGCACAGCTGCCACTGCCTGCCCCCAGGCCACGTGTCTGTGCCGCAGCATGCGTCCGGCAGTGCCCATGGGCCATGCAAAGGGGGGATCCCAGCCCAGAAGAGCCAGACCCGGGTGGGGGAAGGGACTAGAACAGGCTGAGGGCCTGGTCCTGGGGCAAACGGCCTGTGCGAAGGTGACCTGCTTGGAGGGAGCGAATTTTGTCTGGGGCAGATGGGCTCCATGGGAAGGAAATCGAGGGGAGGGAGGAGGGTGAGTGGGACAGGGCAGGGGTGCAGAGCATGGCGGAGGGCAGGACAGGGCTGGAGCGAACAGCTGACCGGCATGGGGTAGGCTGCGGAGACCAAGCTGTGGGCAAGTGACCCCAGGGCCTTGCTCCGATTTTCCTCCCTGGGACTGATGCTGGGGGAAGCTGGGAAATGCCCCTTGTTCGTCATCACGGGGCCAGTCCATGCCGGCGGCGCGACGTGGGCACAGCCGCTGTAGCACGCCCAGTGAGGACACGCCACGGTGGCAGGAGTGTGCCCCTGTGGGCAGAGCTGCTGCCTCGTGCATGGGGGAGTGTCACCAGCACCACCCCGTGCGACAGTGTCAGGCACTGGTGCATTGGGGAGTGTCACCAGCACCACCCCGTGCGACAGTGTCAGGCACTGGTGCATTGGGGAGTGTCACCAGCACCACCCCGTGCGACAGTGTCAGGCACTGGTGCATGGGGGAGTGTCACCAGCACCACCCCGTGCGACAGTGTCAGGCACTGTCACAGGCGTGTGTACGGTGGCATGAGCAATGGGAGGCCCAAAGGTGCATGTGACCGCACAGCTGCCAGCCGCTGGTTTGCTGTGCCCTGGCTGCCCACGTGGGAGCGGAGCCCTGTCTCTGCTGTGCCCAGGAAACACCCAGCGCTCGGCCAGGGCCTTCAAGGAGATCCCTGAATTCGCCACGCCCCTCCCTGCCCGGTGGGCACCTTGAGCACCTGCTAGGCGGGCAGCTCCCAGGGCTGGGCCCACACACTGGCAAGCCCCGCTGTGGGGATAGCAGAGTGGTCAGGGCAGCCCACTTCCATGGGAGGATCCTCTCTGCTTTCCGCGCCCCCCGACTTGGACAAGGTGGGTGGTGCCAACCTGAGAGGTGTGATCCAGAGAGCTCCCTGGCTTTGCGCCCATGCACTCGCTAGCCTGTCAGCAGCCCTGCCTGACGCAGAGGGTCTGTTAGACCAGGGCTGGGCGTGCCCTGGAGAGGGATTTCCTGGATGCCGGCAGCTAAGGCTCTGGTCAGGCCTGGCTCCCCCAGGAAGGGAGGAGATCCACCGTGTCTTCTCCCCTAGGTCAGAGCGGTGCCGGCAACAACTGGGCCAAGGGGCACTACACGGAGGGGGCCGAGCTGGTGGACTCTGTCCTGGACGTGGTGCGGAAGGAGTGCGAGAACTGTGACTGTCTGCAGGGCTTCCAGCTCACCCACTCGCTGGGCGGCGGCACCGGCTCGGGCATGGGGACCCTCCTCATCAGCAAGGTGCGCGAGGAGTACCCCGACCGGATCATGAACACGTTCAGCGTGGTGCCTTCCCCCAAGGTGTCCGACACGGTGGTGGAGCCCTACAACGCCACCTTGTCCATCCACCAGCTGGTGGAGAACACGGACGAGACCTACTGCATCGACAACGAGGCCCTGTACGACATCTGCTTCCGCACCCTCAAGCTGGCCACGCCCACCTACGGCGACCTCAACCACCTGGTCTCGGCCACCATGAGCGGCGTCACCACCTCGCTGAGGTTCCCCGGCCAGCTCAACGCCGACCTCCGCAAGCTGGCGGTCAACATGGTGCCCTTCCCTCGCCTGCACTTCTTCATGCCCGGCTTCGCCCCCCTCACGGCCCGGGGCAGCCAGCAGTACCGCGCCCTCACCGTCCCCGAGCTCACCCAGCAGATGTTCGATGCCAAGAACATGATGGCGGCCTGCGACCCCCGCCACGGGCGCTACCTGACGGTGGCGGCCATCTTCCGCGGGCGCATGTCCATGAAGGAGGTGGATGAGCAGATGCTGGCTATCCAGAGCAAGAACAGCAGCTACTTTGTGGAGTGGATCCCCAACAACGTCAAGGTGGCCGTCTGCGACATCCCGCCCCGGGGGCTGAAGATGTCTTCCACCTTCATCGGCAACAGCACGGCCATCCAGGAGCTCTTCAAGCGCATCTCGGAGCAGTTCACCGCCATGTTCCGCCGCAAGGCCTTCCTCCACTGGTACACGGGCGAGGGCATGGACGAGATGGAGTTCACCGAGGCGGAGAGCAACATGAACGACCTGGTGTCGGAGTACCAGCAGTACCAGGACGCCACCGCTGAAGAGGAAGGGGAGATGTATGAAGATGATGAGGAGGAGTCTGAGGCCCAGGGTGCCAAGTGAAGCCTCTAGTGCTGGCCTGTCGAGCTTCTCACCAGGAAGATCTAGCTTCTACAGCACCCTACTGCCCAGCATAGTCCTGCCTCTCCGCTGCCTGTTAGCTGAGCACTAGACGGCCGGTATTTAGTGGCTTCTGATTAAGGGTTCCAAATTTTAAATCGTTCAGTATTTACTAGCCATCTCCCCTCCCACCTGTGCGAGCGCACCTGTACCCGGCCGTGTGACTTGCATCATGGCGGTGTCCCTCATGTCTGATTGGTTTTTTTTTTTTTACTGGGTTTATGTCCATTTTTATTTATTTTGAATACTTAATAAACGTCTAGCTGTCCAGTACCTCCGGTGCGAGCCCTTCCTCGCGCCAGCCCCGGGACGTGGCAGAGGGCGTCCGACGGGCTGGGAGGGAGCATGGCCATGCTGCTCGGGGTGGGGGGGGAGGCTGTCTTCTCCATGCCTGGAGCAGCATGTTGATTTGATTCCGGGGGGAACACGAGGGGTTTGGGTGCCTGATGGGAGTCGGGGGTGGGGGGGCATTGGCGGCATGGAACTCCTGCCTGAGTCTGTCTGGGCAGAGCCTTTGGAGCTGCCCTGGACACGGCTCCTAAACAGCCTCAGGGCTGACGTGCATGAGCTGGGCCTGGGGCCAGCCGGGGCTCCACAGGGCTGCTCCTCCCTGCAGCCGAGCACTGGAGTCGGCGGCGACCGTCTGCTTGCCCTGACGCCCCAGAGCCCTGCCTGGGGCCCGCACTAGCACGGGGGGCAGGACCAAAGGCCCCAGAGCGGGTGTCGAGAGCCCTGCCCCAGCTAGGCCAGGCCCTGGGGCTCCGCAGTCCAACTCCCCCAGAGGCAGGTCTCCAGCAGCTGGGGAACTGGACTGTTCAGGCTCTTCCAGGCTCAGCCCATCCCCACTTGAACCCCTCCAGCTGTGGCTGTGGCTGTGTGCGACCTGCTAGGTGGCAGGTGACGTGGGCCATGCGGCGGGCTGGCCACGCGTGGGCGGAGGGAATCCCGCCGTGGGAGGGAGGAGTTCCCCGCTCCGCCGGGGGTCAGACTTTGCAGGCTGCCCGGTGTGACCCCGTCCCGTCCCGAGGGTGCTGTTCCGCACCAGGGTGGGAATCTTGCAGCGCCTGCCAGGGTTGAGGAAGGGTGGACCCGCCCTGTCGGCCGTAGAGCTCAGCCCAATGCACGGGAGCGGGTCCTGCCCTGCGGCGGGCTAGGCCAGCCCTTGGGGAGTGGTGAGGACAGGTGGGCTGGGAGGGGAGACGGGTGCCTCCCTGAGGCCGTGGCCTGGGGCGCAGGAGGCTCTGCAGTGGGGTGGCAGCGGGATTGGGGCAAATTGGCAAGGCCTTCAGTGCCCAGGTGTCCCAGACCCCCCCGGTCCACTGCAAACCCCTCCTGCTCCGCATCCAGGTCCTCCATTGCAGGGCACTGGGCTCCATCGCAGGGCATCTGGCACCGTTGTGTCCAGCCCTTCGTCCTCCCTTGTCCCTGCCAGGATGCAGGGCCAGGGGCTTCCGGTGGCTCCCACTGTGGCCCCGTGTGAGGGGCAGGGACCACCCAGGGCAGGAGCACGAGCAGCTCTGGTGCCCAAGTTCTAACCCGGGCAACACTCCAGCTGCCAGGAGCTACCTGGGGGGCAGGGAGGGATCTGGGCTCTTGGGTACTCATTCAAGGGGGATTCTGGTGGGAGGGCTGGGCTGGGGGTAGCAGATGCGCAGTGGGTAGCTGGGGCAACGGGGAGGGAGCCCGTCGCCTTTCGGCCTGTAGCCTTCACTGGCTGGGGGGTCCCTGTCCTACAGGTCTCGCCCTGGCTGCTCGGGGCTCCCGGGGCAGAAGCCTCAGACAGCTCCTGGAGCCAGGGACTGGAGCCAGTTCCCAGCCACCATGCAGCCTGGCGGGGGGAGGGTGTCACTCCTGTGTCCGGCCTGTGCCAGGTCTCCTGGCAGGGCCCCTTCCCAATGCGCTGATGTAGAAACCCTCTGCTCTCCCGCCCCACAGCCTCGCTGCTGGCCCCGCTGCTCTAGGGCCTGGCTTGTCCCAGCCTCTGCCAGGGGCCATCCGCTCACGACTATCCTGCCCCCTTTCCAAGGCGCCCTCCCCCCCCCCCCCCCCCCCTGCAGCTGCTTGAACACCCTGGTGGCTCTGGGCCCATCCCAGCTCCGGAGTGGGCTGGGGGGAGGCTGCCTGCACCAGGGTGTTAAAACTCGTTAGCTAATTGGCTTGCAATGGGCATCTCTTTGCCCTGCCCTGCGCAGGCCAGACAGTGCCGGCTGCCCGGGGCAAAGGGCCAGGGCCAGGCCCTTGCCCCAGGGGAGCGGCTGGCCTGGCTCTCCCGGCGGGAGGAGTGTGCCTGCCAAGCAGGGTCTGGGTGCTGCACTAGCTGCCTGCCCACGGGTGGGACCCTCGCCCTGTTCCCGGCCGCTGCCTGAGTGGGGCCTGGGGAAGCTGCAGGAGTGGCAGGGAAGGGGTCTCCCCCAGCTGCAGAGTGTGGCACTGAACACCTGACCAGCAGCTTTGGCTCCCGACCCTGCCCCAACGCATCCCCCCTGCTCCCCAGACAGGCCAGCTCCTGGGTGACCCCACCCTGTGCCCGACCGTGGGGCAGCCCTTCCCGGCCCACGTCTCCCTGCTGGGGCCAGGCTGGATGCAACAGAAGGGAAGGCATGAGGCTGGCAGGGGCCCATCCTGGTGCGAGGTGCCAGGCCGCTTTGCCAGGGGGTGAAGGGATCAGTGCCCTCCGAGGGGGGGGGGCAGACAAAGCTTTGTGGAGCAGCCAGCAGATGCTGCCTTCCTCGGCATAGCCCCAACTTCCCTGTGTGCATGGCATGGGGGGGCCCTGTGGTGCGGAGCCCCCGTCACACACGGCCCTGACCTGGTGTGGGGCAGTGCCCAGCTGGTCCCTGGGAGTCTCCCTGGCCCAGAGCCCAGGTTCCACCCGCCGAGCCCACTGCAGTGTGGGCTGGCCACGGGGTGGGCAGCAAGGCACAACCCCTGAGTTGTATTCTCCCTGGCACTGTTCCAACCCGTCCTTTGTGACGGCGCATCGGAGACACCGACCCTGCACCCCTGGCCGCAGCATGATGTGACTGCGCCGGCCAGTGGAACGGGGGGGGGGGAGGGTTACTGCTTCTCCGAGGTACCGCACGGCCCGGTTCCACGTGGACATCGGAGCGAGGGGCCGGCAGCCCCAGACCCCTGGGGGGGGGGGACCCAGGCCCCTCAGCCCCCAGTACTTGACTTAGTCCCTTCTCTTCATGTTTGCCCAGCCCAGACTGCCCTTCTCAAAGCCCCAGAACACACCTCCCCCAGGTAGCCACCCCCCTTCCTTTGTTTAAACCCCTCCCCCTGGTCAGGTGAGAAACCTCCACTGGCCATTGTCTGTGGGTGCTCAGGGGCGACCCCCCCCCCCCCCCCCCCCCCGCTGGGCCGTGCTTACACACACAGGCCAGTAGGGGTCACCCACAGCCCACGCAGCAGCCAGTGAATGGCCAACCAGCGTGGACCCAGGCCACAAGAGGAGACAGCCCCCCCACTATGTCACACCCTTCACCTCGGGCCTCCCGGGCAGGGCTCCCGCCTTTGCTATCTGGGGCTGACAGCTGCACGAAGATAAAACGTGGGTTGGCGCTTCTCCACACCCGCCATCAGCTCCCACCTCAGAGCACGCCCCCCCACGCGGTGTGCTGGGCCCTCCCAGCTGGAGCATGGCCTTGGAGGAGGAATGCTGGCCGCCACGAGCCACGCCCAGCTGGAGGACAGGCCAGGAGGGCCATTAGCAGCCAAAAAGGGGCTGGGGATTGTCTGCAGTTTCCTTGCCCTGTGCAGCCTGGCTCCGGCCCCTGGCCCGCTCCTGCAGACAGGGCCGGTGCCCGTGCCGCTGGCTCTCCCCAGTCTGACTGCAAGTGGGGAGCAAGGGGCTTGGTTGTGCACTGCCGGGGGCAGTCAGGCCAGCTAAGCCAGGCCCCTGGGCGGCAGCGGGGACCCAGCGAGGGCCTGCTGCCCTCTCCGTGAGACGCGCCAGTGTGTGGGACTCCCAGTGGGGCAGAGGTGGGGTGAGTGGTGCACCCATGTGGCCACGGTGCCTTTGTGCGCACACTCAGGAACTGCTGCTACACCCGTGTGAATGTGGGACCCTCCTGGGGGAGAGAGCCAGCTCCGCCCAGCACCCTTCACCGTGGCCGGGCGGCCCCCCAAGAGCGCTGCACCGGGGCCCTCACCCTGAACGGCAGCAGGAATCGCTCCCCGTCTTACAGGAGGAGAAGGGAGGCAGGGGGAGGCGCTGGGGGGGGGGCACGGTCACGCTGGCTGCCTCGTTTCCCAGGCAGCGAGGCGAAATATGGTCCAAAGCCAGAAATAAACATGACCTTTGACTGTGGCCCCCGGGCTGGCCCTGGCTGTGGCCCGTGGCCGCCTGCCGCAGACGGTACAGCGGGGGGCCTCGAGAGAGGCGGGGGGCGCTTTGCAGGTGACTTGGGGAAGACGGTCAGTAGACACAAGCAGAAAGTGCCAGGGGAGCTGGCTGGAGCAGCAGGCAGACAAGTGATGGAGGGAGATGCTGGGGGGTCCCAGAGAAGGGGCACGCCAGGAAATCCGGGTTTATTGCAGGCGGTGACAGGAGCCAGCCAGTGGGGGGAGCCGGGAGGGGGTGCATCTGAGGGCGAGTGGGAGAGGCTCACAGCAGCGGGGAGGGGAGGAGGGGCTGGCCCTTAGGCTGCCAGGCAGGCACCCCAGAAGAGCAATGGACCAGCGCGATGTTTCTCTAGTGCCGCTCTGCTGCTGTGATTCTCACAATGCGCTCAGCTGGCAGCTCCGCACGGCCTGGCCTGCTTTACTGCTGGGCCAGGGGTCCCCGGGCTGGCCAGTGAGGCTGTGGCAGAGAGCGCGAGCCGCCCGGCTGTGTGTCAGCCTCCGACACTGTCACCTGCCTCCTCCAGGAGTGGGGACGCGGGGCTAGGAGAAGCCGAAAGCTTGTCTGGCTGAGCTGTCTCTTCCTCCCAGAGCCTGCTTTGCCCGCTGCAACCTGGCAGGGCACGGGCGTGGGGTGAGGGAAGAGCTGCCCTCTGTGTCTGTGTGCATGGGCCAGGGCGACCAGGCGCAAAGGGGCCATGCCTGGCAGGAGGCGGAGCAGTGTGAGTACCCCCCAGCAAACACACAGGCTCCTCCTTTGGCGCTAGGCCGCTCTCTGGGGTCTCCGGATTCGCGGCACAGGGGGCTGGAACTCGGAGCTTTACCCCTCCAAGGCCCCAGCATAAAGGAGAATCTTCCCGTGAGGTCACCGCATCTGGCCTAGGACACAGTGGAGCAGTTCCAATAAAAACCAGTAGGGGGAAGCACCGCAACATTACCCCCCCTGCTTCTCTGTGTGAGTGGAGCCCAGCTACATCCCTGGATTGTGGGGCATCAGTATTCCCAAGCCAGCGAGCAGGATGAACTGGGAACAGCCCGGCCCAGCCTGCTCACCTCCCTGCCACTCTCCCGCTCTGCGCCCCGTGCGGCTGGAGAGCAGGCCCGGTCCCAGAAGGGCCAGGCGGCCGCGATACTGCTGGAGGAAGGAGGAGCAGAGACCCCAGCTGGTAACGGGCGACTAAGCGGGGCGCTGGGAGAGCCGGACAGCCCTGTGCCGCTCCCGGAGAGGTGCCTGGACGGACACCGGGGCAGCGGAAGGCGCTGGGAGGCCAGATGGGCCCGTGCTCAGCCCTTGGCTCGCGAGCTGCTTTGCAAACCCGGGCCCGGTTCTGGGTAAAACGTCTCCGGGGGAGCCGGGTTAGTAACTTGCAAAACGCCGCGTGGTGCTGGGGCAGCCTAGAGTCTAACAGCAGCACACGCAGCCCGCCCCCCCGTGGGCACCGAGGCCTCGCGCTAGGCCCGCCGTGCCCCAAAGCCTGAGCCCCCCGGCCCGTGGCGAGGGAGGAGAGGCCGCCACTGCCCCCGGGCTGGTCCCGCAGGCTGCAGGGCTGCGCCTCGGAGAGGGGACCGGCCAGCGGGGCCCAGAGTTGTAGCGGGAGGCCGGGGCCAGGGAGCAAGTGGAGGGGGCTCTCTGGGGACCGGGCGGCTGCCAGGGCGCAGCAGAGCAGGGGGAAGGGGTGAGGGCAGGCGCAGGGGCCTGGCTTCCCTTGCAAGAGAGAGGGGGAGCTGGGCCTGGCAGCCCTGCAGGTACATGGCAGGGCCCCGGCTGCCACTGGGCGCTGCAACCCGCTGGGCAGCACCGGGCCCGGTCTCGGTGGGGAAACACGCGGGGCGCCGCTTGGCTGGTGGCTCCCAGCACCCGCAGGGCAGCGGGGACGGGCCTGGGCTGCCCGCAGCGGGAGGGCTCGCGGTCCGCCCGGCCTGCGGGGGCAGCAGCGGCTCCTCTGCCGCCGGCTGCGGCCCGGCCCGGCCCGCCCGTCTCGCTACAATGTAGCAGGAGCAGCCGGGCGCGCTGCGGAGCCGGCGGGCCATGAGCAGGTGAGAGCCGGGCGGGGAGCCCGGGCCGGCAGCCTCCCAGTGGACGGGCGTCTGCGGGGCCGGATGGGGGCGCTGTGCGGGGGCGGGGGCGCTGGGGACCCCCCCCCCCCCGCACGCCCTCCTGGCCCGGGGTCTCCGTGGGGAGGGGGCGAGGCGCGCGTGGCTCTAGCCCGGGATCAGCCCGGCAGCCGGGGGGTGCCGGGCGCCCCCGCCGGACCGGGTGCCGCCCGGGGAAGGTTGGGAGTGGGGATCCGGCCGACCCTGCTGCGCCCATCTCCGTGGCGTCTGGGCCCGGGCTCCTGCAGGAATCTGCACCCCGGCCCCAGCTGCGGACTGGGGACAGTGGAGGGAGGGCTTTCCCTTCTCTACCCACCCCCCCCGGTTCTCCCGTCTGCAGACGCCCTTGCTCGGGGGGGGGGGGGGCGGGGGAGCGTCCTTGTGCTGCGGAGCCCTGGGCATGCAGAGCCTTTGTGGGTCCACCAGGGCCCTGGGAGCGCGGGGGGAGGGGCAGTCTCTTGGGGTGGTTTATTTGGGGGTGCGCACAGCGGGGTCCCAGCAGCTGTCCTAAAAGCCCCACCCCGGAACCAGTCAACACCCCACCCCATTCACTGTCGGTGGAGAGCGCAGCCTGGCATTGGGGGACCCCCCCCCGCTGTCCCCGGGCGCTGGGTGAGGGTGACTTAGGCTCCGCTGCTGGTGTGTTTCAAGAGCTTTCTGTGGAGGAGCCGGAGCTGCTTTTCCTGGGGGCCTCGACCTTGCTGCTACGCTCCCCGGAACCGAGCGGGCCTGCTGGCTGCGGCGAATCAACCCCCCAGGTTGCAGGGCAGGGTCCTGCCTGCGGCTAACGTAACGTCTCCTCGTCCCGAGCCAGGCACGGCTGCCTCAGTGCTCCCCGCGGGGCTGCCCAAGGGGACTCGGACTCCTGCGATCTGGACGCTGACTTGTTTGGGTGTCGGATGCCAAGGGAGCGGCTTGAGAAATCGAGCTGCTCTGGGCGCGTGGTCCTAGGCTCAGGGAAAGCGTCAGCCTGGCTGCCTTGTGTTGGCTGCGTTAACGCCGGCGCCAGGCTGCTCCCGACAGCATCTCTTGGTAGCGGATGGGGTCAGAAATGGTCCCCGTTGTGGCCTGACTACAGGGAACGCAGCTCTCCTGCCTTTGCACCCCCCTTTGGCTGTTGGGCTACTGTGGGAGAACTGGGGCGTGAACCGGATCACGCTAGAATTGTTGGCACCTGGTCAGGTGGTTCCCTCGGCAAACGGCGTTCTTACGACTGTAGCGCTGGCCGCGTGCTCGGCTCCGCACTCACCAGCAGCTGATGCTGGACACACCTCCTGGCAGGACAGAATCCCCGGCAGGAGGGCAAATCCTTCAGTTCTTGGACACGTGGACAAACTCAAAGGGTTTGTGCCAGCACAGCGGGTGTGCCGCTTAGCAGGAGGTCAGTGTCATCGGTACAGCCCCGAGTCGCTCGTACGGTTGTAGCTCACCCCCTGTCCAGGGCACGAGCTGTCCTAGTAAGCATGTGTCACGCGCAGAACCGAGGCTACACGAGGGGTTTCACCCATAGAGCTTGTATCTCTGAAATTCCATCCCTACGCCAGCGAGGCACACCGGGCCGATGCCGTGTAGCCCAGCGGCTGATTCGTAAGTGCCCACTGGTGCCCCCATATGCTGCATCTGGCACCATCCTGGCCCGGCTGCTCCGAGTCCTCTTGGCCATTCCCTACACGCAACCTTGTCCCCCCACCCCACGCAGCTGGCCGGTAGCCCCGGGCAGCCGAGGGGAATCCTGAAGAGGAGGCGGGGGGATGTCTCCACGTGAGTTAGGCGCTCACGACTGATCCCAGCGAAGGCCGGAAGTGGCCAGGGCCACCAGGAGCAGGGAAGGCACATGGGGCTGAACCCCGTGGAGGCAGGACGGTGGTGCCCTGTATCCAGGTGGGACACGCCACGCCCAGGGGGGGTGGGTGCATTGCCTGCGGACTGTGCTGCTCCTGACACAGTGAGCTCGGGGGCTGGCACCCGTCCGGGCAGTGGCAGTGGAGAGGGGACTCGTTCAGTCCAGCACACTGAGGGGTTCACAAGCCCCCACTGTGTCGGGTTGTCGGTTGCTGGGCTGAGCCCCTCCCAGGCCGCCAGCAGCCGGGGCCTGCCCAGGGAGAAGACGCCCACGGACGCGTCTCGTCAACCACGGGGGGGTTTCTGGGTGAGCGGGGGCTGGTGGGCACATGAATCGCCCCTCGGCATGCCTAACCCGCCTCCCTGAGGGGCAGGAGCCAGGCCGATGGGAGCATTCTGCCGGCCTCCTGTGCCGCACGCTG
Source organism: Pelodiscus sinensis (assembly GCF_052426305.1). Lineage (NCBI taxonomy): Eukaryota > Metazoa > Chordata > Testudines > Trionychidae > Pelodiscus > Pelodiscus sinensis. The sequence goes on from NC_143063.1 coordinate 49,605,699, forward strand.
GGGCTGGGTCGCCTTCACTGCGGCGTGCGGGGGGTGGATTTCCCCCCCAGCTGCATCAGGCTTTGGCGTGCAGACCTGGCCATTCCAAGGCAGGCTGGCCTAGTGGGTGAAGCGCCAGACTGGGCTGGGGGGATTGGGTTCCATTCTCTGGCCTGGACATTTCATCTCTGCTGCCCAAGGGAAGCGAACACATCAGGGTGTCTGGAGAGTTAGGGGCATATGCTGTGTCCTGCCCTGAGCTGGGCGGGGACCTGGGAGCACGCGTGTGCATGAGCCAGGCGGGGCGGCTGCAATGACGGGGCGCCGGGCTCTCGGGCCTGGCTGGCTTGGTTACGACCTGTCCCGGTGACCCAGGAGAGACGGGTTTTTCCACCTCCTCCGCCGTGGAGCACGGAGCCCGTGGAGCCGAGTGGCCGGGGGTGACGCTGCGCAGCAGTGGGGAGAAGTGAGCCCCCAGTTCCCAGGGGCAGGCGCCTGGGCCGCGTGGGCGGGAAGGGTCGGGCATCGCAGGCCGAGAGGGGTGAGCCGCCGGGGCCCGCTGCTCCCTTCACCTCTGCGTGCTCCCGGCAGGTTGGCCTGCTATGGAATATGATGAGAAGCTGGCCCGGTTTCGCCAGGCCCACCTCAACCCCTTCGACAAGCAGCTGGGGCAAGGCCAGCATGTCCAGGAGGCTGGGGACGACCCCCCTTGCCGAGGTGAGTGGGGGCTCCCTCGCCCGCGCTGGGGAAGGGGGCTGCACAGGCCCTGCTGCTGGGGAGCAGGCAGTGGCCAGGGATGGGGCTGTCCCGGGGAGCTGAGAGCGCCACAGCCTCGGGGCGGGGGCCCCCCCACAGCCCAGCCCTCCCCCGCCAGGTCTTTGCGAGCCAATCTCCGGCCCATCCCTGGGCGGCCAGCGACCGGGGGGCCGTTGTCTGGGGGGCTTTCCCGGAGAGGAGGGGAGCAGACGCTAGGTTCTCCCCGATAAGGGGAGGTTCCTGGAAAGGCGGCCCTGGCTCCAGGAGCTCCTGGTTCCAAGGCCGGCTCGTGTGCCCACCGGTGCCTGGCCCGGTGACCGCGTGGGAGCCGTGAAGCCCTGAGCCTGGGAGGTCGCGAGGCCAGACAGGGAAGCGCTTTCCCGGCGTGTCGGGGCGCTGAGCCTGGCGGCGGAGCCCCCCAGGGTGCGGGCTGGGCGGGCGTATCTGAGCTCTCCTGTGTCCGGCCCTAGGGTGTTCAGTGGGGCAGCTCTCTGCAGAGGTGGCCCTGGCGTGACCCCTCTCCTGTGACACCAGGGTGTGGGGCGCACTGCTGGGAGGGGCTAAGTGCTGCCGCCCCTCGGGCCTGGTGCCTAGGGCTGCCCCTTGCTGTTCGGCGCTGTGGGGCTCTGCGGGCACCGGTGCCCACGTTCTGCGGGGGAAGGCCTGGCCCTGCATCAGGGCCGAGTCCCCCTCGGGGGTGGGGGGCTGTTTCCCGGCTCTCCCCAGGCCGACGGCTCCCTCCCCTCTCCCTGTGGCTCTGCTTGTTGCAGACGTGCTGCTGGGGCTGTCCCCCGGGGACCCCGCGTTCCAGTGCTCAGAGCGCGTGATGGACTTGGGGCTGGCGGAGGACCACTTCTCCCGCCCTGTGGTGAGTGGCTGGGGGGCGGGAGTTCCTGGGGGGGCTGGCAGGGGCAGCTGGGACGTTTGCATGCCCGGCGTAGGGCAGGGCGTGTGCCTGGGCCCTGCTCACTGGCTTTGCTGTTCCTTGCCTGCAGGGCCTGTTCCTGGCCTCCGACATCCAGCAGCTGCGGCAGGCCATCGAGGAGTGCAAGCAGGCCATCCTGGAGCTCCCCGAGCACTCGGAGAAGCAGAAGGACGCTGTGGTGAGGCTCATCCACCTGCGCCTGAAACTCCAGGAGCTGAAGGTGGGAGCTGGGGGCGGGGGCTGGGGAGGGAGTAGGGGGTGGGGGGGCGGGCTGGAGACAGGCTGGGGAGGGAGTGGGGGGTGGGAGCTGGGGAGGGAGGGGGGTGGGGGCTGGAGAGGGAGGGGGTGGGGGCTGGAGACAGGCTGGGGAGGGAGTAAGGGGTGGGGGTGGGGGGGCGGGCTGGAGACAGGCTGGGGAGGGAGTGGGGGGTGGGAGCGGGGAGGTGCGGGCTGGAGACAGGCTGGGGAGGGAGTAAGGGGGGGCGGGCTGGAGACAGGCTGGGGAGGGAGTGGGGGGGTGGGGGCTGGAGAGGGAGTGGGGGGGTGGGGGCTGGAGACGGGCTGGGGAGGGGGTGGGGGCTGGAGAGGGTGTGTGGGGGTGGGGGCTGGGCTGGGGCAAGAGCTGCAGCGGGCTGGAGGCTGGTCTCTGGTCTGTTTTAGTGGCTCTGTGGGCTCAGAGCAGCCAGACCAAGTAGCCAAGCTCAGGGGTCCCCTCCCCTGGCTACTGGGGCTCCCTGCCAAGCAGTGCCCGGCTGCCCTGGCCTGCAGGGGATGAGCGGGTCCCGCACGCGGCAGTGGCCGGGCTCTCGGCGCCGGGGGCGACCGTCTCCCAGGCTCAGCCCGGCCCTGGCGTCTGCCTGGCTGCAGGACCCCAGCGAGGAGGAGCCCAACCTCCGGGTGCTGCTGGAGCATCGCTTCTACAAGGAGAAGAGCAAGAGCGTCAAGCAGACCTGTGACAAGTGCAGCGCCATCATCTGGGGGCTGATCCAGACCTGGTACACCTGCACAGGTGCGCCCCCCCGGCCCCGGAGCTGCCCTCTCGCGCAGAGCTGAGGGGAGGCGGCAGGTCCCCAGCGGGAGGGGGCGGCCGGCTCGGCCAGACACCTGGGCCTGCAGCAGGGCCCTGAGGGCGCGAAGGCCCCAGTCGCTTCTCCGCTGCCCTCCTGCGGGCCGGGGCGTCCTGCGCGCCCTGCGGGTGTGGCGAGGGCCGGGCGGGTGACTCCCTCTGGGCCGTGTCCTCCGCAGGGTGCTACTATCGCTGTCACAGCAAGTGCCTGAACCTCATCACCAAGCCCTGCGTGCGGTCCAAGGTCAGCCACCAGGCCGAGTACGAGCTGAACATCTGTCCCGAGACGGGCCTGGACAGCCAGGACTACCGCTGTGCCGAGTGCCGGGCGCCCATCTCCCTCCGTAAGGCCGCCCGCGCGCCAGGGCCGGACGAGCCCTTAACCCTCGCGGCTGCCGCAAGCATGTGCCTGGCACCGGGCCCCCGCTCCACGGGCCCCTCCTGCCGAAGGGGAGCTCTGGGGCACCCTGGGGCCTGTGCACCCACAGCCAGCACATTGGGGGTCACCCTGGCTTGTGCGTGGGCTGCTGTGGCACAGGGCGGTGCAGGAGCCGCAGAGGGAGCAGGCTCCGTTGGGATTCACTCTCGGGGGTTCCTGGCTCCCAGACCTGTGCTCAGCCCCCTCTCGGCATCCCTGGGGTGGAACCGGGCGGGAGGCTGCTCTAGGGTGTGGGGTGCAGGAAGCACAAGGCATGGGAGGTGATGACAGCAGAGATATGGGGAGGAGGCGTCGGGGCATGTGGCTCCACCCTGACTCACTGTGCGCTCATGGGTAAGTCACTTCCCCTCTCTGAGCCTCAGTTTCCCCACGTGCAGAGGGGGAGCCCGGCCCCCCCAGGCACAGGGCTCAGGGCTTGTCGGGAGGGCTCTGCAGCCTCGCAGGCTAAAGAGCAGCAGGGAAGCTGCCCACAGGCGGGTGGGAGCAGAGCGCCCCGTGGGGGGGCGTGGGGCTGTTCCGGGCGGGCCGTGACGCCGTGGCCTATGCAGGGGGCGTGCCCAGCGAGGCCAGGCAGTGCGACTACACCGGCCTGTACTACTGCAGCAACTGTCACTGGAACGACCTGGCCACCATCCCGGCCCGCGCCATCCACAACTGGGACTTCGAGCCCCGCAAGGTGAGCCGCCCGGCGCGGGGGCAATGCCGGGGATGGGCCATGGGCCAGCAGCCCTCAGCCCAGCCGGGCGCAGGCTGCGGGGCAGAGAGCCTTCCGCTGGGCGGGCGGAGACCGAAGCGAGTCCCTGTCTGGCCTGTGGTACGAGCCCCGGCTGGGCCGGGCTCATGGAAACGTGAGGTGGCTCCCTGGTGACCCGAGAGAGATGGGCTTCAGGTACCGTGCAGGGCCCAGCCTGGTTCCCTCAGCAACAGCCCGGCCCGGCACTTGGGCATCTCCTTTGCCTACTAGAACAGCTGCTTGGCATGTGGACTCCTGGCCCTTGTGCCCCATGGGCCCGCGTGGTATCTGGGTAGGGGCCCGCATGGCATCCCGCGTGGCAGCTGGGGAGAGGCCCCCGTGGGCCAGCGTGGCAGCGGGGGAGAGGCCCCCGTGGGAGAGGCCACCGTGGGCCTGCGTGGCATCTGCCCACCCTGTGTGCTGCTGTCAGGTGACGGACGCCCAGACCCGTGGCTGGCAAGCGGCGTGCCCCTGCCGCTGGCTCGGGTGCCAGCAGAGCTCCGCGGACGCAGGGCGGGGCTGCCCCCTGGCACCGGGTAACAGCAGGCGCCGTGTTCTCCGGCCCCAGGTCTCCCGCTGCAGCATGCGTTACCTCGCCCTGATGGTGTCGCGGCCGGTGCTCAGGCTGCGGGAAATCAACCCCCTGCTCTTTAACTACGTGGAGGAGCTGGTGGAGATCCGGGTGAGTGCCCACGGCTGCCCGGCGTGGCCGGCTCGGGGCTGTGGCCCTGCTCCCGTCCCCAGCCCCGGCTCGGGAGCGTGTCCTTCCCCCGCGGAGGGGAGTGTGCGGGGATCCCAGCGCTGTTGTGGCCTGGGCCGCCGGGAGCAGAATTGTGCTCGCTCGGCCGACTTCCCCCCTGCCCCGCGCCCGCCGGGACCTCGCACACGCCCAGGAGGGGCCTGGATGCCCTAGGCCCTGAGCCCGTCTGCCCCCTCCCTGCAGAAGCTGCGCCAGGATATCCTGCTCATGAAGCCCTACTTCATCACCTGCAGAGAGGCCATGGAGGCGCGTCTGCTGCTTCAGGTACGGCTGGGGGGGGCGGAGGAGTGGCCAGAGGGGCAGTATGTGCATGGGGGTAGGTTGGGGGGCATGTGTGCATGAGCATGGGGGGGTGGAGGAGTGTCCAGGGGGGCGGTGTGTGAAGGGGGCAGGTTGGGGAGGACATGTGTGCATGGGGAGTGTGCATGGGGGGGGGCGGAGGAGTAGCTGGGGGGGGCGGTGTGTGCATGGGGGTAGGTTGGGGGGCATGTGTGCATGAGCATGGGGGGGCGGAGGAGTAGCTGGGGGGGCGGTATGTGCATGGGGGTAGGTTGGGGGGCATGTGTGCATGAGCATTGGGGGGCGGAGGAGTAGCCGGGGGGGCGGTGTGTGCAGGGGGTAGGTTGGGGGGGGGGGGGGGGGGCATGTGTGCATGAGCATGGGGGGGGGTGGGGGGGGCGGAGGAATGGCCGGGGGGGGGGCGGTGTGTGCAGGAGGGTAGGTTGGGGGGCGGAGGAGTGTCCGGGGGGCGGTGTGTGCAGGAGGGTAGGTTGGGGGGCATGTGTGCATGAGCATGGGGGGAGGAGGAGTGGTCGGGGGGGCATGTGTGCAGGAGGGTAGGTTGGGGGGCATGTGTGCATGAGCATTGGGGGGGGAGCTGAACGCCTGGGAGGCTGAAGCTGTTTGTGCCTCTCCTTGGCATGGTACAAACTTTCCAGCCGTGCCCCACTGGTGTCAGGCGACGGGCGGTAGCCTGGGCAGCTCCTGGTAGTGCCCGCCCGGAGGGGTGGCTGGGGGCGTGAGAGACCCATTAGCCGTTCCCAGGCTGCAGTCAGCTGGGCCCGGTGCTCTCCTGAGCGCATGGGTCAGCGTGGGGCAAGCTGAGCGCAGAGTCCACGGCGTGGCGGGACCCCTGGGATCTCCCCGCCCCAAACCGCTGGGCCTGGGCAGGGGCTGCAGGCCGCTCAGGGCCTGCTCCCGCGGAAGACTGAGCTGGGTGCCGAGGCTGCGCCCCGCGGCGGGTGAGGTGGAGTCCCTACGGGGCAGGAGCCCCGGGCGCCCCGGGACGGGTGGGACCCGAGCGCATGGTGCTGCACCAGCCACAGAGGAGCCCGGCGTGGCAGTGTCCGGCGTGGCCGGGTGGGGCAGCGGCCTCTGACGGTTCTGCCCCTGCAGCTGCAGGACCGGCAGCACTTTGTGGAGAACGACGAGATGTACTCGCTGCAGGACCTGGTGGACATCCACGCGGGGCGCCTCAGCTGCTCCCTGACGGAGATCCACACCCTCTTCGCCAAGCACATCAAGCTGGACTGCGAGGTGCGGGCCCGGCCCCCGGCTTTGCGTCCACTCTGGGGCGGCTGCAGCCGGGGCCGGAGCCTCCCGCTCCCCCTAGCCCTACGCGCGGTCCCTGGCTTGTGGACAAATGCTCCGGTGTCTAAAGCACCTAGGAGAGCCAGGGCTGCAGCGGGAGGGGTCAGCCGGAGCAGGAAGGCACCGTGGGCTGGAGGCGGGAGACGGGCGCACGGGGCTGGCGGAGCAGGGCCTGGCAGTGCTCTGGCCGCAGGGCTCTGACGCCCCGTGGGGGGGGCTGGCTCTCGCGCTGGGGGGGAGCGAGAAGGGGCCGGCGCGGGGCTGAGACTCCTCCCTCTTGCCCGCAGCGGTGCCAGGCGAAGGGCTTCGTGTGCGAGCTCTGCAAGGAAGGGGACGTGCTCTTCCCGTTCGACAGCCACACCTCGGTGTGCGCCGACTGCTCCGCCGTCTTCCACAGGTGGGGGGAGCCCCGAGGGATGCAGGGCTACGAAATGGGGGCTTGCAGGCAGAGCCAGGGTGGAAGGTCCCAGCACTGGGCTGCCCCAGTCCCGGGGGCGGTGAATCTGCTGGGCCGCCCAGGCATGGTGTCCGCGCCCTCGGCTCAGCGGGACGTGGCTGACGGAGGGGGAAGCCGGGCCTGAGGCTGGCACCCTGCGGCTCTGCAGTGCGGAGGAGGGGGCGCTGGCTGGGTCCCTGGCATGGTGCCCTCTCCCAGGAGCTGCCCGTCTGCTGGGGAGGTGGCTCACATGCTGCTACAGCCGTGCCCCTAGGCAAAAAGGCTGTGGGCCTCCCTGAGCTGGGGGGGGGCCTGGCTGGGAATTTGGGGGGAGGGGGTCAGCTGGGAATGCTGGGGGGGCCTGCCTGGGAATTTGGGGGGAGAGGGCCGTCTGGGAACGCTGGGGGGGCCTGGCTAGGAATATGGGGGGAGAGGGCCGGCTGGGAACACTGGGGGGGGGGGCCTGGCTGGGAATTTGGGGGGAGAGGGCCGGCTGGGAACGCTGGGGGGGCCTGGCTGGGAATTTGGGGGGAGAGAGCAGGCTGGGAACGCTGGGGGGGCTTGGCTGGGAATTAGGGGGGGAGGCCTGCCTGGGAATTTGGGGGGAGAGGGCCGGCTGGGAACGCTGGGGGGGCCTGGCTGGGAATTCGGGGGGCCATGCAGCTCCTTGCCAGCAGAGGGGCTCGGCGAGGCCCCAGCCCCACAGAGCCTGCGTTCCCTGGCGGCTGGGCTGACGGGGTGACCCGCCTCCCCCTCCCCACCTCCAGGGACTGCTACTACGACAACTCGACCACCTGCCCGCGGTGTGCCCGGCTCAGCCTGAGGAAGCAGTCGCTCTTCCGAGGCCCCAGTGCGGAGGATCAGGCCTAGGCCCCCGGACTCCGGCGCCGAAGAAGACTGGCGAGAACGGGGCCTTCCAGAGGGGCTCCC